>NC_139021.1:12811271-13323275 GCF_964662115.1 Mustela nivalis | reverse complement strand
CTTTTCTATTTTCAAGAGAAGCAACTTTGCTTCACACCCGAGACTTTGTCAAGCATTAATTTTTATTATTGGTGCCAATTATTTATTGTATTGCATTTTAGTTAGTATTAAAAAAAAACCTTAATGTATGCAGCTTGAATTGAGAGATATTTCTGACTTAAAAAGGTAGGTAGATAATTACACAAGAATCAAAATTTCAAAGATTCTTAAAGAGTGAGAGGAATCTATTTCAAGATGAGCTTATATTCTAGAATGAATACAATGTATTTCAGAAAGACTTGATGCAGAAAAGATCATAAATGAGCAAATTGACCCAGAAGGAAGATGCAGGAAACAACTTCACCCTAGTCTTTCAGGTTGGGATCTAGGAATAGGGACACAGGTGCATAGCAGACTACCCTGAGGTCACCAGCCTGGCTGCTCATTAGGACAGGGGAGATTCTCAATGAAGATGGAGGAGAAAGAGGAAATTACTTCTGAATGTGCCTCAGGACAGGGCAGTGCACACAGTAATGACAGAGACAAAAAGCTTCTGCAAACTTCCCACAGATTATCCTATGTGAACCTCCCCACTACCCACCAAGGTGAATGTAGCAGCCTCTTCAGAGTTGAGAAAACAGGTTAAATGACCAGACCCAGACACCAGTATCAGAACTGATGAGAGCTGCATTGTCTTATTTTTCCCATCCAAGCTTGTCTAATTCTCTTTCAATAATAAAATCCTGCTTTCTTATTGGAAGCATTCCAAGTTCAAAGTCGCCTATAGTCCATTTGTAACCATAATAAGAATATCATTTTCTATAAGTGGAGACCGTTTCATACCAGACACACACTTCTACTCTTACTTTTCCATTTGATTCTTCCAGCAAACCTATGGGGTTAAATATTCACCCCCCCCCCTATTTTTTTTTCTTTAAGATTTTATTTATTTATTTGAGAGAGACAAAGAGACAAAGCAGGGTTGAGGGGCAGAGGAAAAGAGAGACTCTGAAGCAGACTCTGCTGAAGGAGGAGCGTGATGTGGGACTTAATCCTGTGACCCCAAGATCATGATCTGAGCCAAAACCAAGAGTTGGCTGATTACCTGACAGAGCCACCTATGTGCCCCTATCCCCTCTCTATGAATAAAGAAATTGAGGCTTACATTCCAAGCACCATGTCAGGTAACCCAGCACACACATCTCTAGAGCTGCTCTGGGGTCAAACAAACTTAAACTCAAGTCTGAAATCTGTCAATTCCCAAAGTTGTGACCTCATTTATTTACTGTGTGTCTCTCTCCCCATCATAAGGAGGACCCCATGAGAAGAGGGACCTACCTTCTCTGATATGTCCACAGCTGACTCCCAGCTCCTTGAACAGGGCCTGGAACATAGTACCCTTTCAATAAATGAATGAATGAATGAATGAATGAATGAATGAATGAATAAAGAACAAAAAAGCTCCAAAATGTGATTTATTAAAGCTCTTGACCAATGGGCAAGCACCTGTCCTCATGATTCATCCCATCTGCCTGCTTGAGACACCTACATTTTGAAGGCTCCCAAGGTTGTTTGTTTTCTTCACAGATCACCCTTTATTTCCCTACTTGAGCTTCCTGCAGATTTCAGCTGAATTTCAGGGTGGCAAAAACCCACATCCTCTTCCTTCTGGTTTCCCCTCTCTCTTTTCCCCCTTCGAAACCTACCAACCAGTTTCAACACATCTCCCATTTTAAGCAAAGAGTATTTAAAAGATTGTAAAGTTTATTGAACTCTTACAACACCACGTTTGTATTTGTTAAGTGCCCGTGACTCAAAAACAGATTAGTCTCTGCTGAAATTCATGTGGTTTTACAAATTAGGGAGAAAGTTCTAGGCTCAGAGTATATTGCCAAGTTATAAAAACTTGTTACATACCTTTTGCAAAGCTATGTTTTCTTCCTTGCTACTATCATTTAGTCTGTAGCTTGAAGCAAAGGAGTGTACTATATCTCCATATTCCCACTAAAAATTATTTTAAAAAATTAACCTTGTTTTTATCCCTTTTAAAATCTTTTACCCTTTTTTAAGAGCACCTCCAAGGGGTTGGGGGAAACTTGAGGAATTTGTGTTTATTCTTGAATGTCAATTATAAATGAAGCCATATACCAGTTAAATAGCAAAATATCTGCAACATCTCTAGCAAATCACAAAGACCATCAACAGGGGTCGGCAAAGCAAAATCTTCCCTCTGCCGTTCTTAAGATTTGTGCCTATAACAAAATATACATAATACAGTCAAGAATATTTAACATGTAGTATTTATGTTAACATAAAATTGGATCTGGTCAAAATACCCCCCCCCAAAAAACTTTTGTTTAAGCACATTACAGTATACTTACATGATAGAATACTATGAATCCAATAAAAACGTTATTCTCAAAAACTTAAGGAAAGTGATCCTGATACCTTTGTGAATGGGATTCATTCAAACTAGAGCATAAAAACTGAGGCTCATTGTTATGCACGGACTTGTTCGAAGATGAAGTTTGTCTTCTCTGCTTCTCTCCTTTCTATCCCTGGTCCCTGGAGCCTCCATATAGTACAAGGCACAGAAGGATTTGACTCTGCTCTCATTTGATTAAATGGTCATGGTTGGAGTTGGGAACCCAGATGCCCAGGGACAATTTCCTGCTGAAGGTATGTTCCTGTGGCCCCTGCCCAGGGAGGCGCATAGTACCCTGAGAACAGCATAGAACAGCTTGGGAATGAGGTAAACCTGGATTCAAATCTCAGTTCTACTGCTTATTGACTGTGTAACCTTAAACTTCTTTTTGTTTGTCTACTTCTCCATCAATAATCTAGGGTTAATTAAACCCATCCTACCTAGCTGATATGCACAGTAATGGAGAAATGAGATTATTTCTTAAAACACCCAGCAGAACTCTGAGAAGTAAGAAGTGCTAGATAATGTTATCTGCTTGCATCACTATGGATAGTGCCTGTCCCCCACATCTCTCCTGTGCTTACCCCAATGCTCCCAAAGCACTAGTAGTGGGGGGAGGCCAGGGAAACTGACTGAAATAATTACTTTCTCATGGAGGAATTTACCCACCCAGTTCCTTACTTAGCCCTGGATTTATCTTTCCTTCTATGCATAGAGAGACAAAAGAAAAAGGAAGACTCCTGAAAATGAACTCTATTAATATATTTATCATTTTCTGAATTTAGAGATTTTTTAAAGTAAGTTGTCATATTATGCCGGTTCTCACAACAAGAGCTCCTCATCCCAGGAAGAATTCCAAAGCACCGGTATGTTTTAGGATAAAACTTCTGTCAAACAATCATGGAATAATAATAAGCAGACTGATAGGATCTTAATGAAGGAGTAAGAACCCTTACTTGCTTTTACGTATAGTGACTCACCGTAATTCTATAAAGAAGGTATCATGGCCATCCTCATTTTGCATAGGAGGAAATTGAGGCACAGAAAAGCTAAGTAACCCAGTGAAGGCTATCCATCCACCCACTATCAGGGTAGATATTAGCTTAGATAACCTCCAGTAGAGCAGAGTCAGGCAACTACAAACAGGTCTGTGAGCCAAATCAAACCTTCCAGATTTTGTATGGCTCACAAGTTAAAAATATTTTTTAACAGATTTAAATGAATATATGTTAAACAGTGATATAAATCTTTACGTACAGCTCTTAGCATTGCCTCTTGGCCCTCAAAACCTAAAATGTGTACTACTTGGCCCTTGTTAGAAAGAATTTGACTTCCCTGCTCTACAGTGTCTTAGGCATTGTGAAATAGGCCCTCTCTAATGTTGAGGTCTTCACATGTAGTCGCAAACACAGTCTGTAACCCACAGTAATGAGATCTTTACTATAAGGACACCACTGTCATCAAACACTTTCACCATTGCACTAGGTGCTAAGGAACACAGGTGGGGTAATGTGTGCTCTGATGTGCACAGGGACAGTCCCCCAGGCAGGGCCATGAATGCCCTGGGTGCTCATATGGTCCAACAACTGAGACAGTTGCTGAGGTAAATATAAGAGTAGGAGACACCATCTTCACCCTGAAGATTTGCTATCACAGTTTCCTGGAGTGCTGCATCAAGAGCTCTCCAAGACTATAGATGGCCCAAGTCCTCAACAAAAAATACTCCTCGGTAGATTATAAAGACCACTAAACAAAGTAAGGCAGACACGTAATCCCTGTGTAACTCTGGGGAAATTTTCACTTAACTCCGTGCCTCCTTTTCTTCCTTTGCTCAATGGTCTGGTGATACTACCAATATCCCATAGGGTCATCGTGGGGTTTCACAGGGAAAATACACCTCACTTGTGCTACAATAAGTGGTTAAATTAGTATTATTATGATTACCCCAGAATTTTTTAATGTTGGAACAAAGGAAGCTCCCTACAGTTGGGCTTCAACAAGTTCATGGACATCCAAACTTGCATGCCAATTTTGTACTTAAGATGCATTTTTTGGAGAGTTTCCTTATTTCAGATTCTCTAAAGGATCTGGGACTCAAAAATGTTAAGAACGAGAGCTCAAAGCGATACCAACTGTGGCAAGTTCCTGAAGTATCTCAATAAAAAGGCATGTGCAACCCAAGGGTTCCCAGAGCACCACAGGAACACCTCATCTGGTTCTGCTCTGTCCTCCTCACCCTCCACACACACACACACACACATCTTATTCCTACTTTCAATAATTCAGAGAAGGAGAAAGAGGCAAAAGTTGAAAGCTACATCCTGAGGTCACTGCTCTCATGGTACCTCCTCAAAGAAGCTTTCTCCAACCAGCCTTCCTTCCTCAATACCCACTCATCATCACTTTACCCCTGTAGATTTATTCTAGTGCTCATTTCAGACTTACCTGAATGTATTCTATTTATATATTTACTTGCTACTTCTCTCTGTATACCACCTGAATGCAGGTTCTACGAGGATAGAACCTCGTAGAAGTTGGTCTTGGTCTGTCTTGCTCATGGTTGAATCCTCAACATTTGATTCAATAAATATATAGTCAACAAATAAAGAGACACAGAGGTCCTCAGAACATTTCAATTGAGCTTGAACATAAATATTTTAAATGCAAATAGGGGTTCTTGATTGTACTAGGGCTGCCAAGCACCCTCCTTGACCAAGGTTGCCTAAATTCAGCTGAAGCATGCATCAGGATGCATAGGATGCATATTTTGCAGGGAAACAGGAAGAGTGAGGGTATGCCCATTGTTCAACCACTTGTGAGTACCAAGTGTGTAACATCCAGGATGTTTTGACACCTGGGCTTCCTATATCTGGATGCTGCTACATTTGGGCCAGTACACACCTCAGTGATAGAGTGACTATACTTTTTGAACCAAACTCTGGTCTAATAAAAAGACAGAATATCTTTTTTTGTTGTTTCCATTTTTTTCATTTATTTATTTTCAGCATAACAGTGTCATTATAAAAGACAGAATGTCTAAATTGAGCTTGTTCTTTTCCAAAACAGCAACAACAAAAACTTGGATTTTAATTTCTCATTCATTCAACAAATATATATTGAGCACTACTATGCACTAGGCACTGGGAACTGAGCTGTGAACAAAACAAACAAAACCTTACACTTGTGATGTTTATATTCAAGTAATGGGCTTCTGAGAACTCCTCCTGCCTCAGTTCTATTCACTATAGCCTCTCATACCTAGTTTACTCAAGTTTCCCCAAAATACTTTCAGCATAAGGTAACACACACATACATACACACACCACACGATGCACCAAACATATCACGATCTACAGCAGTGGTTCTCAACCAGGTGAGATTTTTCTGCCCAGGGGACACTTGGTAGTGTCCAGAGACATTTTTGTTGTCACAACAGGGAGCAGTGCTACTGGCATCTAGTGGGTGGAAGCCAGGAATGCTGTTAAACAGTCTGCAGTGGACAGGACAGCTCTTCACAATGATGGATCATCTGGTCCCAAATTTCAAGACTACTGAATTTGAGAAACCCTGGTTCATATTCTAGGTCTAATAGCAGAACCAAACAGCAGTTACATCTTTCCCAGATTTTCCTTAATATTATCCAGCATTGAAAACTATAGTCACATTGGAGTTTCCCATAATTGAGAAGTTTTCCATGTCCTTCCCACTGTCCCTTGCAATGCTCAACCTTAGCCCTACCAATCACATGCTCCTGTGAGAATTTCACTGAGAAGTCATCAAGATGAAAAAGGAGATGCTGGGTGGAAGTTGTTTTTTTAGCTAGAGAAGGCAGTCATGGCTGGCTTTGAGAAATAGCAGAAGTGAGATATCTGACATCCTGGGTCCAGAGTATGAGTTGTGGTGTCTGTCCTCAATGGCAGTGATGATGCACTGCTGGTGCATTCTTATGATAATAGTTTAGATGTGGTCCTTGTCCATAGAGCTGCCAAGTTTGACTCTTTAGTGTCTCAGAGATCCAAAGAACTAGCTCATATACTTTAATAAGTTCTTCTCCCACCCAAGCCCACTAAAATGGTTCTGTTGTCTGTTTGCACCATCTGATAATACTGAGCAGGAAAATGTTCATGGCCAATCTGTGATATGAAAGGGATGTATTTATATTCACTTGGACCTCTCCTGGCTTATACCAATCATTTTATTTTGAGGTGAAGAGCACCTTGGCTGCTAACATCGTAAAACACCTTATTGTGCATTGTATGGGGGGAAATACCACAGAAATTTAATAACTTCATCAACAGCAAAGAAGAAACCTTGTTCTCAGGCCTATAAAGTAGCTGATGTCTCCATCCACCAGGAAACTTTCCTGGCTATAAATACAACCTACATGCTTATGTCTCTATTTTGCAAGCACACCTGCACAAAAAGGAATCATAAGCCATCTATGCAACCTTTCATATCAAATTAAAAGGAAGGGAGGGGAAGAGAATGAGAGAGTGAGTGGGGGAAAAAAGAAGAAGAAGAAGAAGAAGAAAAACCTTCTATAAAGATTTCAAGGCCAGACTGCCTTTGAGCTTCCTTGAAGGTTAGTGCAAGTGGGTTGTAACATCCAGCTTGCAGAGGCTCTGCCCTACCACAGGGAAGGAGGAGAGCCAACCCATGGAAGATGCACCACTTTCATCTTGTCTTTGTTATGTTGGGGAAACACAGACACATCAACCTCCTCTGCTCACCAGTTCACCTTTTGCCAGGAGAGAGTGGGAGTAGCATTCTGCTCACTGTCCATGAAGAACTAGAAAAATCACAGAGGCTGTGGATCTGCAGTTAGTCAGAGCAACAATGCAATTGCCCAGGAAATAAGAGCTAAAGTCAAGCTCATGCTCAAAACAATGGTAAGCATTTCTTATGTCTTCCATGTTTCTAGTACCTTCCTTACATTATCTCTAATCTCCATGGCAATCCTATAAAGTAGAGTAGCACCATTTGATAGGTGAGGAAGCTGGGGCTCAGAGACGATACAGGATTTGCCTAAGATCCCAGAGCAAAGTCATAGTAGAATCTGTATGAACTCAAAGCCAGTTCTTTTTATCATGTCAGGATTCATTTGTACTCCTCTCTAACTTCATCCTCCAAGCCATTTCCTTGTCCACTGCAATGTGAAATAACAACACCAACTTTCCGATAGAAGGATTTAGACAGCCTACATTTCTCAATCATCCCAGCAGCAACTATAATGCTTTAAATACAGTGGAAGACTAGTAAGGGCTTGCTTGTCAACGAAGACCAGTTTTCTTGTCCTGTCCCTTGTACCAAATGAAAAACCAAGTGAACGTGTACTTTGCAAACTCACTTCACCCTCTTAGGTCTTCATATGCTCAAATACAAACACACACACACACACACACACACACACACACTGTATATATACACTATATACACACAGTGTATGTAGTATATATAATTATAGTTATAACACAAGTGTAAAAAAGTCTTGAAGGACCCTTTTAAATAGTTTATTTAAGGTTTATTTGCCTGATAAAATGCTTTTTGCTAATGTGGTTGATAAACTCCCCAAACACACACTCAAAGAAACACACATGTGACTACATGTAAGCTTTACCAAATGACTTTAACCATTAGCTCATTCTATAAAATCTCCTTGTGGAGAATCAGTACCAATATTCTGTCTGTAGAGAACTACTCATCATCTTATTAAAACCTTATTTAATATATATATTGTCGATTCATTAATATTGTATCCACAGCCAAGAGCAGGATAACTCGTGCCTGAATAAAGCTTATCTGCACATGTATTTTCTCAAGAATACACATCACAGCCCTCTTATACTCAGGAACTCTAGACAGCCCTTCAGCACTACACTTGGGGACCATTTTAAACTACTAACTCACCAACAATGAGCATAAAAATGTGAAAAACTTAGCACTAAATAGACTGCAGAAAGGATACTTGTTTACAGTGTGGGAGCTAAAACAAGAAGGCAGACAGTCTCTCTGTTCAGCCTCAGCTGGGAATATACGTGTTGAGTGACTCAAAGTTTTGCCACCCTATGCTCTTGTTCATCAATGTTCATCAATGACTGAGAGCACAGCCAGTCTCGACTGAGGGGGTCACAAGTCAATCTTAGCAAGTAGGCAAGTTTATAAAAACAGAATCCACAGTAACAAAGACCACTATACTGTCATGTACTACATCACCTAAATTTTTTTAATTAATTTATTTATTTGACACAGAGAGAGAGATCACAAGTAGGCAGAGAGGCAGGCAGAGAGAGAGGAGGAAGCAGGCTCCCCGCTGAGCAGAGATCCCAATGCGGGGCTCAATCTCAGGACCCTGGGATCATGACCTGAGCTGAAGGCAAAGGCTTTAACCCACTGAGCCACCCAGGTGCCCCTACATCATCTAATTCTTATAACAATCCCATGAGGTGAGTATTTTATTGCCATTTTATAGAAAATAAAAATTGATATTTGAAAAGTATAATAACCTGCCCAAAGACATAACTAATTAGTGAAAATGCCATGGGGTCAACCCCATTCTGAGCCATGCTGTTTTTCTTGCTGGGTCACCATATTGCCTCCCAGGAGGGGAAGCCTATGTGATACCAATTCTCAACCTCTCTGCCTATATTTCAAGGCCCTGCACAATCAGATTGCTCATGGCCCCTCCTACCCTCTATTCCTCCAATACTCCCTAACAACCTCCTTTTCAGTGAGGAATCTCTCCTGCCTGTGTTCTGCCACCATTTTCAGTTCTACTTCCACACCTACCTACTATGCTCTTCTGACAGGCATCTGGTCCACTTGCTTAAGGCTGCTGAGGAAATGGAAGATTAAACCAGTCTAGCCTCATTGTTTTTGGATCAGATCCAGAGATGATCACTGATTTGCCCAGTGCTAGTGAGAGTCAGAGTCAGGACTTGAACCCTGATGTCCTGACCGTGGGGCAATTATCTCTGGGATTGCTTCACTTTCCCTCCCACCCCAAAAACAATTACCTCCAACGTCAGAGAGCAGTGAGGTAGGGGAGGAGCAGAAGCAGAGGCAAAGTCAGGCAACATCACTCAAGGACGCTTTCAAATTATTTCAAAGGCTGTTAGGAAAGACAGGGCTAAGAACTGTATCTTCAGGTCAAAAAATCTCCTGTTTAAAAAGAAAAAAAAATCCAAGAAGTCTTTGGATAGTAATATCATAAAGCATCTGGGCTTTGAATTTATACAGCACTTTTTATCTCTAAAACTCACATCTCCTTCCAGACATTATCTCATTCCTTCTTCCCAGAACACCAGCAGAAAATGGCTGCAAGTATCCTACCCATTTTGCTGACAGAAAAATTAAACCTCAAGCGCTGTAAGAGATTTTCTCAGAGCTAGACCAAGTAAGAATCTCATTCTGTAGAACCAGAGCTAAAGCTCAGAATCAGAACCAAAACTTAGTCCTTTTGAATCTCATTCAAGGCACAAAAACAAGTGTCTAGAAACAAGACAGAGGATGAGTATTTGCTAAAGACTTGCTATATGAGAAGTATCTCATGCAAATAATGACATTGATACTTGGAATCCAATCTGGGGAATAGGAAATGTTATTCTCATTCTACATATAGCGAAACTGAGTCTAAGAAAGTTTAAGTAAGAGGGTGTTCAACATGGAATTTAGTAATCTGATCATAGCTCTCCGTGACCCCAAAGTCAGCATAACTTCTTTTTTTTTTAATTTAATTTGATTTTTTCAGAGTTCCAAGATTCATTGTTTATGTACCACACCCAGTGCTCCATGCAATATGTGCCCTCCTTAACACCCACCACCAGGCTCAACCATCCCCCCACCCCTCTTCCTTCTAAAACTCTCAGTTTGTTTCTCAGAATCCACAGTCTCTCGTGGTTCATCTCCCTACCCAATTTCCCCCAATTCACTTTCCCTTTCTTTCTCCTAATGTCCTCCGTGTTATTCCTTAAACTCCACAAGTAAGTAAAATCACAGGATAATTGACTTTCTCTGCTTGACTTATTTCACTCAGCATAATCTCCTCCAGTTTTGTCCATGTTGATACAAAAGTTGAATATTCATCTTTTCTGATGAAGGCATAATATTACATTGTATGTATGGACCATATCTTCTTTATCCATTTGTCTGTTGAAGGGCATCTTGACTCTTTCCACAGTTTGGCCAGCATCACTTCTGGAGATGCACAATGCCTGGTATTTGCAAAGTGTCGTGCTAGGCTCAGTGGATATACAATGAATCATGAGATGGACATCTAGCAAGAACTTATTACATGTCAGGCATTAGAGACCCAAACGTAACTAGGACACACTATCCAGGACTTGACACTCTATGAAGAGAGAAGAGAAACATGCAAAGAATAATTCAGAAAACACTCTTTCGCTTATTCAGCAAACTTTTCTTTCTTTTTTTTTTTTAATTTTAAATTTAATTTTATTTTTTCAGTGTTCCAAAATCCATTGTTAATGCATAACATCCAGTGCCCCATGCAATACATGCCCTCCACAATACCCAGTCTCACCCAGCCCTCCACCCTCCAAAACCCTCAGTTTGTTTCTCAGAGTCCACAGTCTCTCATGGGTTGTTTCCCCCTCCAATTTCCCCCAATTCACTTCTCCTCTCCATCTCTCAATATCCTCCGTGTTATCCTCCTTATGCTCCACAAGTAAGTGAAACCCTATGATACTTGACTCTCTCTGCTTGACTTATTTCACTCAGCGTAAATCTCTTCCAGTCCCATCCATGTTGATACAAAAGTTGGGTATTCTTCCTTTCTGATGGAGGCATAATACTCCATTGTATATATTGACCATATCTTCTTTATCCATTCATCCATTGAAGCGCATCTTGGTTCTTTCCACAGTTTGGCAATTGTGGCCATTGCTTCTATGAACACTGGGGTACAGATGGCCCTTCTTTTCACTACATCTATATCTTTGGGGTAAATACCCAGTAGTGCAATTGCAGGGTCATAAGGTATCTCTATTTTTAATTTCTTAAGGAATCTCCAGACTGTTTTCCAAAGTGGCTGTACCAACTTGCATTCCCACCAATAGTGTAAAAGGGTTCCCCTTTCTCCACAACCTCTCCAACACTTGTTGTTTACTGTCTTGTTGATTTTGGCCATTCTAACTGGTGTAAGGTGGTATCTCAATGTGGTTTTAATTTGAGTCTCCCTGATGGCTAATGATGATGAACATTTTTCCATGTGGCTGTTAGCCACTTGTATGTCTTCTTTGGAGAAGTGTCTGCTCATGTCTTCTGCCATTTTTTGACATGTTATGTTTTGTGTGTATTGAGTTTAAGGAGCTCTTTCTAGATATTGGATATCAGCCCTTTATCTGTAATGTCATTTGTGAGTATCTTCTGCCATTTCATAGGTTGCCTCAAGTGCTTCCTGTGAGCCAGTCATTGTGCTTGATGCTAGGGATTCATCAGGGAGAAAAACACAGTTCTTACCTTCACATAGCTGGCCACAAATAATTGCCAGAATAATCCAAGGAACCCTGTGTATTTGGGAGGTCACAAAAGAGAGAGGAAGGCTTTGATTCAATGTTTGTTTTAATCTCAAAGCCATGCAGATTTAATGTCCTAATTTATAACCTATCAGGGTTCATTTTAAGGTTACTATATATTTTGTTATAAATCCAATAGGTAAGTTCCCTGCCTTTCTTTCACTGATGTTTTCAGAAGAGTTGAGACTTCAGGATGTTGTTCATGTTGACTCTGGAGCATAAAAAATATCTCTTAGGACATAAACTATACCACTGGATGCATAAGCTGATTTAAAGTGCCTAGTCCATACTTCAGTTTCCTCAAAAGACAGTTTTGATTATCTTCAGTGTCTGTTACATGCTAAGCACTGTTCTAAGTGCAAGAGGAAAAAAGAAATGGTTAGCAGATAAGACAAACTCAAATGACTTCTATCCAGTGAGGTAAGAGATGTATGTACCCAAAGTCTCCACTGGGGGCAAAGGGGAGAAAAAGAGTAACACCCAGCCCACACTGATAAGCTCCAGGTGCCCTTCATATTTGTACACTATAAGCACACAATAGATGTTTTTGACTGATGGAGTCACATCAGTTTTGCCATAAGCTTGCACAATATTTGTTCCTTCAAAGTACATAATTACAGCTGACATTGGCAGCTCCATGTGAAGACACAAGCATGGGGATCTGTTCTCTGGACCCTGATGTCTGACTAATCATTTCTCTGCCATGCATCCTTCTCCCTAGCCCCACATCCTGGACCTGCCCTTCAGTAGCACCTACAGGAGTGGTCAGTCTCTCATTCCCCAAGCAAAGAGAGATTCTCACACTGATCACAGTATGAATTTCTCAGGTCTTGACATTTCTGGGGGTTAATCCTTTTACTTTCTGGGTTGAACTGACAACTGCCCAAGACGTATTTCCTCATGCCCCCCAGAAGATGGATTTTTCTTTGCTGCCACAGCCCAAGCAATTTAAAACACAGCAGATGAATCATCAACTTCTACCTATATCTAAATTCTTTAGTTTTCATGCTTGGTTATAAGCTGTCCCAGAAACCTTGGTCTCCCTGCTGTTTTTTCTCTCATGTATGTTCAAATTCAACTATAATTAACTGAAAACTTACTATGGGTTTCTTCTGCTACTCATTCACATCTCCTGAGAGCCCTGAGAGATAGATTATTGTTGTCAGTTTACAGATGGGGTCCCCAAGGCTTAAAGAAAATAAGCTACTGTCCCAGTTACTAATCAGTAATGAACCCCAAATTCCAACCAATGTCTCCAAATTGCACTGGTGGTGTTCTTGTCTCTCAATAACACTGCCCAAACTTTGGGATGACTGGGAAGATGGATAGATGGATGGATGGATGGACAGGTAGATGATAGATAGATGATAGATAGATAGATAGATAGATAGATAGATACAGAGATACAGAAATACAGAGATACATTTTTATTTCATTCCAGGGTCCACCCCGAAACTACTGATTCAGAATGTCTAAAGATTCTTAGGCAACTAGCCCAGCTGTTTCTGCCACTGGAATTTATGAGCTACTGCAGGACACCACATGCAGTTTCCTCTGGAGCAAATTCTTCCTTTTAAGTACACAGAATGGGCAGTGACATGAAGAGTGCACAGAGTGTCTTTTCCTAACACTTTCTCTTCCCCTCATCTCCTTAAGTATCCCTTGCAAAAGCAGTCACTACAGAGAATGCCAGAACACTGCCAATCATACAGTTTATTGAGCAAACATTCATTTATTCAGGGGTATGCTGGACTCTGCTTTAAATGATGAGGCCACTAGAGAAAAGTGTTCAGTGCTGCCTTCATGTAGGAAAAATAATGATGATGGTCTATAGTTAAGGAACCATAACTGGGGAAATGTAAAAAGTGCTGTGGGAGAAGAGGGCCCTTGGCAAAAAGAAAACTTTGGGGAATTTCTGTCTGTGTTCTTCGGAATGTGGCAAGCAGCAGAGAAAGAGATCCTGAGATGGAAAGAAACTCAAGCAAAGGACAGAGATTTTTACAAAATTCTTTGCATTGACTTTTCTTCATGCCACTTCCCCTGGCACAAGTCCTAACTGGATGGAAGAGATTTCACAAAGGTGATAATAAATAAAGACATGTTTATTCTGTTTTTACACATGGAATTTTGAGTGATTTGCTGTTCACCTCTTCCCTTTTCCATCCAAAGTCATTTTGAATCTCAAATTCAGCCTTAGGCGAACTGGCTGACTTTTCCTCCAACGTCATAGTTATCCCACTACAAAGAATGGGACTGATGCCAGTAAACCTACCACTTCTTCTCAGAGATCTAGGGTGAATTCCTGAGGAGGGGAAATGTTAGGGTGGGCACCTCACGGAAGGAGCCCATCCGTCCTGTTGGTCACAGTTAAGACCTGAAGGACTATCACATTGAAGATTGTCTCTTCACTCTCAGCCTCCTTCTTCTCCCATTCAAGAGCTCATTGCCTCTTCCCAGCCTCCAGCTAAGTGGCTGGTGCACTCTCCTTCACTCTTGTCTATAGGGATGACTCTGCATCCAGAAACATCTTTTCACCTCACCATCTGAATCTGTAGTTAACCTTGCCTCCTCCCGGAAACCCTCCACCATCTCCACTTTTATTTTTCTAAAAGGGTCATCTCATTCCCTTCCAGCCCTCCTGCCACCAGAGGCATCCTTCTGAAACACGAATCTCCCTGTTTACCATCTTCCATCTGCTCCTTTTCCTGGCATGTTATGTCAGCCTCAAATCCAAAGGACATTTGGGCTGTGCACATCCCCGCCATTCCCTTTGGGTTGCCTGCGAAAGACCATGGTTGTTTGAAAGTTCTCTGTGCTGTTTGTCATGCCATTGTCTCTGCCTCCAGTGGCATGTTCCCCATCAACACCATGGGACCCAAGGCTCCATGACTGAGTCTTATTCTAGCTATGTCTATATCATCCAACTCTACATCTAGAAAATTAGCAGGTATTCAAGTATATATATGAAATAAGTGAGTGAGCAAGTGAGAGAGCAAGAGAGGAGGAAGAAATGTTTGATGAGCCAGTGCTCATGATGAAGCCTCTCTCAGATGTCCAAGGAAAGTGTCACTGTCTTTTCTCTGTGCCCCTAGAACATGTCACCCTTACCACTGTGTCACCCTTACCACTCCTATGGCACTGGGCACCAGCTTCCCCTGTTGGGCACAGTTTTTGCCATATTCAGTGGCACATAACTGAATAATAATCAAATAATAACAACTTAATTTTAGGGACTCATTTGATCATATATTTTCCTCATACCCTCACCTCTTTCTACAGCCTTGCTGGACTTCCCATTTTTCACTTTATCCTTCTTGTCTTCAGAAGATTTCAGACCTCCTCCCTTTACCCCAGTATTACTGGATGACATGCCTTCCCCTGAGCATTTTCCCCTGCTTGCTTAAATCCTCTGCTCCTCACAACTAATAGATACTATCCCCCTGACCCTCCCCACCCTACAGAAACATTCCTCTTGTGACTCTCAGGTCACTTCCAGGTCTCTTTAATAATGATAATGATAATCATCAACGCTACCACTTTTTGGAGTACCAGAGTGAATCACAGGTGCTCTATATAGTACATAAATATCGACATTTCTGTAATCTTCCACACACCACTCATGAAGATGAGAAACTGAGGCACAACTAAGTTAAATACCTTCCTGAGAGTCAGGAAACTGATCAATGACAGGGCGTTTAAACCTGGCCAATATCCATTCCTTCATTCATCCATTCATTTCTTCATTGAACAGATAGCTACTGAGTGCCTGTGGGGTATTATTTCCAGACTCGGACACACCTGGAGTGGCAAAGAGAACCAGTTCTGCTGTTTAGACAAAGTGAAGGGAGACAAAGGCGGGGAGCCAGAAAGAACTACAGACTAACTGACTTAAAATTAAGCAAGGGGGAAGATATTTGCAAACGACATATCAGATAAAGGACTAGTGTCCAGAATCTATAAAGAACTTAGCAAACTCAACACCCAAAGAACAAATAATCCAATCAAGAAATGGGCAGAGGACATGAACAGACATTTCTGCAAAGAAGACATCCAGATGGCCAACAGACACATGAAAAAGTGCTCCATATCACTCGGCATCAGGGAAATACAAATCAAAACCACAATGAGATATCACCTCACACCAGTCAGAATGGCTAAAATCAACAAGTCAGGAAATGACAGATGCTGGCGAGGATGTGGAGAAAGGGGAACCCTCCTACACTGTTGGTGGGAATGCAAGCTGGTGCAGCCACTCTGGAAAACAGCATGGAGGTTCCTCAGAATGTTGAAAATAGAACTGCCCTATGACCCAGCAATTGCACTATTGGGTATTTACCCTAAAGATACAAACGTAGTGATCCAAAGGGGCACATGCACCCGAATGTTTATAGCAGCAATGTCCACAATAGCCAAACTATGAAAAGAACCTAGATGTCCATCCACAGATGAATGGATCAAGAAGATGTGGTATATATACACAATGGAATACTATGCAGCCATCAAAAGAAATGAAGTCTTGCCATTTGCGACAACATGGATGGAACTAGAGTGTATCATGCTTAGCGAAATAAGTCAAGCAGAGAAAGACAACTATCATATGATCTCCCTGATATGAGGAAGTGGTGATGCAACATGGGGGCTTAAGTGGGTAGGAGAAGAATAAATGAAACAAGATGGGATTGGGAGGGAGACAAACCATAAGTGACTCTTAATCTCACAAAACAAACTGAGGGTTGCTGGGGGGAGGGGGTTTGGGAGAAGGGGGTGGGATTATGGACATTGGGGAGGGTATGTGCTTTGGTGAGAGCTGTGAAGTGTGTAAACCTGGTGATTCACAGACCTGTACCCCTGGGGATAAAAATATATGTTTATAAAAAATAAAAAGTTAAAAAAAAAAAATTAAGCAAGGTAGGCAAAGGGGAAGAGCCTGGAGATGAGTTTCCGTTTCTGTCGAGAGCCCTGAAAGGAGAGCAGGGAGTAGCTTCCCTCCTCCAGGGCTCCTGGTTGAATGAACTCCCTGCAGGAGGAAAAAACGTTGAGACTTGTTTTATTGGTATTTACAGAAGTAGGTTTTAAAGGATCAGCGACTTGCAGATTCCACTCGGATGCGTCACACCCATCTTGCATTCATCACACCAAAAAGAGCAGGAAAGGGGAAGGTACGGGCTTTGAAAGCCTGCGTATTTTAAAAGGGACAGCCTGCGATTCCGTGAATGATTTCTGCAGCAAGAAGGCAACTGCAGTGCCCTGGACCGATGTTCAATCTCTCTCCCATCTTCCAGGCAGTGAGGTGCTTGTCAGTTTACCCTTTCAGACTCTACTCAATCAGGGTTGGTGCTTAGCAAAGATCACCTGTATTTCGAATTACCTTTTTACCTATATATAGGTCCTCTTCTTCAGTAGATTGCCAACTCGTCAAAGACAGGGCTGTTCTATTCATTGTTCCCTGCTTTTGTGCCCCATGTGGCACCTAGAACCAGGCTAATAAGAGCTTATAGGAAATGGGAGAGGGAGAGAGGAAAAGGAAGGAAGGAGAAACAGAAGCAGCAAAGGATGCCTATTCAATATTTTATAAAATAGTACTAATGGAATGCACTTACAAGCCAGAGTTCTGTGTTGGAACTCTGGTGCTGACAGTGTCTGTACATCAATGAGCAAGTCATGCAGACTCTCAGAGCTTCAACTTCTTACTCTGGGAAATGGAACTAATAGCATCATCATCAGATTGTTCAGGAAATTAAATAAGGTAATGCCCTGGGCAACACTTTGTAAATTTGTCCAGTTATATATGTTAAAATGGTTATTGAAATACGGTTTGACAAGAATTCAATGCTCTTTAAGATTTCAATGAACTGCTATTGGAAGTTGAAGCTAGTGTTTTTTACCAGGATGTTGCTGGTTTATGGAGACCATGTTCCTTTTCAGTATGACTAGGGGACCAGCAAACACATTTTCCATAAGTTTTGATATTGGAAGAAGAGATACTTGGAGTGTGAATTAAAGAGAAAAGATTCCAACTTGCCATTGCCAACAGCAACACGGGTTGTTTGACGGTGAGTGAATTCTTTCACTTCTACCAGCATTTATTGAACTCTTACTGTATACATGACATTCTGAAGCATACTGACAGGAACAGAGAGCAAAGGTCATGAAGATTCACTTCATCTCCCATGATATTCAGCCTACTTTCTTCCCTACAACTGGTTTCTCCATGTGCCCAACAAGAGGCTAGGAAAAGCTATTTCAAACTTTCTACCATGACCTTTTGTAATTCTATAATGCTTGAATGCCAGGGTTTAAAGAGTAATTGTGATTATCATCTTCTTGATTCTTCTGGGATAAAGCTATTTGCTAGGAATCCCAAATTAATGTCAGCTCTAAACAATGGCTTGCATGTATTTCACAAAGCACTCTCTAATACATTTGCTTGCTGGATCCTTACTCCAACCCTGAAGTGGATTATTCTTAGACATCTTTACAAAGAAATACCTGGGTCTTAAAAGGACTAGATTATTTTTTAAAAATTAAAGAATAAAAATAAAAGGACTGAATTATTTGTCCAGGTCACTGAGAAAGAAATTAGTTGGTTAGGGCATAAAACCAGATTTTCTATTTCTCTCTTACTTGCTTGCTTGCTTGCTTGCTTGCTTTCCTTTATTTTGTTTTTGGTTTTGTTTTAATTCCACATAAGAAATATGTAATGCCTCACAAATTTTGTGTCATCCTTGAGTAGAGGCCATGCTAATTTACTCTGCATCATTTCAATTTTTAGTATATGTGCTGCCAAAGGAGCCAGCACCAGATTTTCTATTCCTAAACAAGACTTTTTCCATCCCCTTTTCTCTGCAAGAGCTTGTCTGACCAGGTGATTGAGAAACATGGGATTAAGGAAGCTGAATTTAGCCAGAGGCCTATGAGACCCTTCTAAAAATCTGCTGTCCCCCCTCAAGCACTTGAGAGCCCAGAGTGGGTTAAGTCTTCCCTGGCTCAGTCCCAACAGACATTAAATTCACCTGTGCTTGCTCTGAAATAAATCAGTGTCCTTTTCTGCTGCTGCTGTTGTCTGGAAATAATGCAAATGCAATGGGCCTGCACTGACATTGTGCTTCCCTAGAAGGATACACATAATAAATTGTCCCTGAATACTGTTAAAGAGACATTTTCCTCTTACTCAGGAGCTTTTGAGGTTAGTATGTGCAACTCACCCAGTGAGAAGGAAGACGGGGTGCCTTGTCACTGGGCCCAGTTCTTCAGATGACCTCTCCGTGCTCTTTGGCTTACTGCATTGCTAAGTTCAAGGATGCATTTCCCAGCCCCCAAGTCGAGTCATAGGACTTGCTGGTAACCTAGACTGGTTTCCTTGTTTGTGATTTGAATTTATTTTATTGTATTGTATGCATTTAAGTGTTTGCTTATTTGGATGCCTGAAAGCTGAGGGAAACTGGAGCTCCTGGTCCATGCCATTCATCTTTTGGAAGAATGCCAAAGCTGTTTCCGCAGAGGACAGAAGGCATTGGTCTCCCCTGCAGGAAGCTACTGCTGCTCCTTAATTGTTTTCTAGAGGAAGAATCAAGGGTAAAATTTAAAGTAAATGGCTGGCCGGGTTGCACTAATTCATCAAAGCGTGTTTCAAGTCAGCAGTCAGAGCATGCATCAGCCCCTGGCACCACCACCTTCTATGAAAGTGGAAAACCCAGCAGACCTCCCAGCAGATGAAATCATTAGGAGGCATTCAGCAAGGCTTGAAAAGCAGAGAGAGGAGGCAGGGATTTCTATGCATGCTCCACTTTGCCACATGGGGAAACACCAGTTGTCTGTGACCTAGTTATCTGGGAGAGATACCCACAAAACTGTTCACTGCACGGGAACCCCAACCTCCTCTGCACCCTGTGTGCTCAGAAAACATTGAGAGCTTCCTCCTTTGATTCTATTCCTTTTGCTTAGAGTTTTTTTTAGTTGCAGTAAAGACCAATCCACTTAAGGCAGCTTAAGAAAAGGATAATTTTATTGGGATAGACTGTGGACAGAAAATAAAACCTAGGTTCATTAGAAATTGGAAGTAGGAACTGACAACTTCTCTGAACACCTGTCAGCATTTCTCTCTCTCTATATATATATATATATATATTCTTTATATATATATAAAGAATCATTGCACAGACAAAGGACAATATATATATATATTGTCCTTTGTCTGTGCAATGATTCTTTCTCCTGCTTCTCTATGAAGTCTCCTTGCTTTTAAGCATGCAGTCATTGATTCATTCAGTAAATATTGAATCCTACCATGTGGCTGGCATTGTTCAGGATTCTGGGGATATAGCAATGAACAAAATAGACAAAAACCCATGCCCTTGTGGAATATGCACTGCGGTGGGGAGACAGACTCTAACTGATGTAAATAAGTACAATGTGTGAGACAGTAGAAACAATCAAGACAGGAAGTGAAATGTTGGGACACCAGTTATAATCTTGCCTAGGACGGTCATAAAACTCCCCACTGGGAAAGCTGTTTTTAAGTAAGGACCTTAAGAAAGAAAAATAGCCCTACAATGACAGACAGAGCACGCTGGGCAGATGGTACAACAGGTACAAAGGACCCATGGTGCTTCAAGGAGTGACAAGAGGTCAGTGGGGTGGGGAGTAAAGGGCTACTGAGAAATGAAGTCTGTATTCCGGGAAGACGAATCACAGATGGGGGTTTTGGCTTTTGCTCTGAGTGAGATGGGAAGATCCAGAAAGCCTACCTCAAGCTGAGTAACCACATTGCCTACCCCATTCCAGTGGTTGTTTCTTGCTGTTACCTTATTATTGAATCGAAATATCTTTATCTCCAAAAAAGATAATCCAAGGGACATAGATCCATGCCAAGTCTGTTTTTGCATTCATCCTGAGTTCTCAGGGTTTACCCACATATCAGTCCAGCTACCTAGGCTAAAGCCCTACCTAGGGATAACCAGTGACAGCCAGTGTCTGTATATGAGGGTGCCATTTCTATTTCTTTTTTTTTTTTTAATTTTTTCAATTTATTTATTTTCAGAAAAACAGTATTCATTATTTTTTCACCACACCCAGTGCTCCATGAAATCCGTGCCCTCTCTAATACCCACCACCTGGTACCCCAACCTCCCACTCCCCCACCACTTCAAACCCCTCAGATTGTTTTTCAGAGTCCATAGTCTCTCATGATTCACCTCCCCTTCCAATTTACCCCAACTCCCTTCTCCTCTCTAACACCCCTTGTCCTCCATGATATTTGTTATGCTCCACAAATAAGTGAAACCATATGATAATTGACTCTCTCTGCTTGACTTATTTCACTCAGCATAATCTCTTCCAGTCCCGCCCATGTTGCTACAAAAGTTGGGTATTCATCCTTTCTGATGGAGGCATAATACTCCATAGTGTATATGGACCACATCTTCCTTATCCATTCGTCCATTGAAGGGCATCTTGGTTCTTTCCATAGTTTGGCAACCGTGGCCATTGCTGCTATAAACATTGGGGTACAGATGGCCCTTCTTTTCAAGACATCTGTATCTTTGGGGTAAATACCCAGGAGTGCACTTGCAGGGTCATAGGGAAGTTCTATTTTTAATTTCTTGAGGAATTTCCTATTTCTCTCAAGAATGCAGAGCAGTGGGGCCAGCTAGTCAACTTCAGGGATGTGGAGACCCAGGTATATTTCCTATTCAATCTTTCTTTCTCCCTTCTCCCTCTCTTCAATCTCCTCAAAATAAATGAGGAACATTGGAGGGCCTCACAGAATCTTGGCTGAGTGATTGTGTTGGCAAGTGTTATTAAGAATATCAGCACCTTAGGAAATAGAGATCTTTTTTAAAAATTCTGATTCCCAGAAAGATTTTCACATCAGATCTTCAACAAAGACAAAATAAAAATATGTATGGTCTCAGCAATTTCCTAATCCAAAGAGTCCTCAGATGTGGCAGAAAGATCCGCAAGAGTTGTCATGAGCATTTGTGAGGGGGTGCCAGTCAGGTTACTATTAATAGACATCATACTCAAGTTGGACATGTTTTTGAATAAATTAGAATGAATTAAATATTAACCTCAAAGTATCATCATTCTCACTGCTAACAACCAATGTGACTTCTGAGTCAGAGAGAAAGAAGGGAGCTATAGCTGGAATACCAGAGCCACACATAACCCTAGACATGCCCCCCACACAAACATCTTCTCTTTCGTGACTCTTGATGGAAAAATAGTATGAGAACAACTTCCATAGGGAGGAAGACTGGTGCAGAAGGGTACTGATCTGTGGGACAACTGCCATTTCTTTCTCAAGTGACTGCCACGAGTTCAGGCATGTTCTAGAACTTTCTTCTCCCCAACTCTAAGAGCACTGAACTCATGGAATGGCCAAATAGATGATGATCTTTTTCTAAGAACAACTCCAGAATGGTTTACTGTGTCATTGTCGTAATTATATGCAAGAAAGTTACCATCTGTAGCTCAGCCGTGGCTCTTCACATGGAAGAGGAAATGACTAAATATATATTTACATAGCTCTCATGAATATGCATTTTGTAAATGCACAAATATGTACAATTACTTGATAGACTGTTTTGGTTCCAATCTTTCGAATATTTAATACAACCATAAATGTTTAATTCATATTTACTGGGTTGATTGAACAGTTTCAAAATTATGCCAAGTCTTGCTAGAAATGAGATTGAATGTCTCTAGCATATTTGTGCAGCAGGATTTGGCCATCAGAGGCCACAAGGACTGGGTAAGTGATGGTTTTCTTGTAAAGAATATTGAATAAAGCTGTTCATGAAAATCGACTTGGTTGTAGCTGGGAGGAATGGCACTGCATTTACATCCTATAGTAGCCTACAGAGCCCTTCATCATTTGGCCTCCCCACCACACCTTTACAGCTCTTTCCACTCTGTCCCTCATCACTCATCCACAAACAACTGATGTTCCACCTTAAGTCCTCTATGCCAGCCGTGTCCTGTGCCCATAATGCTGTCCACACAGACATCAAGACTGTAAGGGCTCACCGAAGTTTATCATGACCAACTCCTTTAAAATAATAGGGCCCAAAAGGGTCCTTCTGTTCCTTGACTTTTCCCCCATTGTACTCACCTCTCACATCAAACATCATTTACTAACGTGCGATGTTTAAGATTAATGTTCTGTCTCTCTCTCCCCTCACTAGAATGTAAACAGCATAAGAGGAGATATCTGTTTTATGCACTGAAGGACCACCCTCCCCCAAATTCCAGAATGGAGCTGGCACTTCAGGCAACTACAGTGGAGAAAGTAAAAAAATGAAAACCAAGAGTTTTGGGTTCAAATCTAGCACAGGAATGAAGCAAGGCCAGAACAGAGGAACCGCAGGGATCTCTCCTGGGTACAGGTGAAGCCTAACTTGTCAAATCTCCACAAAGTTGGGTCACACATTGTTTAGAGAATCACCTTTGGGGTAGCACCCATATGGAAAGGCTTTGTAGTACTACTAGATGCATGCGAAATAGGGATGTCAGCATCACCTTCAGAGAGAAATCTGAAAATTCAATGACATAGGGTAAGTAAAAACATACCTACCTACAAGGGAAGGGAAGGAAAGAAAGTAAAACGGGAGTAAGCGTCTCATTAAGTAGGGGATTATTTTCTTAGGGTAATGCTTACCCAAAAACTGTTTTCATTCAGCCAAATGCCAGGAGAGGCTATAAGACACTGGTCATCACTGCAGTGCAGACACAAAACACTCCAAAATGTAGCCACTGTAGCAGGTCCATTTTGCAATCAAAGTATTAGGGGAGGTCACACCTCCCTGGGCTGAAGTATTGCACATACCCAAAAGCAAAAAATATGGAAAGGTATCCCTGCAACTAGAGAAAAAGAGGGGACAAAGACACTAGATCCTACAGTGTGTATTTTTTTTGTGTGGTTTGTGACAGATTCAACCACATTTATGATATAGAATTTATCTAGCATACCAGCCCAAACCAAAATCAAGGGATCATTAAAATGTAAACTAGAAAGGGATATGCAGTTGAATGGGACAAGAAGACAATGTGAGAATAACAGAGAAACAGAGGACAATAAAGATAAAAAGGCGGGGCTCATCCTAGAACCAGGATAGAGACACCTCCCTAATTCTCCTGTCTACGGATGTCACCAATATTCTGGCAAAGAAAATTGGTGGTAATTACCAAAACCACACACTTTAGTTACAAATGAATAGTATTTATAGCTTGTCATACATGTGTGGGAATGTTTAAGGAGATGTTTAGTGAACTGTAAATAGCGTGGGTTCAGTTCTGCCCAGTTAATCCTATATGCCGTAATTATAAAGCTTCAAGTAAATATAAACCCTTCAATTATCAAGAAGAGATATCTGAACCAAAGAGAACGAACTGACAGTAGCAGTCAAACTCCCGTTGTCCACAAGGGTGTGGAGAAAGAAGTACTCCCAGACCCTCTTAGGGTATTATAAACTGATTTCAAGAAAGTACGTATCTGGAAACTAATTTTGTAATCATTTTCCAAAGGCTATAAAAATGTTCATAATATTTATCCCCCACTCCTCTCTATCCACCCTTGCAACAACATCTGGGAATAGAGTCCACAGAAATAATACAAAGTCCCCAGAGAAATGAAGTGATTTGCTCACAGGTGTTTGTGACCACACTGTTTTGGATAGTAAGAAATGAAAAAGAACACAAACATTCAATTGTTCTATATATGGTTAAGTACATGATGATGTTTTTGTTTTTATTACCCTGAGTTTATGGAGGTAGTTTTATGAGTTCTGAAAAATGTATACAGTTGTGTAATTAACAACACTATCCAGATACAGAACACTCCCATCACCCCTAAAATTTCCCTCGAGTAGCCAGTTCCACCCCAGGAAATCCGCTGCTAAGATTTTTGTCCCCTATGGTTTGGCTTTCTCCAGATCATTACATGAATGGAATCACAGAGTACATAAACTTCTGCACGCCTTCCTTCATTCAGCATAACCCATTAGAGATTCATCCAAGCTGGTGCTGGATGGAATTTTAATATGGATGCATCGATATTTGTTTCTTCATTCACTATCCCCTTCACTTTTTAAAACTTTCTATTTTGAAATAATTACAGACTCATGATCTGTAATTATTAACTCTCCAAATTAGAGATTTGAGATAGGGCAAAGAGGTATTGTGTACCATTCACCCAGATTTCCCTAATGGTTATGCCTCATATTATGTAATTATGTCAAACTCTAGCAAAACCAGGAAATGGCCAGAAGTACATTATGTGTATGCAGTTCTACACTTTCTTATCACATGCCTAGAATCCTGTAAGCACCGTTGCAGTCACAGAATTCTTCACTCACTATGGAGATCTCCCTTATATTCCCCCCTCCTACTCACGTGCCTCTATTTTCTTTTTAAAGATTTTATTTTTGGGAATGCAGGTTAGTGCAGCCTCTTTGAAAAACAGTGTGGAGATTCCTCAAGAAATTGAAAATGGAACTTTCCTCTGACCCTGCAATTCCTGGGTATTTACCCCAAAGATACAGATGTCGTGAAAAGAAGGGCCATCTGTACCCCAATGTTTATAGCAGCAATGGCCACGGTCACCAAACTATGGAAAGAACCAAGATGCCCTTCAATGGACGAATGGATAAGGAAGATGTGGCCCATATACACTATGGAGTATTATGCCTCCATCAGAAAGGACGAATACCCAACTTTTGTAGCAACATGGACGGGACTGGAAGAGATTATGCTGAGTGAAATAAGTCAAGCAGAGAGAGTCAATTATCATATGGTTTCACTTATTTGTGGAGCATAACAAATATCATGGAGGACAAGGGGTGTTAGAGAGAAGAGGGAGTTGGGGTAAATTGGAAGGGGAGGTAAATCATGAGAGACTATGGACTCTGAAAAACAATCTGAGGGGTTTGAAGTGGTGGGGGAGTGGGAGGTTGGGGTACCAGGTGGTGGGTATTAGAGAGGGCACGGATTGCATGGAGCACTGGGTGTGGTGAAAAAATAATGAATACTGTTATGCTGAAAATAAATAAATTTAATTAAAAAAATAAATTCACAGTTCAAAAACAAACAACAACAACAAAAAGATTTTCTTTATTCATTTGACAGAGATCACAAGTAGGCAGAGAGGCAGGCAGAGAGAGAGAAAGGGAAGCAGGCACCCTGCTGAGCAGAGAGCCCAACACAGGGCTCAATCCCAGGACCCTGAGATCTTGACCTGAGCAGAAGGCAGAGGCTTTAACCCACTGAGCCACCCAGGAGCCCCTTTTACTCCTTTTAACCCTCTGCTGTCAATAAAACAGTAGCTTTAAACACTCTCTACTTTGAGAGCCTTCAAGAACCACATCAGACAGTGTTCTCATTTTGGCTTCAACCATTAAACATAACTGAGATCTCTCAGGGGGAGAAAAAAAAGCCCATCGTGTTAACACACGTTCTTGCCTCTACCATTTACTTTCTGTGGAGTGGCATTCCTTTAGAGAATTTGCTTTGCTAATGACAAATTCTCTCAGTTGTCTTTCACCTTAGTGTATCTTTATTTCCCTTCTGGTCTGCAGGAATATGTACTCAGGGTATAGCATCCTGGGTTAAGAGTTCCTGTCCTTCAGTGCTTAGACACAAGACGCCACTTCCTTCTGACCATGGAGATGGTTTCTGATGAGAAATGTTTTGTCGTTCACATCATTTCCCCCTAGAAGTAACTGTCAGATCTCTCTCATTGACTTCAAGAGTCTCTGTTTCCAGAAAGTGTATTTTTTTTTTTAATAAATATTTTTTAAAGATTTTATTTATTTATTTATTTATTTATTTATTTATTTGAGAGAGAGAGAGAGAACACAAAGTGGGGGCAAAGGGAGTGGGAGAAGAAGAAGCAGACTCCCCAGTGAGCAGGAAGCCTGACGCAGGACTCTATCCCAGAACCTGAAATTGTGACCCAAGCCGAAACCAGACACCCAAACCAGGGACCCCAGCTTCCAGAAGTTTTATTATGATACATCTTGGGATAGGTGTCTTTGTGTTCATCCTGTTCAAGTTGACTCGGCCTCGTGAATCCATAGGTTTATCTTTTATCTAATCTGGGAAATTTAGCCATCATTTCTTCAGATACTTTCTCAGTTCCCCCTCCTCTCTCCTCTCTTTCTGAGATGCCAATGTTATGGATGTCAGATCTTTTACTTTAGTCCCACACATCCCTTGAGTCTCAGCTTCTCTTTTTTCTTTTAATTCTATTTTCTTTCTGTTTAGACTAGGTAATTTCTGTTGTTCTATCTTAAGGTTTTACTATTTAGTTTGCCAATCCCTTCATTTTACTGTTGAGTTCTTTGGGTTTTTTTTTGTTTTTGTTTTTGTTTTGGTTTGGTTTGGTTGTGGCTTTTTGTTTTTTGTTTTTGAGATACTTTATTTTTCTGTTCTAACATTTCCATTTGATTATTCTTTATATATGTAATTTCTACACCGACACTTTCTGGTTTTTATTTTACGTTTTTAATCATGTTTTTCATTGTTCGTGAAAGCACTTTCATGACTGCTTTAAAATTCTTGCCAGATAATTCTAACATCTTAGTCATCTAGGTATTGATATCTCATGACTGTTTTTTTCTCATCCAATAATTTCCTGGTTCTTTGAAGTGATTTTCTTTTCTTACTGAATCCTGGATATTTTGGGTTATAAGACTCCTTGTCTTATTTAAATCTTCTGCTTTAGCAGGCTTCTTCTGATACCAAGCCAGAGGGAAAAGGGAGATACCACTTCATCTGCTGGATGGAAGTAGAAGTCCAGGTCTACCCCCTTGTCCTCTATTGACACCCAGGTAGAGGGAAGGAGACTTCCTTCCTTCCGGGTGGACATGACACCTCGGCCTCTGACCACTCTGGCAGGCAATGAGCAGTACAAGGTGTGTGGGGTTGCTCAACATTGCCCAACAACTGTAGAAGTGCCAGGTCCCTACTTAGCCTTCTCTGACACCACCCCACCTAGGTGAGGGTGTAGTCACAACCTCCCACACAACCTCGGTTAATAAGATGGCATGAGGTTACTCTTTTCTTGTGGTATTTGGTAACCGGTGTTTAAAAGTTTTCTTTCTTTCTAGGCTATCCTTTCTTAGAGAAAGCAATCTGTGCTTGGGGACTTTCTATCTGATTACACTGGCATTCCAGTATGAGGTTCTCCAGCACCCAGTCTAGGAGACACAAGGCAAAAAAGAAAATCCAGAGAACTGATTGCCATGACATTCCCTGAGTCTTGAGGTTCTTAACCCACTCTGCCTACTTTTCTCTACCTCCCAGAACCCCCTTACATTTGGTTGATGTGTAAGTCCAGAGTTTTAAGCCATATTTATCTAGAGATATAGGAAAAAGTACTTATCCATTTCTTTTCTAAAGGTTTTATTATTATAAGACTATGATGGAGTACAAAAATAAAGATATAGCAATAAGTAAAAACAAAAGATTATCAAATCTTCTGCCTAATGTGGTTACTGACAATTTTTTTTTTAAGTTAACAAGTGTGCAAGAAAAAAGACTGGAAGGAAATATACCAAATGCTAATGGCCACTGGGTTAATAAAACAGAAAAAAGGGCAAAGCTTTTCTCTTCTACTTTCCAGTGTTCTGTATGATAGCAATCTTACGTTAAAGAGAGGCACCTGGGTGGCGCAGTCAGTCAAGCATCTGCCTTCAACTCAGATCATGATCCCAGGGTCTTGGGATCAAGTCCTGCATCAGGCTCCCTGCTCAGCGAGAAGTCGTCTCCCACCTCTTACTCATGCTCTTTCTCTCTCTCTTTCAAAAAGTCAATAAAATATTTTTTTGAAATATTACATTAGACATACACATCAAAGGAATGGTTGGTTCAGTCACTCAGATATGTAAAGAAAAGACTGTGAGAAATGGGACCTGCAAAGAGCCCCATTCCAGGGTGGCTAAGTTACACATCCATAAAACTGCACTGCAAACCTTACTACTTAAGAAATATATAAAGGAGAGGTAGGTTGTTGCTTTATGTTCAGCAAATCTAGCAGATATTTGAAGGAGTAGAGTAATGTGATGGGTGGACAACAGTTTTATGGAATCAACAGAGAAAGAAGTGATGTTTTCTATCGAAGCACGTATTCTCTGGCACAAGCCCACAATAAATTGAAATCCACACCAACAGTTGGCTCAAAATTAATCAACTACAAATATGCTCCACATATAAGCATTCTCGTGGACAGAACCACAAGGCGTGCTCTGCATTGTTCCTAACAGCTCTGTAGAAGTCACCAGATGCAGCTCTAGCTAAAATAACCCAGTGAGGTACAAGTTAATTACATAGTTACCAGCAAAATCACACACATTTTTTGCAGTAATAATGTGGTAAATAAATACACGCTCACTCCATGGGAAATGGTGGCAATTATCAGGAGCACATGTTCACACCATCATATTGCTTACTGATAATTGTACGATTAACCCACGGCAGCATGCTAAAATGGATATTTATGCTTCTCTGAGCTTCGCATGCTATGTGGGATGCATGCAAAAAGCAC
The DNA here is from genome assembly GCF_964662115.1 of Mustela nivalis. Classification (NCBI taxonomy): domain Eukaryota; kingdom Metazoa; phylum Chordata; class Mammalia; order Carnivora; family Mustelidae; genus Mustela; species Mustela nivalis. Next base: position 13,293,796 of record NC_139021.1, on the reverse strand, counting down.
AGATGGGGAGTTTCAAGGGTGAACCTCAAGCGTGTGAGCATTTTTTGTAGTCACATCTTCGTCCCATCCCTCCCCAGAAGGGGGCTTCTGGGTTTTATGTGTGTTTGGTTTTTTTTTTTTTTAATAATGCATAAGTCTATTTTTAGGCAATTTCTTCACATACAATTAATTCTCATAAACTCTTTGTAAAGTAAATTAATAAAAGGTAATAAAAGATTTGTGTGACGTGAGTAATCCGAAAGGAACAAATAAAGAAGAATGCCTCATGTTTACGTTGGGGATTCAGAAAGAAGCGTTGGGTTTGAAATCAAAATTTCCTAAACCAAACACCAGGTCTTCTGATACCTAATTAAGGAATTTCAAACAAATGACTTCCAGCCTTTGAATTTCAGTTTTCTCAACTATAAAAAGGGAAGTTAAGAGATTTGTTACATGGCTCAAATGAGATAATGTATCTGCAAACACTTGTAAACCGAATAAAAAGTATATGCATAGGAAATAGTCTTGCTAAGGTGCTACTATTTCAAGAGCAGCAAATCCAGACCTTCCTTCAAAGAAGTATATACTATCTAAGGACCCCTCACTGGTGGCAAGAGAGAGAGGGGGAGAGGGTCAGCACAATTATTAGTCAGGAGGGAAAGGGGTAACATAACAGAATTTCATAACGGTGATCAACAGAGTGAGTGATCCATACAAAAAAAAAAAAAAATTTGGACATACTAGGTCCATTCCAGAATCAAGCCTATGACAGCAAAAGTTCCGAAAAGTACAAAAGCCATAAGAGTTTTGTGACTTCTACACTTCTAGGACATAAACATCAGCTCAAATAATCTATTTTTCTCACTTCAACAGACCCATGTGGGAGAAACAATATACTTTCTAAGTAATGAGGGTAGAGGATTTGTTTTAAAACACAGAAATTTATTTCTTACAAACCAATAACTCCCATATGTCTCTAAACTTCTGCTTCATGCCATCAAGAAAAACACACTGATACTGAGGTTAATTGCAGTCAGAGAAAATCACCACATCCAGAAGAGTTTTTGTAAGTCAGAAAGAACTCAACAACTAAGTTTTTCTTATTTATTGCAATTTACCAACACAACAGAACCTTTTATTCAATATGAATGGGTCCCAAAGTTGGCTAGTTAATTGAAAAAAATTGTTAAAATGGGTACACATCTTTTGCATGTTTTATTTTCATTGAAAATACATAAGTGTTCATTTAGTCACCAACTTTTTAATGTAAGGTCAATGGTTTTTTATTTATGGGTCAGGGATTGGAGACCAAATCATGTATCTTCTGTAAACATACCCATTACACATGGTCTACAAGCCCTGATCTTTCCTTGGAGTGGAGAGACATCAAACACTTGGGGAGAAATAGTACAGATCCCTTGTAGATTCCTATGAATGTTTTTCGCCATAATTTATAGGTGTCTCAATCATGCCTAACTCAGCAACTATTTTGTGAAAATTTTGCCTTTATCAAGTCTTTCCAGAGTATTTAGTTTCAATTTCAAAGACATATCAATTCTTATTTTATACTCATATATCATCAGTTTATATAATAATGAAATGACATAATTACAAGTAGTTTAGCTGATATAAGCAAATTTTTTTCATTTCATTTTATTTTATTTTATTTCTTTTCAGTGTTCCAGCATTCATTGTTGATGCACCACACCCAGTATGTACTCCTTGCAGGATGTGCCCTCCATAATACCCGCCAGCAGCATAAACAAAGTTATGCATAAACTCAACTCAAGTGCTGAATCAGTCTTGGGTCTCCACTTTGCCTTCTCTTACAAGTACAGAGGTACAGAACAAGAAGAGACCATTTCTTAAACTATAGTAAACTAAACTGAATTTTTTTTCAGTTCTTTCCATTTCCACCACCTGTACAAATATATGTTCTGTTTCTGTGTATTTATTGCCACCATTAAGGATGGAGTCTCTCTCTTCATCTCCCTTACGAAGTAAGTAACTTTATCATCTTTCTGTGACAGCTGTGGGATGTGCATCAACTTGCTGTAATAAGACACATTTTCCAACTAGTCACTATTTTTAAAGTAAATTTTCATTTTAGGATAGTTTTATATTTACAGAAAAATCACAACGGTAGCCCAGAGCTCTCATATACCCCACACAAGCTTTCCCCTCATTAACCATTGCTGGCTTTTTAAGGAAACTTGAAACATTTTATTTGGAACCAAAGCCTCTCCCACTTTAAAGAAGTCATCAAAATGTGTAGCACTTTTTGATATGTTATTTCGCCTTTTTTGTATGCCACATCACAGCAACCAAAGGTGTGTTCACATTTATTGCTCTGATTGCCCAGCACTGTTTCCGTCTACAAAGGAATAAACACCTGACTTCCATTATGAGGAACCACCACACCCCCACTCACAGCTTCTGTCATTCAGGTGGGATGATTCTAGGGGTGGACAGGTGACCAGGTTTGCCTAAGCAGAGCACCCCTCCCTGTGGCCACAACAACCAAGGCACTGTTAGGGCAGATTATAGCCACCTTGTGGGAGCAGCCTCACTGAAAATATGGCCTAAGAGAAAAGCAGAAAGAGAGGGAGAGAGAGGGTAAAAGAGTGATCCAAAGACATAATTCTCCAGTCACTGGGACTATCTCCGTTTTTACCTATGGTTCTGCTATAATAATTAAGGGAAATATTCTTTCACCCTCAAAAGTAGTGAATAATATAGTCAAGCTAATGAGAGACCTGGATTTACCTTTCATGAAGTCAGCTGCCTGCCTAGTTACATGAACCAAGAAATAGTTTAGGAAGGAGAGAAAAAAGACTGCCTTAAAATCATTTGATAAACAGAGTGCCACTTGCCCTGTACCTCACCACACAGCCATGACTGAAACCAAAAAGTCTAGATGAGGGGCGCCTGGGTGGCTCAGTCATGAAGCATCTGGCTTTGGCTCAGGTCATAATGCCAGGGCCCTGGGACTGAGACCAACATCAGGCTCCCTGCTCATCCGGAAGCCTGTTTTCCTTCTCTCTCTCCTCCTACTTGTGTTCCTGCTCTCTCTCTCTCTCTCTCTGTCAAATAGATAAATAAAATCTTTCCCAAAAATTATTTTTAAAAAATGTCTAGTTGACCATTTAAAGTCCATCCATGTATAACTTGCATAGACTTGAACATTTCCCTAGAAGAGGTACATACAAAACCTAGACACAAGAGAAGAAACAGTGTGCTTCAAGAACAAAAGGGATATCAGCAAGGCCAAAGTGGAAAGAGAAGTGGGAAGGGGGGAAGAGAAGCAGGGGGCTGGCCCACAGTTCTTCATGGGAGCTTGGGCTCTGTTCTAGGTCAACAAGAAACTGGCAAATCTTTCAGTCCAGACAGAGAGTCCTGGGTCATCACTTTTTCATTTCGCAAAAAACACTCCACACACAAAGGAAGAATGTAAAACAGGAAGCTGACTCAGGAAGCAATGATATCTTAAATTGGGGCCTACGTAGTGGTGATGGAAGAAATGGATATATTGGAGGTATATCTAGGTAGCTCCCACATGTCAAACTTGGAGTCCTGTTTGGACCTGGTCCCCTTTCCTTGTTCAGACCAAATCACTAGGGTCTGAAATCCAGCCTTGCACAAATCCGTATTTACTCAATTAGTGAACCTCAAAGTTCAGAAGAATTGGAGAAAATAAGGCACCTCAAAATTCTCTAATAAAAATATCATCTCTATTCCCAGGGTTTACATACTCACAGAAGAAGTAATCAGGCATTGTAGACATTACTTTGGCCACCTCAGTTTTCCTGGGCAAAACCAGAAGTCATACTTTTAAGATTTCCAACTATTTTATTAAGGCTAAGTATTCATATTCCTTTGCCCTTCAAACAACACAGAATCAGTATTTTCTTGGTTCCGTTGATACTAGATAGAGCTATTGACTCTCCTCTTTTATGGCACTATAAAACATGTTGTACTGAAATAAAAGTTTACCTTGCAACTAAGAATTCATGGGCGAGACTTCCTGCTGACACTTCAGAAGCCTGGTCACGTGTGTTGCTGCTTTTGTTGATGGTGTTGTTTTTAGAACCAATTAACTCTCCTTTCCAGAGGATTCTTTGGATCTTTGGATTCTTTCCGTGTGTGTGTGTGTGTGTGTGTGTGTGTATTTGCTCGCCATGCACACATACATACATGTGCTGGAGAAGAGAGAGAAAGTATATGTGTACATGAGTAGTTACTTTTCTCTGAAATTAAAACTTTGCCAGAGTGACAGCCTTACTTACACAAGCTGTGTCCATTCTGCTAACTTCTACTCAAAGTAGCCACTAACCCTAAAACCTTCCAGCTTTCTTGTTCCACAGAGGTTAGAGTTTTTGTGTTTTCCTGATGGGGAAAGGAACCCTTGTCAAATTTTCCCTCTGCTTGAAAACAACAAACAGAAGGTAGAGAGTGCCCCCCACCAAAATACATTTAGCCAAGGCACTTAACTCAAGACATTGACTTCACGGTTCTTTTTTCCTCAGATTAACAGTAGAACATTTAGGTTTCGGTGTCATGAGACTGTGAAGCAGAAAGGGGTCTTTGTGCCCAGCTAGGCAGAGAGGCATCATGGGGAAAAAAATGGGCTCTGGAGTCAGAAATCCCAGGTTTGTTCCATCAGGATCACTTCTTGGATGCATGGCTTTGGGTAAGATGTTCTGTCTCTTTTGCTCCTCATTATCCACATCTGTGACCTGGGAACAACAAATGTTGAGGGTAACGATATCTTCCTTGCTGAACTGTAGTAAAGATCACATGGTCTGGTGATATCAAAATCTCTGAACTATAAAGAATTAGAAAGATAGATCTTACTTTGCTCCCCAGTTTTGCCCCTTTTTTCCCAAAAAGGAAACTGAGACCCAGAGAAGGAAAGGACTTTTCAAGGTCAGCAGCCTGACTACTTTCTAGAGATCACGGAAGTTTCACACCCACGGAGGATCTCCCAATTATTCAGACTCCCTCCAGCTGGATTAGGCTCATCAACCATGGTGTCCCATTCAAGCTCGGGCAGTCTCTCTGCTCACTAACCTAATAGTCAACATTTAGAGGAGGAAACTTGGAGTACCCAGGCTTACCATTTCTGATTTTAAACCCAATTACCGGACCAAGGACTCAAAGCATCTCTTTTCCCCAGCCATTCCATCCTCAGAATAATCATGGGTATCACCCTTGTGACTGAGGTAGTTTCAGCTTGTCCAAGATGGCCATCGTCAGCACGGAAAGCGCCCCCACCCCAGGGACCTCCTCAGCACCAGGCAAACAGAGACAATCACCCTTAGATCACCTTCAGTTTCTACATTTCACTGATGTCTACATTGTGCAGACACTTCCCTGGGTTCTCACTATTCTACGTGTTCCTTCCTCCCAGGCTGTGCAGTGGGCACGGTCACTTCCACTTCACAAGATGAGGAACCCCAGTTTCAGGGATCCAGTAACTTGCTCTGGGGCACACAGACCACATGTGTTGGAGCTGGAGACCCCCCCACCCCCGCCCCGGCTCAGGGCCCTCTGAAGCCAGAGTCTGTGTTCTTTCTAGCAACTGACACTGGCTCCCAACACACCCTGAATGTTCCCTAGAAGAGGAGGGGCAGGTGAATTTTACACCGCCTTATCATATCAGTTTTGGACTGACTGGAAAGCACTTCTAGTGTTTCAACATCAGTGTTTTAGTGAAAAGACCATTGAAGGAACTTAGAGATCTCCATTTGAGTTTCTATCACCCTGCTCCCCTACGTTACCTCTTATCATGTGAAATCGAGAGAGTAAGACCTGCATCTGAATAACACCATAAGACAATAGTGATGTAAGCATTATGGGAACATTGTGTAATGTGAAAAGCTAACACATTAGTAAAAAGGGGGTTAATTCATTCATAGTAGTTTATTTATAGTAGTTTAAATATGTCACTGAGGACTTACAGAGTGAACACTCTTGCCAACTAAACAACACAAAAGAACAAAGAAAAAAGACAAACGCGGCACCTGGGTGGCTCAGTAGGTTGAGCATCCAACTCCTGAATTCAGCTCAGGTCATGATCTCAGTCAGGGTCATGAGATTAAGCCCTGCATGGGCTCCATGCTTACTGGGGAGTCTGCTTGAGATACTCTGTCTCCCTCTCCCTTTTCCCCTCCCCCTGTTTGTGTTCTCTTTCCCTCTCTCTCTCTAAGATAAATAAGTAAAATCTTTTTTTAAAAAGAGAGACACAAACAAACAAATAAAACAGGCTCTTAAATACAGAGAACAAACTGGTTGCCAGAGGAGAGGTAGGCAGGAGGATGAAGGAAATAGGTGAAGGGAATTAAAATAAAGCTTATCATGTGAGCACTGAGAAATGTATGGAATTGTGGAGTCATTACATTGAACATCTGAAACTAATGTAACATAGTATGTTAATTATACATCTTTAGAAAATAAATAAATACTCTCTCAGCCACTATTTTTTATTTCTAAAATGCACTTCAGCTCTGGAATCTTCCAGATACCCTTAGCAGACACCTGCAATTGCCTATGCAGCAAGCCTTATTTCCTTTTTCTAACAGGATCCTGATTTCCAAGTGGGACCACCACTCTTCCCCATTTTGAATCATGGACTTTTAACAATGAGTGCATGACTCCATCAGTCAGTAAGACATCTACTAGAGATTCTGGGAAACAGAAGTATTCTTCATCTTTCCTGAAAATTTTCTCTCTTCCCCACTGGGTATGAACAATGACAGCCATAGCCCCCAGCTACAGAGGTATCCGTGGGACAGAAAAGCAGAGCCTAACTACTGTGGAAGCAGAAACAAAACAATGGAGAGAGAAAGAGGACATTGGTCACATCCACTTATCCTTAAATCAAATCACATGCAAATTCCAGGTCTTCCTGTTCATGGCTGAGTGACCTCAGAAACTGTCTATTAACTTCTCTGGGCTCTTGTTTCCTCGCTTGTGTAACAGCGATAATTGTACACTCCTCATGGTGTTGTGTGAATGTTGCATTATATGACAATCATATATTTTCCAGGTCTGTTCAGTCCCAGAACAGACCTGGAAAATATTAAGTGCTCAGCCAATGAAGGCTTTCTTTCATGGCCCTGCCCCTAAGGAGAGGACTAGACCAGCATGATATAAGAAAAGACTTGAAAATAAGATTCTTGTTTGGAGTTTGATAAGACTCAAAGCCCTTCTCTCCTGCTACTTTGTGTGATACATCACCTCTGCAAAGGGCAGGGGTGGGGCATGCTCTGCTAAATTATTTCTTCCTGTCTTATTTTCATATCTGTTTGCATAATTCAATTTGCATTCTAATTTGCATATTAATTTCTTTTCCAAGAACAACCCTGGACCAATATGCAATATTGTGTGTGTGTGCTTGTGTGTGTGTGTGTGATATAAAGTATGCATTTATGGAGTGGACAGTCAGGAGTCTGGTAAACAGCCAGCTAGAAACACAATTTCCGCAGTTACAGCCATCCCAAACCTCCTCATTTCCAATCTCTTTGACCATATACTAAGGCCCTGGTCCCACTCAGTATAAAATTGCCTAATTTTAATGTAAACCTGAAAAAGAAGAGAGAGACAGGAAAAAAAAAAAAAGAAAAAGAAGAAGAAGAAGAAGAAAGGGGAGGGTCTTTATTATTAGAGGAGACCAGGTCTTCTCTTGCTGTTCACATTTATCTGGGAAATTCGAGGGCCCAGCTGGCTCCTTCACAACAACAGCAGTAGATAAGGAAGTAACATGCCTGACCTATTTGAACATCATCCAAAAGGAAATCCTCTCCCCACCTGCAGGAAACTCCAAGACTACATCTGGCAAAAGAACACAGCAACAAGAGGCAGCTACATTTGAGGGCAGGACTATAAACTGGCCATTTGTAGCCAGCTCTGTTCTTACTGCATATTTCCCCTTCCCCAGCCCTAGGGTACCCATCTGTAAAATGGGCTGTTAAAAATAATGGGGAGTGAGAACTGATGTCAATTCCAGGTTCGCTGCTTCCAGCACAATCCCGTAAGCATCTGTCCCAGACCCACAGCTATAGGAGGTGTGAAACTAGCAGGAGTACCATAAACACCCTAGTACTTCTTCCAAAACTCCTCCTGTTTCACGGGATCTTTTTTTTCTTTTCCCCAGCAAAATCCTCTTCATCTCTCAACTTGCATGTCGTCTCTTTTGTGATGTCTTCACAGCATTCATTACCCAAGCAACCCCAGGCATCCTTTCCTACCAGTCCCATACTGCTCTGAAAGTCCACAAGTCCCTGAAAGATCCTGATGTATGGCTGCTTTCAATGCCTGTGACCCCTGCCAGAATGTGAGTCTTCAGCTGAATGTTGCACAGCCTTTTCTCAAGCCACTGAAGGATGGAAGCTGAATGAGATGGAGAACTGCACTGGAGAAGCTCACAGTCTAAGGTCAGATATAGAGGGAAAATAAAATGACCAAAGAAATCAGAACAGATATAAAGGACAGAAGTAGCACAGAGATGGAAGGGTAAGCTCTGTTGGGAAGGGGTGAGAGACACAGGGAGGCCTCCCAAGAAAGGACACCTCAAGGACTAGGATCTACTACAGCATCTCACACAACGGCCCCCCCAACATGCTTGCAGAATGAATAACTGATATCAACACCCAGTTTTTTCGATTCTCTGAATATTCTGGACCTCAGGGACATCTTAGAAAGTTACTCCCAGTCCCATTCAGTTGTTCTAGTAATAAAAATCAACTTGGAACTCTGAAAATCTATGCTGGCATTTAACATTTTAGATTCAAATGGAGGGTGCCAGCCATGTGGCTGAGATCAGATCTAATTCAGTGTTCAGCCCAGAGACTCATTCATTATTAAAGAATGATTTTGCTTTGCCCTCTGTGAGAGTTGGAACTGGCATCATCTACTCAAAAACCAGTGTTCAACTCGGCCCAGCATTATTTGATTTAATAGTTCAACGAGGATGACAATCCTCTCTTTCACTGTCCACATGTTGCAGAAACCCCAGTTTGTCAGTCCCAGTATTGACTGAAAGCCCCTGTAGTTCTCCGCACACACAAAGCAGAGCATTTCTGTTGTCCTTTCTGCTCTCTACCTTAATGCCAGTCTCTCTTCTCCCTTAAATTTCATCTTTCTTTCTTGAGACTCCTCTGGGGTTCCTTGAGATTATAACAGAAACCCCACTAAAACAAAGAACTTTGTCTGATTTCTTTGCTGTTCTGCATCTCCAGCACCTAGCCCCAGCCCAGACATAATGTGAGGGTTCAATAAATATTTGTTGACTGACTATATGGCAGTCATGATGGATGATAAGATGAAGGCATCTCCTCCTCCAAGAAGCCCTCTCTGATTCCAATGCTGGGTTTATTTATTTTTTTAATTATGGTCAATTAGCCGGCATATAGGACACCATTAGTTTTTGATGTAGTGCTCAGTGATTCCTCAGTTGCATACACAATCCAGTGCTTATCACAACACATGCCCTTCTTAATCCCCATCACCCAGCTACCTCAGCCCTCAACCCCTCCCTTCTGAAACCCTCAGTTTGTTTCCCAGAGTCCAGAGTCCCTCATGGTTTGTCTCCCTCTCTGATTCCTTCCTCTTCAGTTTTCCCTCTCTTCCCTATGGTCCTTCATGCTATTCCTGATATTCCACATATGAGTGAAACCAAATAATTGTCTTTCTCTGCTTTACTTATTGCACTCTGCATAATACCCTCCAGTTCCATCCATGTCAAAGTAATTGTAAGTATTCATTCTTTCTGATGGCTGAGTAATGTTCCATTGTATATATGGTCCACATCTTCTTTATCCATTCATCTGTTGAAGGACATCTCAGCTCCTTCTACAGTTTGCTTATTGTCGATATTGCTACTATGAACTTTGGGGTGCATGTGCCCCTTCTTTCTACTACATCTGTATCTTTGGGATAAACACCTAGTCATACAATTGCTTGGTCATAGGGTAGCTCTATTTTTAACATTTTGAGGAACCTCCATACTGTTTTTCAAAGTGGTTGTACCAGCTTGCATTTCCACCAACAGTGGAAGAGGGTTCCCCTTTCCCCACATCCTCGCCAACACTTTTTGTTCCCTACCTTGTTAATCTTTGCCATTCTAACTGGTATAAGGTGGTATCTCAATGTGGTTTTGATTTTAAATTCCCTGACGGCTAGTGATGCTGAACATCTTTTCATATTCTATTTCTATTAACCTAACATATTCTATTTCTATTAACATATTCTATTTCTATTAACCATTTGTATGTCTTCTTTGGAGAAGTGCTGTTCATGTGTTCTCCCCATTTTTTAAAACATTTTATTTATTTATTAGACAGAGGGAGAGAGATCACAAGCAGGCAGAGAGTCAGACAGAGAGAAAGGGGGGGAAGCAGGCTCCCCACCTTGCAGAAAGCCCAATGCAGGGCTTGATCCCAGGACCCTGAGACCACGACCCGAGCCGAAGGCAGCAGCCCAATCCACCAAGCCACCCAGATGCTCTTCTCCTCATTTTTTGACTCGATTATTTGTTTGGGGGGCATTGAGTTTGAGAAGTGCAGTATAGATCTTCCTCTCTTGGCTGCCCCCACAGTCACTCTGCCAGGTCCAGCAAGACATACTCTCTTTCTCTATTTGTTTCTGTCTCCAGTGTTGGGCTGTGAGCCCCACTAGAAGAAAGGACATGAGTGTTTCATCTGTAATACCCTGGCTCCAGCTGAGAGACAAGCCCAAGGATGTGCTCAGACAGTAAATGATGGTTAAACTCAATGGAAACCCTCAAATCCTAGGTAGCTCATTGCAGACTGGCCCTGGAGCAGTTCCCAAGGACTCATTCTACCACATGAAAACTTCCCTGGTACTGAAAAGATTCTTAAAGAAAAAAAGCATCAGGAGGGCAGAAATTGGGAAATATGTTGCAATAACTGTCAGGGGCCAAGAGCCCAGTCACAACTGTGTTCATGGGGAAAAGAATGAATTATGAAAGTGTTATTATTGATTGCCATTAACACTAAAAATTATGGGGACACCAGGGTGACTCAGTTGGTTAAGCATCCAATTCTTGATTTTGGCTAAGGTCATGATCTCAGAGTTATGAGATCAAGCTGTTGGTCAGGCTCCACACCAAGCATGGAACCTGCTTAAGATTCTCTCTCTTGGAGTACTGGCTGTTATAGGCAACTGATAAATCGTTGAACACTACATCAAAAACTAATGATGTACTATACGATGGCTCATTGAAAGAAATAAATAATAAATAAATAGATAGATAAATAAAATGCATAAAAAGTAAATGCAAACAATAAAAAAATAGATTCCTTCCTTCCTTCTCCCTTTGCTCCTTCCCCTCCCCCTGACTTGCTCACACACGCACATTCTTTTTCTTACAAATATATATAAGTGTGTGTGTGTGTGTGTGTGTGTGTGTGTGTATGCATACATACATTTTTGTTCTGACTGTATGCATTAGAATCTTGTGCATTCTCCAGAAGCCAACTGACATGGGTTCGGTAATAGGAAACACAGGATAGCCAACGACCACTATAGTAATAATGAACAAATGCTGCTCTGTTTATCCCTGGGAGGTATTCCGTTGTCTCTTCCTCCTTCTGGTTTCCTGCCAGGGATGGCAGAGGCTAATTCAAGGTAGCACCACTTGCTGCTTGGGATAGCACTATGTTAAGAATCACCATCAGTAGAGAGTGCTGTGCCCAGGCTGCTCTGTTGTGATGGCAAACTTTGGTCTGGGGGACAAAAGGCAGATTTTGCCATGGATCGACTTTACTTCCTCCCTATAATTTTGTCCCCATCCACGTCCCTCAATAACCACCAAGGGGTACAACCCCAGAAGCTATTAACCTGTTGACACATCCTCAAGTTATTCATGTAAAATATATTGTAAGTACATTGCCAAACTCCCAGTGTGACTGTGGGGTCAGCTCCACCAAAGCAAGACATCATCCGTCTGTCCCTCTCACTAAAACCTGGCTTCATGGAGAACACATATGGCTGCACCGACCTTTCTAGCAGCAACTCCTTACTCTGCTGGAGCCAGTGATTCCTGGAGGGAACATCTGGCAAACCACGGGATCTTTCTCTCCTTTGCAAAATCACCCAGAATTGCATGTATTGTGGAAGAGCGTTGTTTCTACTTGCCAATCTGGGAGATCCTCCCCTAAATGATATTATGTCTAAAACAGACCTGGTTTCAATTGCAGCTAATTGCTTGATTTCTCTGTTTCTCACTTTTCCCCTATATTAAAGAAGAAGAATACCCACCTCCTTCCAAGGCCATAACAAAAAAGGGCAGCTCTGTTTGAACACATGATATCTCAATGGTGTCAGTCACTAAGTGGAGGTGGTTAAACTTGCCCACAATAGGAATAATAAGGGTTACCTCATGTATTTTTGAGTGTTTAATCATGCACTGGGAAGTATGCTAAGTACTTACATGTCTTATTACACGTAATTTTCATGACAAAGCTATGAAGGAGCTTTCATCATAATCTCTGTTTTAGAGAGAGGGACACAGGCTCAAAGAGATTGAGTGATGTGCCCAAATCCCCATGGCTAATTATGGAGAAGAATGATGCAGGCTATTTGAATCCAAATAGCCTGATTTCAAAGCCCAGATTCTTAATCTAGGTTGGGGTAAGAAGAAAATTGGTGGGTGTATATACCAGAGAATAGGCCAGGTTTAAAAAAGCTTGAGGAGTTTCTCCTACCGACTGCCTCGACTTTACACAGGGATGAGAAAGTTTTCAAAATTGGAAGCTCCTTGAAGCTTCTGCTGTTGTCAGCCAGCACCTTGACAGGAGTGAGTTTACCCGCATTGTCTGCAGTTCCAGTAGCTAAGAATATAGGCTAGTAACCCATTCGGCACATGGTAGTCACTCAAGTAATATCAATCTAAAGAAAGAATGGCACCTTAACTTAGACCAAGAAGGTCTAGATCTACAACCATACTTCACAATTAAGCATGATACCTTCTCTATGGCCATTTCTTTGTCTGTAAAAGGAACACAGTGATTTTTTTTTTGGGGGGGGGGTGTTGATCAGCCATAAGATGACAAAACTGGTTAAATAAATGGGCTAAGATGGCTTCCAATCATGTATTTTTATATAGATCTGAGTTTTCCGATGGCTGGGAAAGAAAACCTTCATAAAGATAAAAACAAGGAAGAAAGAATAAATGAACATGTTCATATTGTCAAGCTGAAGGTTCCCTGAGGATCGAGACCACATTTGCCTTAACCACCAGCACATCTTCGATGCTGCGATGGGCTTGATGAAGTACATACATTTGGAGACTAAAGGAATGTGTCACCAAGAATGTTTAATATGACAAAAAGAGATTTCTGAGATAAAGGTAGGTGAGAAAATGAGGGATAAAAAGAATTGCACATATCACATAAACTCAACTTCATTTGTTTATAAAGTGCATGGGAAACATTTTAAACCCAGAAGGAAACATGCAAAATACAAAGTGGTTTGGCTCTTGGTAACAAGCTAATGGGGAATCATTTTTATTGCCCTCACTGAATTTTTTCTGAATTCTCCAGTTTTGCTGCAATGATCAACTGCTAACTGATAATCAGTAAATAAATAAAAAATGAAACGGTACCCAGTGCCCAGCTTCTGGCATAATGAGGAGGAAACTCTGAGTCTCAGCTGTGAACTACAACACTTTACATCTGAGTAGATGCTTAGCCCTGGGACCTATTCCCCAGCCACATTATGAACATGTGCTTGCCTTCTACAAACCACAAAAGCTGCACAACACACTTGGTGAAAGCCCCGTGCCCCTCTTTGGTGCAAGCTAGAGGGAGGGCATTGTCAGGATATCTCAAGACAGACAGAGACCTGCAGATGCGTCCCCACACAAGCTCACATCCATGACTCCTCACCAGGTGAAGCCCGAATATCAGGACCAGACCTAGTAGCACCTCATGCCGTCACTTCTTCTGTGTCTCCTTTTCCAGCTTCCTCATTATTCTACAACCTAATAATAAACATATTTCTGAAATCCCCGACACATCTCCAGTAGGGCCAGAGAGGATAAGGAGACTGGGCCCAGTGCCAATGAATGAGAAGGGAGATGGAAAACTGTAGATATACCTGGGGAAGCTAGTTCATGACAACGTGCAGCAATTTTACAGAGTGATGGAATATTGTGAGGCCCACCAGTGCCTGGGGTGATGCTCATTTTTGAAGTGATGGTCTGGAACAGGCCACTTCCATCCCTTCCATGAACCTGCTCTGGTTTATGGCTCTGTCTCTGGTTGTCTATTAACATGAGTTAATGCCAGTATAGTCAGAACCTTTGCAAAAGAAAACAGCCACTCTTTAGGCTGGGTGGCTACACACAGGAGTGACAATGTACAGGAAAGGAACATGACTTCTCTCTATGATCCCTTTCACCACCTTGCCCTGAAGGAATACTCGAAGTCTTGTAATGACAATGCTTCCTTTCAGTGAGCTCTGGACCCTAAGCCTTTAAGATATAGTTCTGCTCTCTCCTTCTCCATCCTTACCATTCAAGTGAAAGCTGCCAGCATTCCTCATCTATCCTGCACCACGTGCTTCCACCCTTGCCCACTATGGTCCATCCTCCACCTGCAGCTGGAGTGAGTTATCAGAAACACGAGTGAGATAATCCCACTACTCCCTTGTTTAAAATATCCCGATGGCTTCCCATCAGGCTCAGAACAAAACCATAACTCTCTACGTTGGCCTGCAAAGGACTACATGACTTGATATTCCTCCCTGAAATCCTCTGGACTTGCCTTCTTGGCTGTATTTCAACCATGTTGTTTACAAATGTACTCAGTTGCTTCCTACCTCAGGACCTTTGCGCTGATGACTCCTTCTGCCAAAAAGCCACCGCACCCTACCTCTCACCCCTCCATCTTCTCTTAGTTGGCTCCTACTAGGCTTTCAACACTTTGCCACAAATAGGGTTCTCTGGACCAGCCAATCACTCTCTATCTCATCACACAGTTCGGTTGTCTGTATGTTTATTACCAGCTTTTAAATGTATTGTCTTGTATTGTCTATCTCCTTCCATAAAAAAACAAAGCCCATGAAAGTCCAAGGACCTTGACAACTGAATTTAAAACTGTGCTTCCAGAACTTAGGATAATGCCTGGCAATGTCAATCAAAAATTTTTAATGCAATCCTGAGTGAAAGAATGAGTGGACAAGACTCAAGCTTAAATGTAATCCCAAACCCCAGAACTGCTGTTCTTTCATCAGTGACTGTGCGCAAATGCCCCTCTCACCCCAAATTTTCAAAGATGAAGAAAAGCCTTTTAAAGAGAATAAGTGATTCTGAATCCTAGTTTTACCACTGACTAGTCCACTTGTCCAGAACCTGGACAAGTTCTCTCAAGTTCTATTTCCCTCAGTCTTCTCTTCCAAAATAGGAAAAGCAGAGAAATAGAGGCACCCACGTCATAGGGTCATGGTGCTGATTAAATGAGTAGACATGGATCAAGTGCTTTGTACAGCACTTGGCACATGGAAGTCCTGAACAGGTGGTTCATGTTACCTCTACCACAATTCTATTGTAGCCAGGTTGGCTGCATTGTGTAAGAGAGAAAACGCCCTTAGTTCTGTCACTGGAAATAGAGAGTAGTCTGTGCTACAGATGCAGGTTTAGATGCAGGTAGACAGCAAAGAGACTAGTCACTCCCAAAGCTGAATGGCCACGAGGCTGGGCCAAGGGAGGGACATGCAAATAGACTTGATTTAACAGATGAACGTGGCAATGCAGATGTGGAGTTAGACCTTGAAGCCACAGCTTGAAATTGACCATCTGCAACTAGGGAAAAAAAAGGGGGGGGGTCCTTTACCAGAACCCAGACATGATGGAAACCTAGTCTTGAACCTCTGGGCTTGGAACTATGTGAAATAAATTTCTTCTGTTAATAAGCTGCCCATGTTGGGTATTCTGTTACAGGAGCCTGAATGGACTAAGACAAGGAACTCACCTCTTTCCTTCATAGGATTTTATTCTGAATGTGTTCAAAGACAAGCAGCAGAAAGGACAGTGGTAAAGAAGACACACATCTAACATAAGGTTAGCACTTTCTCTTTCCATTCCCTCATTCTCCCCATGGTTTTCCAATCCCTCACCTCTAATGAAATACCACTAACACTTCACTAGCTCCGGCTCTGAGGTGGCTGCTCTGAGGTGGTGCCCAGCATCTCACACAGCTTTCCCTCTGACCAGTCACCCAGACAGACCCTGTATGTTTCCCTGGACCCAGAAATTCTTCCTTTTTCTATAATATTTGGGATATGCTAAGTAACAGTGTTCAGCATTCTTTATCTCAAAAAAAAATTCTTTATAACATTCCCTTCTAATGTTATAAAGAAAAGGAGATAACCTAAAGGACAATCTGCCCCCTCTTCACCTTCCCATAGGCCCACCAGTCGTCAGGCAATTAATGAGAAAAAACATACCCTAGAAACACAGGGGATGATAAGCATGGATCCTTAAGGATTGGTTAAAGCCTAAGATGCAACAAGAAGTGAACCAGATACCTTAAAAGCTGCATTTTCCTCTCTAGATTCCCAAGGGACTTCAACACTATTTCCATACGAGGATGTTCCGAAGTCAAGTGTTTGTAACTCTGAGGTCTACTGTGAGTAACTGGACTGAATTGAGCTCTTCCGAAGTTAAACCCAAAGAAAGTCAAAGAAAGATGAGTTCCACAGAGAACTTCAGGAGGGAGGCGGACCCTGAGCCTACATCTGGACATACACATATTGGGAAATCACCTTTCAGAGAGTCAAAGGTTTGACTGAAGGTCAAATGTTATTTTGGCAAAGGAGAGTTTGCTTCCCTTGAGTAAGTTATGGTTCATTTGGGGAATGAAAGTCTACCCAGGGGAACAAATTCAGATGCCTTTAGGGACTAGCAGATCCAATAATATATAACATGACCAGGGAGTTTGGGGGATGAAAACCAGAAAATGCAGCCCCCTTTCAAAGGTCCTCAATTTCAGAAACATTTTCAATTCCATGACTGACAAATAAAGACCCTTTGAGCAGTGGTTCTTCATGTCCTCACACAGGTCTCAGAGCAGAATCCATACTACTGACATTTGCATCCAGATAATTCTTTGTTGTGAGGGGGTGCTCTGCTCAGTGTAGGATGACTAGACTCTACACACTAGATGCCAAAGGCACTCCCAGAGTTGTGTGATCAAAAATGTCCCCAGGGGCACCTGGGTGGTTCAGTGGGTTAAAGCCTCTGCCTTCGGCTCAGGTCATGATCTCAGGGTTCTGGGATCGAGCCCCACATCAGGCTCTCTGCTTGGCGGGGAGCCTGCTTCCTCCTCTTCTCTCTGCCTGCCTCTCTGCCTACTTGTGATCTCTGTCTGTCAAATAAATAAATAAAATCTTAAAAAAAAGTCCCCAAACATGACCAGCTGTACCCTGGGGAACAAAATTGCTGCCTCCTCTCACCACTTGAGAAGAAAGTGTAGAATGTCACCACAGCAAAGAGCAGTTCAAGAGGAGAGCCCCGTGCTGGAAACAGCTTTATAAACCATCACGTTTCATCTCCACAGCAGTCTGGTGAGGAAGGAATCATTACCCTAGACGAACAGATGAAAGAACAGAAGCAAAGCCAAGTTACACTTGGATGTGGCAGAGGTACTACTCCAATCAAGCCCTTCAGACGCAAAGCTGCATTTTCAGCAGACTGACTGCCTCAGTAGGGGATGTTTCAAAGGATGGGACGTCTATGCTGACAGTCAGAGAGAGCTGGCCTAACTTCTGTGTTTGGAATATGTCTCAGCTATTTCTATATCCACAGTACGGAAGATGAGCTGGAGAGAGGCCACCACAGTTCGGGGGAGGCTGTGGCCATATTGATGATAAATGACAAGGCTGTGCGCTTGAGCAGTGGGAATAGGGATATAGAAGAAGATATGAAAAATATTTGGAAGACAAAATGAGCAGGATTGGTGATTAATTGCACTAAGATTAAAAAAAGAAATAATGGCAAATTCTAGAATGATTCAGCATTAGTGATGATAATTAACACCAGCTGCTTTAATAAACAATGCAAATATCTCAGCTGCTTAACAAAGTAGAGGTTGTTTTTCACACACATCATAGTCTCTTTGCATGTATGGCTGGAAAAATTTGATGTGGTGATTCAGAGGTCTTGTGTCCTCTGGTGCTGCCATCTGCTAGGTCAAAGTTCAGCAAACTACAGCCCATGGGCCAAATCCAACCACTGCCTGTTTTGTAAATAAAGGTTTATTAGAATATAGTACTGCCTCTTTGTTTACATATTGTCTATGGCTGATTTCACACCATGCTGGTCATGTTAAATAATTGCAGCAGAGACCATATGGCCAGCAAAGCCTAAAATATTTGCTAACTGTCCCTTTTTAGGAAAAAAGTTTCTCTGGAATTCTCCTACTGAATCCCCTTCAATCAACCAATGGCTAAATAAAGGAAGTAAAAGGGATCACACAGGAGGTTTTACAGCCAACCCGGGGTGCTGTGCAGACCATTTCTGGGGCCATAATCCTCCTGTGGGCCAGAACTCAGGCAAGTGCCTACCCCCACTGCAAGTGAGCCTATGGCTAAGCGTGCCCCACCATGGACTCCTCCACATTTTCCAGGCTCACTTGCCACATATCCATGGCTCTGGACAAACTTCCCTTGGCTTGACTCTCATACTGTGGTTTCCTTACAATGGAAGATCCACATCGTCTTGGAAAGTGCTCTAAACAACCATATCTCACTGAAACGCGTTAATGACCAACATAAATCTCTGAGTTTTCAGTTTGAGCAAATTTGTTACGTTGGTTGATAATAGTAGAATAAACATGACCCCACTTAATGAATTTCCTCAGTATTTTCTCAGAGCTGTATAGTCTTTATTAGCTCAAGTAGGGATCTCCATGGAAATTCGGTTTAACTCAATAATACAAAGTGTCTACTTTATGCTCGGTGCCGTGCCAAGCAGAAAGAAAAATAAAGACATCCCGGATACCTGCCGGGGACCTCATCCTATGCGTGAAATGCATAAATATAGAAATAACAAAGGAAGTATTATGGCTAAGTTCAAAAAAGGTGGAGGTTTATCTTTTCATCAGCTCAGAGAAAGAATAGACCAAGAGGACTAGGGTAGCTGAGATTTACTTCCTGGAGAGAAAGAATAAAACCCATTGTGATTTATACCTGCTTTCAATAAAAATTAAAATACGAGGGAAGGTTGACAAAATCTGAAAAGTGCTTTATTACTTAGAGGGTATTCTCACTAGGTAATATACTTTAATATTCAGCAAAATCTTATGAAATTGGCATCATCAGGACTAACTCATTGCCACTGAGAACCAGTCCTCAGTTGTGACTTGCCCTGGGACAAACAGCTGGTGAGAGAATGGTAGGCCCAAAACAAGGTTAAATTTTTCTTTTTCCTTTTCTCTTTTTTCCTTCACCCGATTTCTAATCCAGGGCTCTTTCAACTCTACCACATTGCCATTAAAAATAAAATAAGTGTTCTTTGACAGACTTATATTGCGACAACTGCAGAGAGCTCATGACGTGTTCCAAAGGAAACAGAGGCCAAGAAAAACCTTTCTGCACAGACAGTGAGATTTCTATTGGCTTCGAAGATGACCCAGCCAGGGGCGAGGGAAACAAAGCCACAGGTGGCAAGCTTTCTCCAAAGATTGCTCCATCCAGTTCTCAGGTTGAAGGCAGCTTTGAAGTTAAAATGCAGCATCCCAACAGGTAAAGGAAGTGGACCTGTGCTGGATATCCGTGCTATCAAGTTCAATCAGCGAATTAGACACAGACTAGTTGACCAAGATGGCTTCACGGAATTCTGGCTCCTACTTAGGGTCATGTTCCCTAACCCCCCCAAACTCCTTCTGTTTGTCATCTTGACTCACAGGCAACTAGGGTAGTAAGGTCCTGGATACCAGAAGAAATCTGAGTATGTAACATATATGCATACACAGAGTACCACCTACATTAGCACAAGGTTCTCCTAAGTCAGTGGAGCAGAGAAGTGCCATGCTGTATAGGCCTGTTATGACTCATTTGAAACAACATTTCCATAGGGTGAACAATAGCAGTCACAAAGACCAGTTTAACCAGAGGATCTCTCTTTGGGGAAGCTCCCCATGGAAGTGGGAAACAAAATGAAGTCCAATTTGCTTTGGCATTAGTGGATAAAGTCTATACCCCCAGCATGACATATAAGCTTTTGTCAGCACTGTCATTAGTTCTGTCCTCGTCCCTATGGACACTCAATAAATGTTTTTTGAATGGGTAAATCTCAGACAAAAATCTGGCCAGACAGGAAACTATGAGAAAGTGGAAAAGTCCTAGCACTCAAGTTCAAAGTATCCTGGACCCACTGCTATCCACCCACGGGACGTCAGACCTATCAACAAGCATTTAGAAAGTGGGAGCATTTTGTCTACTTCCTAGAAATAAAGTCAGGACTAAATAATAGAAATTTGGGGGGAAATCATCAGTTAATCATATCAAAGTGAATCAATAAGAACATGAAAGGAATCTTCAATATGTACTTGTAGCTGTACAGATCCATCACTAGTCAGGAGAAACAGAAGATGGTCTCAATCAATAGGATAAGAGGGGGTCTTCCAGTCAATGAGCTGGGCAAAAATTCAGATTTATATCCAAATGGTCATTTGGCCAGAAAGATGGAGATCAGAGAAACAAGAAGGCAAAGACCCCACCGATTGGGGTCTCCCATGACTCTCATTATGCCTCTAGATGCCATTATGCCTCTGGATGTTTCTTGGTGCTTGCATTTGTTTATCAACGTTTGTGTTCATGCAAAGACCCACATGGCTCACTCTCAGAGTTTGGCAACTCTGAAGAGGTTTGTTCCACTGTAGATGGATTTTTTGCCTCCTCACCAGTATTATGGCCTTAGAGTAGAGAGTACTGCATCTGCCTTATTTAATAGTAGTACCAATGGTGGTGGAAAACAGAAGTAGCAAATGTTGTGCTACGGATATTCCATTTATTGAAAGCTTGCTGACAGCCATGAACCAGGCAGTCATTCAACTCACACCTCAGTATGCCTTCCATTCCCACCTGCAAGTGACTTATTCTTTTTTATCCAACATATGCAATAAGATCTTCTGGGCACTGAGAATCTAGCAGGGAACATACTAGGCAAAATGTCTGATCTCCTATCAATTGTTACCTGTTAGTGAGAAAGGAAAGACAATAGCCAAAAAACAAACAACAAAGAAACAGTAATCACATAAGATAATGAGTTTTCTAAGGAGTGGATGTGACAGAGGAACTGAAAGTGGCTTTATGTTAGATCGTAGGGATGTTATTATTAGTCTAATTTTACCAATGGGGAAATAGAGACTCAGAGAAGATAAACAACTTGTCTGAAGTCATACAGCCACACACTGACAGAGCAGGGTTGGAATTAGTGCAGAAATCTTTATGAGGGAGGAAAAACTAAAGCTGGTCTTGAAGTAGGTGAGAATGGAGAAGAGAAGAAGGGAGGGGAAGAGAAGAGAGGGGGAAAAGAAGGAGGAGGTGAGCAGGAAGAAATGGATATTCGTTGAGAACTTACTGAGTTTCAGGCACCAGACAAAATATTTTAGATCTCTCAGTTCAGTAAGTACTATTTTTTTTAAATAAACAAATGAAAAAGCAAATATTTAGTCATTCTACAGATAAAAAACTGAGATTCAGGATAATTAAGTGACCTTCCAAGGTCACACAGTTGGTGAGCGATGACACTGGTCATTAAACCTGTAGAGAGGAATTGTAGTGCTATGTGCAAGGAAGACTAAGAAAGTGGGGTGCCTGAGGCAGAAGTCCACACTGGGGATTACTGAGAACTGTAACTCAATAGGTTAGCGAACCAGTGAGAGATTGCAGAGAATAGTTGAGGGGATGCAGTGAAAGTTGGAATTGGCAAAGTTGGAATTGGCATTAAAGCTCTCTCGGACTCTTCTCTCTATCCTTGAAGTCATCACTCTTAAGTCTGGCTCCCCAAAGATGTTCTCTTCTCAAATTACCTTGGAGTTAGTTATACCTTCTCTCTGTTCACTGGGCTACTCCACAACACAGATATGTCATTCTAGCCTCGCCATCCTCTTGGCATTTGGGCACAGGGCCAGGCACAGAGTGTCCAATTCTGCCTGGCAAGGCTCATTACAATCAGTCAGACAAGCTGCCTAGTGGATGATGAAAAACATGGCGCCAAGGTGGGGAGCCCCAGTGACAGATCCAACCTGGAGGAGATTCACCCAAGGTGACCTGAGGCAGCACGGCCAGAGAGTTAAAACCAAAGTTACTAAAAAAAGGACATTAGGATCATCCCTGCGAAAGAGGCTGGGGTGCAAACAGTCAATTCTAGGTGTGAATGAGGCAAAACTGAAACAGGAAAATGAGCCATGGGTTGGAAGAAGAGTCAAGAACAAAACAGAATATAGTGTGAAGTGTGAGCAGGGCCAAGGGATCTGAAACTAAGACCATGAACAATGAGATTCCTTGCAGGAGTTCTGCTTTATGTGTTGCCTAGAACCAGTAACAGAGCAAATGTGGTGATAAGGACAACCCACAGGATGGAACCCCATTAAACACACATTTTTTAAAAAAGATGAAAGAAAGATAAAAAGGAATGGAGATAGGAGTGAGAAAATAGAGGAGGGAAGGAAACCAACAAGAAGGAGAAAAGAAAATAATGTATGGCATGTTCAGGAAGGGTTTGTAACAGAGGTCAGCAAACAGTGGCCCTGAAGCCAAATCCAGCCCACTGACTGTTTTCAAAAAATTTTATTAAAACACAGCACACCCACTCATGTAAGTGATGTTCAGAGTAGAGTTGAACAGTAGCAGAGTTATTGCCACAAAGACCATCTAGCCCAAAAAAAGTGTAAAATAGTAACTATCTAGGCTTTCACAAAAATGGAGTTGGGGAAAATTAGAAGGGGAGGTGAACCATGAGAGACTATGGACTCTGAAAAACAATCTGAGGGTTTTGAAGGGGCAGGGGGGTGGGAGGTTGGGGTACCAGGTGGTGGGTATTATAGAGGGCACGGATTGCAGGGAGCACTGGGTGTGATACAAAAATAATGAATACTGTTATGCTGAAAATAAAAAATAAATTTTAAAAAAATGAAAAAAAAAAAAAAAAAAAAAGGTTTGCCAACCTCTGTGATAGTAAGGGAGTATGACTTTTGGCCCAAGAGTGGCTAAAGATAAAACTGAAAATTGTCATTGGAGTCAGAACCCTCAATGCCTTGCCAAGGAGTTTGAACCTTTCTCTACAAGCAATGGGAATCCATCTCAGTAGCCTCAAGTACAAAACTCATATCTCCATAAGCATAATTCAAAGCCAAAGGCAGTTAAAGAGCTCAACTGTTTCAACCAGTATGGCCCTCATCTGAACAGTAACCACATATTAACTGTCAGCATTCCATTCCAACTCAACTCACAAGGACTTAGAAATGATACGCTGGTCACCAGTCTGCCATCTTTGAGCATCACATCACTTCTCTGGTCTTCAGTGTTCTCAAAAATGATTTTTTAAATGAATAAAATGTTGTAAATATCAGAGGCTATTCATTTATTCACTCCAGCAAAAAGGTATTGAGTGTCTATTGTACAAAAGGCGATTCAGAAATGAGTGAGGTTAGGATCCCCAATCTAGAAGGAAAGGTGGGGAAACAACCCCATCAAAGCACTCCATGAGTTCACATATAATGCAAAGTAGGGAGAAACCAATTCTGCTTGTGAGGAAGTGGGGCTATTAAGAAAGAGTCATAGAAGGCATCTCTAACAAGGAGAAAAATTTCACCATGCTGAGGAAGGAGATAAACAGCATGTGCAAAGGCCCAGCATGACTCCATAGGAGTGGGTAGGAGACAAATGTGTATGCAAACAGAAATGAGACAGAAGAGTGAGGTAGGACACAAAAGGTTTTTATGTGTTATGGTAAAGAACTTGGACTTGCTCTGTAGGGAGTGGGGAACCATTGAACAGTTTGGCACCAAGGAAGAATTGGTCAGAGTTGGGGTATGAGTGGCTCAATTGATCAGGGTATGAGTTGGGTTTCCAACACTTCCTCCCTTGCATGTACAAGGGGACTGCACTACAGCCATGGCCAAGATTACCACACATGGTCATTGTCCTTGCAGCCATTGGACAAAAGCCACAGGACCAGAGATAACAATGATAGCACATGAAAAGACACTGGACTAATCCCCCTAATGTGCCCACTGGCTCTGGGACACCTGCCTACAGAGAACCCGTGTCAACATCTGTGCCATGTTTCACATTCCCCAAGCCGGGATCCTCTCCAAGTACAATCTGAGCAGCCAATACAGACCAAGCAGGAGAAGAGATAATCAAGTTATTCAGGAGTGGGCAGAAAGAGAAAGATAATTTCCTGATTTAGTCTTACATAGTGGGTTGGGGTTTTTGCTGTCCTTTCACTTCCCCAAATCTCAGTGGTATCTTCTCCACCTTTGGAAAGAAAAGGGATTAGGAAGTGATTAATACAGAAGGAATTGCTGTGGGAAGGATGCCTACATGAGCCCGAGCCAAAACTGTCTCCTCCTGATTGGCCTCTCTGCTGGTGGGGCCACTTAATCAAGGGGAACAGTTTCCTATTTTTGTTCCTGAAACCTCAGGGTGTCATGGAAGGGGGAACAGGATGAGGCTGCAGTCTGACATGAACAGAAGTCTGAAAAGGACTTGCTGTCGCTGAAAGGGAGTCTCACCTAATAGGAAGGTATGCATCATATAGGTATATAGATATGGGTCTAAAACTGGATCCCAAGCCCCACTTCCTGTGGGACTTTAAGGCACCTGCTAAAACTTTCTAAGTTTCACTTTTGTCATCTTTACAATGAGGATAATAATTCTTACTCTCCAGCAATGTTATGAAGTGAAAGTAAGTAATATATTCTATATGCTAAGCATAGTATTTAGCATGTACCCAGCATACTGTATCTATTATTAAAATTGGGTGACTCGGTTGGTTAAGTGTCCAGCTCTTGATTTTGGCTCAGGATGTGATCATGGTGACTTAGGATAGAGCCCTGCCTGGGGTTCCCGGCTCAGCAGGAGTCTGCTCAACTCCCTCTTCCTCTGCCCCTCCCTCACTCAAGCCTGACTCTGCCTCTTTCTCTAAAATAAATAATCTTAAAAAAATAAAATAATAAAATAAAAAAGTAAACGTTCACCTGAGAGCTTCATGAATAAGATAAATTCCCAGGTTCATAATTTAACCAGGTCTGATATAATTTTAAAAATAAAAATAAAAACTCTGCAACATGAAAAACTTGATATACTGAAAGGAGTGCTTGAAGAGATGATTATATTATTATAGTTTGAGATTTTTCACAGATTCCTTGATTGGCATATAGTAGATGCTCAGTAAATTTTACTGACTGGTAGTTAAATGAATTTAGAATGAATTTAGGGGATTTAGTTAATTAATACATGAGATAAGCAGACTTTAAGAATATAAACCTGCATAAAACAAGTTTTAATATATAGAAAGTTTATATATACTAGAAAGACTGCAAAAGTAAATTGCCAAAAGTTTCAAAGAGCAACTCAGATAAGGGGAATTTAAATCACAGATTTCACTCATAGGTGAAATTTAAGAAACAAAACAGATGAACATATAAAAGAGAGAGAAAGAGAGAGAGGCAAACCATAAAACAGACCCTTAACTATAGACACCAAAGTGAGGTTTGCTAGAGAGGAGGTGGGGGGATGGGCCAGATGGGGGATGGGGATTAAAGAGGGCACTTGTGATGAGCACTGGACATTGTATATAAGTGATGAATCACTAAATTCTACTCCTGAAACCAATATTAAACTGTTTACTGACTGGAATTTAAACAAAAACTTGAAATTAAAGTAATAATAATTAAAATATAAACATAATTATAAAGTCACAGATAGATACATAAATGAAACAATGCTCAACTAACCCAGATAAACATAAATACAAACTGAAGCACTATTGTCTATCACCTTGGAAACAATTTTTAAACTGTAGCATTCTGTGATAACCTGGGTCTGCTAAAATGAGACAGCTCATGCACAGTTGGTCAGAATGCACATGTATTAACTTTTCTGGAAAGCCACTTATCCAGTACTATTAAAAGACTTTAAAGTATCTGAACATTTTGTTGCATTTCTACTCGTAGAAATCTATAATACAGAAACACCAGAGCCACAAACAAAGATTTCTCTATAGGAATATTCATCACAGTATTATTTATATAATAGCCAAAGAAGAAGAAGAGGATAAAGAAGGAGAAGAGGAGGAGAAAAGCGAAATAAATATCTGGGGTTGAGGGGAACCCATTGGAAGGAAGATACAGGACGGCTCTCTGGCAAGACACCTAGATGAGAAATAAGCAGAGCTAAAGTGTTATACACTTTTTTTGGTGTTGTTCTAGAGTCTAGTTAAAAAAAAAAATACTAAATTTAGATTTTAACATAATAGATGTGTTGAAAGAGCTAGGTAGGGGCACCTGGGTGGCTCAGTCCATTAAGCATCTGCCCTTGGCTCAGGTCATGACCCCAGGGTCCTGGATTAAGTTCTGCATCTGGCTCCCTGCTCAGCAGGGAGCACGCTTCCCCCTTCCCCCACCCCAGTTCATGCTCTCTCTTTCAATATCTTTCTCTTTCTCTCTCAAATAAATAAGTAAAATCTTGAAAGAAAGAAAGAAAGAAAGAACTAGGTAGCTTGTAAAACTACAGTCATAGAGCTTATGGTTGTCAATGAGTCAAGAAAAAGGTGAAAAAAGAAAAAAAAAGAACTGAGACAATCACAAATTGTGAAAGGAAACATAAAAGACAGGACAGTCAGAAAGCACGTGATCAAATTGTGAACATCAATCCAAATGTGGTCCGTATGTTAGTCCGTTCCAAGTGCCACAATAAAATACCACAGGCTCGATAGCTTAAACAATGGGAGTTTATTTCTTACAATTCTGGAGGTGGAAGTCTAAGATCAGGGTGCTGGCATGGGCAGTTCTGGTGAGAACCGTCTTCCGAGCTTGCAGACAGCCACCTTCTTGCTGTTTGTTCACATCGTCTTTCCTCGGTGCATGCTCACGGAAATAAAGAAAGAGAGCATTTAACCCTAATTACCTCCTTAAGACCCTATCTCCCATACAGTCACGTGGAGGAGGTGATTAGGACTTGAACATATTAATTTGTCAGGGACATGATTCAGGTGCTTATCAAAGAAAACTTGTTATTTACATATATTAAAATTAAGTCACTCCTCATGAGGGAAGGAAAGGTTAAAGTTTGGCTCAGCTTTCGTAAACAAAAAATCCAAAAGCCAAAAAAAAAAAAAAAGAGAGAGAGAAATAAAATTTTTTTCCTGTAAAAATGAGATAGAAAATGTTCTAAGACATATATTTACAATGGCATTATAAAATGTAATGCATGCAATAATTAACAAAAATATGTATACCATTTATGGATATTATAAAAATTAATGGAAAGATATTAAAGAAAATGTAAACAAATGGTGAGCCATATAATATTCTAAGAATTAATATCTTAAATATATTTATCCACCCCAAATTGATCTGTAGATTTAATATTATTTCACAAAAAATTCCTAATAGTATTTTTTCATAAAGCTGATAAACTAATTTTAAAATTTGTATGAAAAAGCCAAAAGTCCAGGAATAGCCCAGATGCTCCTGAGGGTGTAGTACAAGGTTATGGGGCTTCCCCTGTTGAATATCAAGAAATATTATGAGGGTTTTGGAGGGGAGGGGGGTTGGGGGTTTAGGTGAACCTGGTGATGGGTATTAAGGAGTGCACGTATTGCATGGAGCATTACGTGTGGTGCATAAACAATGAATCTTGGAACAGTGAAAAAATGAAGTTAAATTAAAAAAAAAAAAAAAGTAATACTACGAAGGTACAGAAATTAACCAGCACAGTACTAGTGCAGAAACTAACAAAAAGGAAGAAAGTAAGGAGCCTGTGAACACACGCACACACACACACACACACACACACACACACACAGAGAAAATGGAAACTTCATTATCACAGAATAACCATTGTTGATCATTGGGAAAAGGATAAACCACAGAATCAATTGTACTGTGCTAACAGTTATTTATAAGTGCTAAAATGAATTTTGACCCCCAGCTATAAATCCACCTAGTTGAAAAAAGATTTGGATGCAAAGAACCAAAGTATAATACTTTGGAAAGCAGTAATATGAAAGACTATATTTAATGTTTGAGGTTAGTGGAGCATTTTTTTTTTCTGAGACAACCCAATTTGTGTGCTTGTGAATTTCTTATGAATTTTATTAAAACTTTATTTTATTTTTTCGGTATCCGATGATTCCTTGTTTATGCATCACACCCAGTGTTCCATGCAATACGTGCCCTCCTTAATATTCACCACCAGGCTCACCCAACCTCCCACCCCTTTTAACAATACACGAATATTACAAACCTTAAAAGAAAATACAAATTTCTCTATGTCAATTTTCAAAATTTTCATCCAAAGACAATAATGAAGTGAAAAGTTTCTGGCTGGGGGAAGATTTTTGAAACTAACCAATAAAGGCTTTGCATTTAGTATATATAGACACTTCCTACATACCAAATTATTTTAAAAAGACAAGCAACCAGGTCAAAAATGAGACAATGTTGAAAGTAAACAGAAGAGTACATACAAATGATCCAAAAATGTAACATGTTTAATCTCTTTGGTTGAGAGACATTTACAACAGGGAAAGGAGAATTAAACCCACAATGAGTTACCATTTCACACATAACAGAGTGGTGAAAATTTAAATGATGTGTAACACCAAGTGCTGGTGAGATTGTGGAGCAATGGGACCCAAATCCATTGCTGCTGAGAGAACATGTTGGTATGGCTGTTTGGGAAATATTTTGGCACTAAAGAGTAAAATTGAACATGTACTTATATCTCAGCAACTCTATCATCCACCCTATGATTTTTGTACTACAAGATTCTGACACGACGAGCCCTGAGCCAACCATCAACTTCCTGACCCCTAGTCCCCTCACACACACACACACACACACACCACCCCAGCCCTACAATCAGATTCTCCCAGTTCCATCAAAGAGGGCTCTACAGACACAGCACAAAAGCAGATGAGCCATACCTAGTGATCACTGCTTCACTAGGCCATGCTTAATACCGGCAAAGATGCCGCCATAGACAGGGGTCCTGTGCAGGGGCCAGCATGTGACCAGTGGCTACCAGAGCCTGAAGTAAGGGAAGATAGGTATGAAGTCCTAATGGGTAGAACCAATGGAATTAGCTACCTACTGATACCTCCTAACATCTTCGTACTGATACCATCCTAATGGTGGTTACACATCTCTAACCATTCTTCACAGCTGTCACATGCTTGTGTCTATTTGCACTTGTGTGTCCTCTCAGTGGTCCCCAAACCAGCTCAGATGAGCTGCCCCTGCATTCTAATCAAGAATTGATCCTGAACCTCCATCCACATCAGAACTAGAGCTGCATCAATATTTTGAAGTGCCTAAAAATACACTGCTTATTAGGATTTGAAACTTGTTTGCATTGGGACAAATAATTTCAATATAGCATTTGTCAGTAAAAGTTACTAGATCCTTTCACTGTTGCAAAACCTTAGAGTTGAAAACTATAATGCTCATTTTATATCACCTACCAGTGCAAAGTCTCATATATAGCGACCTTCAAGAATTTCTCAAAATATCACCATGAAAAAATTTCATTAGAGATTACACATAACCAATTTAGGCAGAAAGTTACATATAAAAATTATATTTATGGAACAAATTCATACTTATCATTAAAATTTTGAAAGTATTTTATAAGTCAAGCAGAGAGAGTCAATTATCATATGGTTTCACTTATTTGTGGAGCATAACAAATAGCATGGAGGACATGGGGAGTTAGAGAGGAGAAGGGAGTTGGGGGAAATTGGAAGGGGAGGTGAACCATGAGAGACTATGGACTCTGAAAAACAATCTGAGGGGTTTTAAGTGGTGGGGAGGTGGGAGGTTGGGGGAACCAGGTGGTGGGTATTAGAGAGGGCACGGATTGCATGGAGCACTGGATGTGGTACAAAAACAATGAATACTGTTATGCTGAAAATAAAAAATAAATTTTAAAAAAGTATTTTATATACTTAAATTTATTGTAACATAAGAGGTAATGGTTTACCCCATGTGCTTTATTAATATTATCATCACTGTCTTTTTTTAAATTTAATTTTACTTTTTCCAGTGTTCCAAGATTCATTGTTTATGCACCATATCCAGTGCTCCATGCAAATGTGTCCTCCTTAACACCCACCACCAGGCTCAACTATCCTCCCACCCCCCTCCCTTCCAAAACCCTCAGTTTGTTTCTCAGAGTCTGCAGCCTCTCATGGTTCGTCTCCCCCTCCAATTTCCCCCAATTCACTTTTCCTTTCCTTCTCCTGATGTTCTCCATCTTATTCCTTATGCTCCACAAGTAAGTGAAACCATACAATAAATGACTCTCTGCATGACTTATTTCACTCAGCATAATCTCCTCCTGTCCTGTCCATATTGATACAAAAGTTGGGTATTCATCCTTTCTGATGGAGGCATAATACTCTATAGTATATAAGGACCATATCTTCTTTATCCATTCGTTTTTTGAAGGGCCTCTTGGCTCTTTCCACAGTTTGGCCACTGTGGCCATTGCTGCTATGCACATTGGGGTACATATGGCCCTTCTTTTCACTGCATCTGTATCTTTGGAGTAAATACCCAGTAGTGCAATTGCAGGGTCATAAGGTAGCTCTACGTTTAATTTCTTAGGGAGTCTCCCCACTGCTTTCCAAAATAGCTGTCATTTTCTAAGAGTCTCATGACATGATAAAAATTGAAAATCCATGCAGGAGAGGAACGATTGCATTGCACATATGTTTCAGAACACACATTCAAGAGGATTCTTAACAGTCCTGTTCATTGGCGCAGACATGGGAACTCCCCCAGCTCCCCATCACCAGGGGGATAAATGGCGGACATCCACTCTTTGTCCCACTCTGCAGCAGTAACAAGGGGTGCACTTACAACCACAGGCGATAATATGGATGGATCTCAAAATCACAACGAAACATCAACTCATTAGGGAATTTTCTGGAAGTGGCAAAGTGATAAAGAAAAGCAATGAAATGATAAGCATGAGAAGAAGGGGGGGCATGTGATAGGAGTTGGAGCAGCCCTTTAAAGAAGCCTCCACGTGTTGTCTAACCTCAGTGGCCAGTGCTCTAGTGAAATGTTCTATCTGATTTAAAGGTGTGTGTAATGAATTACATAATCAAATAAACGTGAAAAAATAGGGGCTTTTATATTTGCCTGCCATTTGGTCAAATCTAAATGGAGCAGAGGACAGAAGGAGGTGGGGGAGGGATGGTTGGCAAGGAAGCAAAAAAGCGGGAGGAAAACACCTAAGTGCATGAACACATCTAAGTCCATTACCTCAGAGTAAATCCCCTAATGCCTTCTTTCCTGAGTTCCACATAAGCTCTAATCACCTTTGCCCTAGGTTCTGGGAATTTCAATTTACATGTTGGTAATGACTCCCCCAAAGCACCCTGCTCTAAAGGGAAAATGCTATTCTAGAAGAATAAGCCTGTTACCAAAATCCATTCTGCACCAAGCCATCCAAACACTGCCTTGGGAAAGCTGACTTTAAAATGGGAGGAACAGCCCTGAAAAGATGAATCAGGTGAAGAAATGAACTTCCAAGCGAACAGAGAAAGGGCAATTCTAATGTATAAGTTTCTTCACATAAACCGGTGTTCTTATATACCTCTTCTTATCACTCCTCGTTTCCATGATGTCTATCAGAGCACCGGGGCCATTAGATAGGAAATTAGTATTGGGAGAAAGTTAGTATTAGAAATTAGTATTGGGAGTTTTGGGAGAAAGCTAGTAAATAAACGGACTTCTGGGGGCCTAATGAAATGTACTTCTCATATACAACAGCCTCAGAGGGAAGAATCACCATTTTGCTGGATGATTTATATGTTTCTTGAAGTTAGGCCTATGCCAGATTTTTCCATGTTGGGTAAATTCACTTATTTTGGTATTTATTAAGCATTGGATAATAATTTCCAACAGTTTTACCTGTTGGCTATAGCATAGTGCAGGGAAAATAGAAGCGGGTAGTAGCCTAAACACTAATTCAGCAACTGTGTGACTTTGGGCAAATCATCAACCTTAACTCCCTGTGTATAATTATATAAATGCCTGCCCCAATGACCTGTGGGTTTGTGTATGTGTCAAATGGTTTATTATATGGAAAAGTGAGCAGGTAGCAAAAAAGTTTCGACCAATTTAAATGGGCAATCATTTACACTTCAATTCTGGAATCTCAAAACAAAATTTTAACATGGGTTCCTTGCCCCTTTGGAAAAACCAATAGATGATAACCAAGGAGTAAGGACTAAGATTTTTGTGACCTGCCCCCTACCAAAGCAAGATCAGGTTTGCACTTAGACTGACCGGCCAACATGTCTAATTTCAATGAGATCATATCCTTATCTTATGAAACAGGAGGAAAATGCAGGGAGGATGCAGAGAGGAAGAAACTCCTCCATCTTCTTAGTGAGTCCAGGTCTACCACTCTCTCTCTAGAACACAATCCACTACACAATAAAATCCAAAATACAGTAGCGGAGGAGGTTAAATTTATGTCCAGAAATACTCACTGCTGAATATCTTATAATGCAAGAAAGGGAAGAAACAAGTCATATGTGGAATAATCAATGAATTGCGTGCACCTGTTGTGTGCCAGCCACTGTTCTGGGCATTTTACATCTATTTTCTCATGGAGGGTTCACACTTACCCTATGAGACACTTATGTCCACCCCCATTTTACAAAGGAGAAAATGGAGGCTCTGAGAGAGACTCTCAAATACCTTGTCTCAGGATGGATGCCTGGACTAGCTCTAACCAACTCACTCTATGACGAATTCTTGCTGGTATTCCCCAGACTCTGGAAGAGGTCCATGTTGGGACCCCGGTGGTCAGGTGATGTTCTGATCATCTTCTGTATCCCCATCCACCTCCACTCTCCCTCCCTCTTTACCTGCTCTCAGCCCAGGAGGCTGACCTGTGTGGACCGCATCTGTTGATTCTCCCCATCCCTCCAGCTGCCGTGTGGCAAGAGATCAGAAGAGGGGAGACAGTGAAGTCTGGGTATTGGGTTAAAGGCTGGCTGGGACCCGCATGTCAAAGTCACAATTTCTGCCTGGAAATACTCTCTCCATGTTCTGAAACCACTCCCACAACTCACTACTTTAGGCCAGGGGATAACGCTACCCCATTGTACTAGGTCAAGATACTGCACCATCCCTGTGGGTACCCTACATCCTTTCACACATTTCTATAAATAGTCCCTTTACGGAACTTTCCTCAGACTTAGTGTGCCACTTGGGTACTTATACAGACACTAAATGATACAAGTGACAGGAAAATCCAAACAGAAGATGGCAGAGGTAGAGCCAGAGCTGGTGAGGTCCTAAAATGCTACAAGGGATCTCCCATATGGTTCTTGAGCAGCCAAGTCAATGCTACACAGATTTACTGACCCCATATGCTTTGGTTCAGATGGGGTATGTCACGTAAGGAGCTCACAGTCTAATGGTAGACACAGAGCTGTCATAGACAATGCAAGACTCTGATTGGTACAACAGTGGTAAGAACAAAGAGTGGGCATGGGAGAGGGAGTATCTAATTCTGCCTTGAAAGAAAGCCTTCAAAGAGGAGGTTACATTGAATAGATAAGTAGAATTTTGCAGGCAGAGAGAGTGAAAAGTCTAACTTGTAGGTAGCTACAAGAGTTGACTGGCACCTGGAATCTCATATGTAGGTAGATACAGACTCATCTCTTCCAAGCCTCTCCCAAAGGCGCATTGAAGTCAACAGAACTCAGGAGCTGACAGTGACAGCCCTGTTCTCATTCCTTGGCCCAGGGCTGCATGAGGCTGATTTGTCTTCACAGAGAGATTCATTTTCCTGGAAGCCCCTCCCCAGCTGGGAACAGAAACCCAGCAAATGGATTTCATAAAACTTTAAGACTTAAAGACAAACTTTTGTCATACAACCTGTCTTAGACCAAAACTGGAGAATTCTGCCTTCATTAACACATTATATCACATAGTACATGCATGCCCCATTACTGTTCAGATATGCAAATTCTACACAGGGCAAGTGATACTGCCCCCTCCCCCTCTCAAACACAACTCCAAGCAGTGAATCAAGACTTGCAAAGCCAGTTGTCTTCCAACACAGCACTGTTTCTTCCCACCTGCTTCTTCCTCTCTACACAGTAGTATTCAACTCAGTGTGCTTCAAGCACAAATCGTTAGTCAAAGGCAAGGTCCTGGAAGCCTCCAATATGACCAGCAAATTGACGGCCTCTAAAAGATAAAAAGGGCCACTGCTTACGAGGCTATGAGTTTCTTGAGCTGGCGTGATTTCATTCCCAAGATCCCTACACCAAAAGCTTGAGCAAAACCCTAGGTCTGGTGACCTATTTCCCAGAGAGACTGAGAGAGCCTCGTTTCCTGTGGATTTTACAATGATATAGATGCTGTCATTTGGCTACATTGAATCCCTTAATTTTTATCTGGGGAACAACAATATTAGTCTAATGAATGTGATAGATGTCTCAGGCCAAGAGCAGGATTATGGAGTAAGGGCTCATATCCAGCCTGGGAGTCCAACAGATAGAGACTCCATTCCCTGACTCACCAGCTGACCTTGAGCAAGCCACTTAACGAACCCATTCCTCAGTTTCTCCAGCCATAAAATGGGGATAATCATAGTTCCCACCAGAGCTACTCTTTGTGAGGACTTTGATGTCAGTTTCCACAGACAAAGGGCTGTTATAATTATCCCGGGTGCAATAATAAGGAAGGCAAAAAGCCAGACAGATTTTTATAAGATTTCTCAGGTGCCAATTTCCAGCTGCTCCTCAGGAGACAGGTTGATCGAGAGGCCCACTTGCTCACAGAGAGAGGCCCACTCCCGAGGTAGGAAAGAGTGAGGCCAGAGGGATGTAGTTCAAAACATTCCAGGTTTCAGGGGTACTGCACTTAAGACAAACACAGACTTCAGAGCTTGACATGTGTGCACACCACCTTTTTTGCTGTTCCTTGTCTTTTTCCAGGACCTTAGACAAGTTACTTAAACTTTCTGAGCCCAGATTCTTTAATTTACGACTCACCTGTTAAATGAATCAATGAGCAGTGTATGTAAAGTGCCCACCACGATACCTGAGCATTGTAGGCACAAATATATTCATTCCTTTTTTTAAATAGGAATGGTTTTAGGGTCACATCAAAGTTGAGTATAAAGTATAGAGAGTTCTCATGTACTCCTTGCCTCCACACCCAGTGTCTCCCCGGCTGTCAATTTCCCAATGAGGGTGATACATTTGTTGCAACTGATGAATGTACATATTGACACATCATTATCACCCAAAGCACAGAGTTCACACTAAAGTTCACCCTTAGTATTGTACATTCTATAGTTTTAAAAAATGTATACTGAATAGTTTCACTGTCCAAAAACTCCACTGTTATCCCTTCTTCCCAACCATTGGCAACCACTGATCTTTCACTTTCTTCATAGTCATGCCTTTTCCAGAATGAAATAGCACAATATTTAGCCTTTTCAGATTGGCTTCTTTCACTTGGTAATATGCATTTAAGGTTTCCCTGTATTTTCTTGTGGCTTGATACCTCATTTCTTTACAGCGCTGAATAATGGTATTATTATTACCTAAAGGTACTGAAGTCTAATTATCCATTCTCCTACTGAAGGACATCTTAGTGGCTTCCAAGTTTTGACAAAGATTAATAGAGCTGCTATCAATATGTATGTGCAGCTTTTGTGTAAACATAAGTTTTCAACTCCTTCGGGTAAATACCAAGGAGCACAATTGCTGGATCATGTGATGAGAGCATGCTTAGTTTTGTAAGAAACTGCCAAAATGTCTTCCAATGTGGCTAAACCATTTTGCCTCTCACTGACAATGAGTGTTCCTGTCCCTCCACATACTCATCAGCATTTGTTGTTGTCAGTGTTTAGGATTTTCATCATTCTAATAGACGTGTATGTTCTCTCTTTTGGAATTATAAATATCTCCAACAGAAAGGCATTGATCCAAGATCTAGTGAGCAGTAGTACCCCCAAATATTAATAATATATAAATATAATATAAATATAATGATAACCCCAACCTCTACATGCTACAGTGTATTTCTCTCCATTGTTCAATACATAACCAACTGGTATTTATCACACCATCTGTCTAGTCTGTCTCGATGGCATTATGAATCAATTCTAACCACAGAATCCATGTCCAGAATCCATAGGCACACTTTCATCATGCCCAGAGCCAAAAAAGTGAACAAAATTTAGAACTACACAGTCCCCTACTTTTCATTTATTCCACTTGTAAGTATTTATACAGTGCCTACGAGATTCTCAAAAGACTTTGACAAAAAGAGCAAATGTTTTTGCAGAGAAATGGGACCAGGGATCCTCAAAGTAAAGGTCAGATTGGGATTAGGCAAGGATTGACGCTCTTACATAAGCCAGGGTAGTGAGAAAAGTTTGCTCTTGGAGCAATAAGACAAAGAAGGAGAATGGCCAAGGCTCTAGCTTGTCTAGACCTTGACTCATGACTGGTACACTCTAATTGGATTCCAGTCCACCTTGCTGATCAAACAGGGTTGAGAGGAAAGATGCATGCTGTAGTCAACACACTTTGCATAAGGACACCTGCTGACATCCCATGAAACACACTTTAATACATTTGTTATGGTGCATTGCTTTCATTAGCTTGTGGAGAATACATTTCAGAATTTATTTAAATAAGGCCAAAAACAGAGTTGTGTCTGTGCAGTTTAACTAAAATATAGGATAATTTGGGTGGCCAACCAGTTGAAATATTTGACATTTCAGTTTTCTTTCTTTGTGTTGATTTTTTTTTCTCCAAAATGAGGACATGAGAGAGAACAACCTCATAGGTCCTTGCTATTCTACACATATATGATTTTGTCTTAAGATAGGATAAATTAATTTACATCTGCTGACTACCCAGTTATTTTGAGAGTCATCTTAACTAGCAGTTAAGATTAGCATACTATTCAAGGTCACAGAGGAAGTACATAGTCCAGATGAGGACATGGGTTTCATTCTCTTTGTCCAATTTATTTGCCTCATTCAGTGATACTGACCAAAAAAAAAAATAAAATAAAATAAATAAGTTATAATAAAAAAGGTAACTGATTTTGACTTAATAGAAAAGAGAGAGGGAATCATGACTGAAATTTGTCTTTCCTCAGACCCTAAGAGTAATTTGCCCAGCTTTATTAATGGGCATCTTCACATCCTTACCAACTTTAATTGCTAATTAATTAAAAGATTATTGGATAAACAATAGGTTATAAGACAATACAAAGATAACAAAATTTGCTGTCATGGTGCCTAATGAATATTCTTTACCCTATTATCCTACTAATCTTTCCGCTCCTGGATTTCTGAAGTAAAGAAACCCAAGAGCTATTTCCTGAAAATTAGAGTTAAATCACATCAACATTAAGACTCCTGAGTCAAACTGTATGGAGGGCCAGCCCCAGGCAATCATAATTTAATTAAAGCAGAATAGAAAAAAAAAAATCACAGCAAGTGAAACAGTCAGAAATAGTGTTAAGAATCTTGGCCTTAAAATCTGAATACCTATGTCCCTAACATTTGCTATTGGGGACACTGGACAGATAACTTCAATTTTTCTGCATCTCACTTTTCTCATTTGTAAAATGGAGATAATTGGTTCAACTGAAAGTAACAGAGACACAGAAATAACAGTGGTCGAAACAAAGTAGAAGTTTATTTCTTTAACTTGTAAAAGATTCAGAGGTTGACAGTCAAGGACTTTGGCAGCTCCGCTCTACAGAGATTTCAGAACCTAGGTTCCTCCTATCTTGCTTTCCCTCCATGCAAGGGGCCTCTATTTCCAAGATCACCTCGTAGTTTAAGTAAGCTGCTCCAACACCAGCCTTCATACATTCAAACCAACATAAATCAATGCATAAGGGGAGCAAAACATCTATACCAGATCTCTATTAAGGAAAGTTTCTGGAAGATTCCAGGTAACACCCCAGCTTCCATCCCAAGGACCAGAATTTAGTCATGCGGCCACATATATTCACAAGGAAGGCTGGAAAATTTAGTGTTATTCTGGACAGTTATGTGTCTAGGATGGGGAATTTTACCACTATATAAATAGTGGGGAGTGGAAATTGGAATATTCCTAGCTGTCTCAAACCCAAGATATACCTCAAAGGATCGTTATGAGAGCCTAATAAGATAATGGGTGTGGAATAGTTAGCAAGGTGTCTGGTTTATAGAAGGTGTTCAGTAATTGCTGGCTGAACCTGATGAACAAAAGAGAAAATAAAGTTTCTGAGAATCTTGAACCCTCTAAAGAGTATGGGAGGGTGCTCCCTTAGAACATGCATAGACAAAGTGATCTGAATTTCCCCAGGGGCACTAATGAGCCAGGGAATGACCTGTCTTTGACCCAAGCTTCTGTTCAAGTCTTCAAGGGACCAAGAAGTGTTAATTGTCTTATGCATCTCAATCCTCCCTGTCTTTGATCACAGTTTTTGCTCTCCAAAATCTTCTTTTGCTCCATCTCCACCTTGCCAAGACTCAGTCCAAACAGCACTTCCTTCAAGAAGCCTTCCTAACACCCTAGGCTGGGTTAGGTGCACTTTTTGCTGAATTATCGTAAGCTGGCATATACTGCTCTCATAGAAATAATTGTATTTAGATTTACTTGTTAATATGGATCTCTCTACCTAATAATATCTCTCTATCACTGAACCGTGACACCCTTGAGGGACAAAATGAAGCCTCATACATCTTTGTATTCCCAAAATTGACCAAATCCCTTATCGAACCTCTTATTCTCATCCAGGGAGTTCAAACGTATGTTGGATGAATGTTACAGGGAATTGTTGGCAAAATAGTGATATAAAGTTTTATGTCCAACTTGGGAAAAAAATGGATAAAACTCTCTTCCCTGACACGCTGAATGCTCACGGTCAGGACCTGGCACATATCGCGTGCTTAGCAAAATCCTGTTCTCTCAACTAAATGGATTGAAGATTAAAATTCATTGAGAAACCAGCATTCCAGAGTAGACAATGACAAGTTTGGGAAAGACAGAAATCATGTGTAAACTCTGTATGTACACGAACTTGGATAGAAAGAGAAGAATGGGAGAAACAAAACCAAAAAATATGCTTTGATGTTGTATGTCACCTATGCTCAAATTAAAAAATAAATAAATAAATAATTGCAAAAGTCAGATCTGGCCTCTTTAGGAAGTTGAATATTTTTGGTTACCTCCTAAAATTACATTAAGGGAGTAGCTAATCATTATCACAGTAAACTTCCAGAATCAAAATAACTAACAGTCTTAAATAAGGTATTTAGGATGAAATGGAATTAATGGATGTTTTTCATAACAGTCAACTAATTTTAAAGTAAGAATCACAGACTTATCTCCACACACACCCCACACACACTGTCTAAGGTACATGCTAGGGTTAGGAATGTTTGCAGACAGCTGATTGAGGACCATGTAAATAGAAAACAATGCCTAAAGGGAAAAGAAAGATAGGCATGGAGAGTGAGTTAGAAGGCAGGGTCATGAGAATTGGGTAACTGAATAAATATGACAGAAGATGAGGAAAGAAAGACATCAGGGAAACTAGTTTAAAATTTGAGAAAGCATTAAGAAAACAAGGGAAGTATGGCTTAGAAAGAAGCGTTCATGTAGACAAACCTGTTGTTTTCATGGATCAAGGACTTCATTCCACGAAAATAAATGTTGGGTTTATTGGGCATAATACCAAAGGTTAAATAAAACCTTTGGTTTTAACAGGGTTGGAACAGGGTTGGAAGTACAGAAATATTCTACTTGAATGACATGAAGAATTTTCAGAGCTCCACGACTACCCCAAAATGAACAGCAAGAGGTGGGGAGCTTCTCATCAAGACCATGACCAAGCAGATGTTAGATAGACTTAGTCTAGAGGACATCTCTAGACTTGGACTGCCCACCTCTCATCTCACATCTTCTGGTAACATCCTGACAGTCTTCTAAGAACTGCCCCTTCCCTTCTCAGTCCATGGGAG
The DNA here is from genome assembly GCF_964662115.1 of Mustela nivalis. Taxonomy (NCBI): domain Eukaryota; kingdom Metazoa; phylum Chordata; class Mammalia; order Carnivora; family Mustelidae; genus Mustela; species Mustela nivalis. The sequence goes on along the minus strand of NC_139021.1, from coordinate 13,253,539 downwards.
TCAGGTAAGGCAGGATCCTCTCTGCCACTCCCGGGGTGATCTCATGGCCCAAGTCTGCAGGTGAAGAGTCTCAGAGAATGGCTATGAAGAGAGCATGGAACCCATGCCTGGCAAATAAGGACCCCCATCTGAGGAATCACAGGGAAGTTTGGCTTTTTGTGTGGAACACTTAGGGTGGTAGACAGAAAGGTAAGCCAGCCAGCTGCAACCTAGGGAAAGAGCCCTAGGAATGAAGACAACACCAAGGAAAGCCAGTGGAGAAACAGAAACAGAGAGAGATGGGCAAAGAGAGATACAGAATCAGGATAGAGAAAGGAGAGACTGAGACAGAAGGAAAGAGAGAGATTCAGAGGGAGAGAGAAAGGGAAGGAAGAAGGAAAGAAGAGAGTCAAGAGACTCAGAGACAGGAACAGAGGCTGAGAGAGAGAGGGAAAGGAAGAAAGAAAGGGAACAGAAGAAAGAAACTCAAAGGACTTTCCAAGAGAGCCTTGTACATAGTTTTCCTCAGACTGGTTGTGTCTTTTTAGAGACTTAAAAAGAAAAAAAAAAAAAAAAAAAAAAAACTTTTTCTTTTTTTTCTTTAGCCAGCCAGTGTGAGATAGGCTTATTGTCACTTGTCCCCCAAAGAATCCTTTCTGCAGACATTGTATAGAAAATCCAAGTAAAAAGTGAGAAGTGTCTCTCAGACAAAAGATCAATGTCAATGAGGCTTTGAAACCAGTGTATTTTGACAAAAATTGGATGCCTTTAGGTTAAAGAATAATAAAAAAATGATATTTGACATTCTATAAAGATTAAAATAAACCTGGAAAAATACGTTGGTCCCTAACCCTCCTGGGAGCATCCCGGTGTAATCTGAACTCGTAGGAGGGCAGAAAGAGACTGAAGAAAGCAACAGGCCACTCCAGGTTGGTGACAGTTTTGATAATAGCAAAGGCCCTACCTGAGCACAGCCACATACACCATGCAGATGGTCTCAACGGCACACCACTGTCTCAAGACTGCATCCTTGGAGCAGCCTCTGGGAGCTGGGAGTGGGAAAGGCAAGCAGAGCCCACATTCCAAGGACAGGGAAGGGGTGAGGAGTCCAGTTCAGGGTCAGTCTTTTTGATGACATTCCCCAGCAAATAGCAGTAATGATGATATCTTTCCTTTAACAGTACTTAGAGAATTTACCAAGCCCCTTCTGATGCATTTGTCTCCTGATTCTGGTGGTTCTTTGTAGAAGTTACAGCCATTCCTTTTTGGAATACACTCCCCCAAAAAAGGAAAGGAAAAAGGGAGTAAAAATTTCCAAACCCGGAACAATGGAATTGGGAGAAAAAAATACAAAAAGCAACATTTTAATTCTAAATACTCTGGGCCTTCCAAATACCATAACATTCTGGTGTGGCTCTTCCTCTCCGCAGATGCCTTTCAGTGCCTTTGAGGGCCTCCCCCTAAGACCAACAGCATACTAAGTAGAACTGAAATGTTCTTTATTACACTACTGGATCATGCTTTTAATAGGAGAGTATAATCTCATTACAAGCTCTAGTAGTCATCCAGATTACAATCTTAATTGCCAGTATAGGTAAAAGTGTAATAATATATGCTTATGCCTCTTTTTTTTTTTTTTTTTTTTGTAATGGCATAATTAAAGAAGAGCAAGAATTTTTTTTTTCCCCCTGTGAGCCAACCTTCCTGGCCTCAGGCTATTACAGACTTTGTTCTGCTTTTAAATGTGGTATTTATATGGTTATCAATTTTTGGAAAACTATACCATATTTTAAAGAGTCTCTTACACTTTCGGGAAGTCATAGAGTGGGTCATTCTTTCCCCTCCCCAAATCCCTCTCCCTCCTCTTCAAATGCTTCTGTGTAAACCATGTTAGGAGAATGAACTTTGGAAATGGAAGATCTATGTTTATCTGCTGACATATCATCACTTCCTATTTCTGTTGACCATGAGTATATCCGTCAATATCTCTGGGACTCAGTCTTCCTCATCCATGACATGGGACTGTGAATGCCCACTGCATGCACAGACCAAAGGGTGAAAAAAAAATGTGTAAGCTCTCTACAACTGTAAAATAGGTTTTATTTATTTAAATTCAATTAGTCAACATATAGAACATCATTAGTTTCAGATGTAGAGTTCAGTAATTCATTAGTTGCATATAACAATCAGTGTTCATCACATCATGTGCCCTCCTTCATGCCCATCATCCAATTACCCCATCTCCCCTCTATCTCCTGTCCAGCAATCCTCAGTTTCTTTAATTGTCTTTCTCTGATTGACTTACTTTGCTCAGCATAATACTCTCCAGTTCCACCCATGTCATTGCAAATGGCAAGATTTCAATTTTTGGAGGATATATATATATATCATAACTTCTTTATCCATTCATCTGTTGATGGACATTTGGGCTCTTTCTATAGTTCTGCCATTATAAGACACTGCTGCTATAAACATTAGTGTGCAGATGTCCTTTTGGATTTGGGGTAAATGACTAGTAGTGCAATTGCTGGGTCCTAGGATAGCTCTATTTTAACTTCTTGAGGAACCTCCATACTATTTTCCAGAATGGCTGTACCAGCTTGCATTCCCACCAGCAGTATAAGAGGGTTCCCTTTCTCTGCATCTTTGCCAACATTTGTTGTTTCCTGTCTTGTTTCTGACTCGTGTAATGTGGTATCTCATTGTGGTTTTGATTTGGATTTTCCTGATGCCAACTGTGAACTATTATATCTCTTTAAAGTGGATTTTCACTGAGTGTTTGGTATGAGTGATACACTGAGGTGACATAGATTATCTATTTTTTTTTTTTTTTTTTTTTTACTCTTCTGGTATAGAACTTCAGTGGAAGGGATCTTAAATACTCCCAAGTACTAGATACATTCTTGAGAGTTAAGTAGCCATCTTCTCATGGTTTCCTCTGTAAACTGGATGTCAAGTCTCTATGGAGGAATGGATTTGAACATGTAGCCAGCAATGCTATGACTGGGAATGGAAGCCAACCAACCTCAGAGTCTTGGACAAGAAGATACCTGCAGGCATTAATGAACATCAGAGATGGGAACACACACAAGCCAATGACAGGAATCAGATCAAGATGGAGGAATGAATATATTCTCAATGTAGATTATGAGGGTGAGGACCAGGAGCTGGACATGGGTCAGAAGAAACAAGGATCCCTAGATGCCATGAGATTGTGGATCTAGATTGAACAGGAGCATCCCCAAGACGTACTCGAGTTTTGGAACCTATGTGAATTACCAAACCTTTGAATATTGAGGTCCTTTGGCAGAATAGGAACAACTTCTAAGGGTCCTTACTACTTCTGAAAGATCCCTAACTCAGTCAGGATCCTTGATACCCAATTGCAATGATTGCATGAACTTTTAATAATGTATGACTTCAAGTCTCTAATTTTAAGTTTCCTTGCTCTTCCTTCCTTTTAACTACATTATCAGCACCCGATGCATAGTCAGGGTTGAGCACAGCCTCCATCCAAAGGTTAATAAATATGATAGATAGTTCATGTACCACACACTGAGCATGGCAAGGGAAATATGAAGCTGAAAAGAACAGGCATGGTCCTGCCCTCATGGAACTTATGGTCTGACCATGAAGATAGGCACTTAAAAGCAATTTTTCAAGCACTGCTCTGGGTAAAGCACCAGAAATAAAAGGGAAGTATATACAAAGGGGAGATAATCAGGTGAAATAGGGCTGATGGACAGATATGGCAACAGGAGGAAGAGCTTGGTTAGAGACCACATCCCTGGGCTCGGGTGTGGGGCATGGAATGTGTGATCAGAGTCCAATCCAGTCATCACACCCAAGAAATGTTTCCCCTGAGGAAGAGCATGTAACCTCAGTGTATAAAGGATAGAGCACTGGGGCGCCTATTGGCACAATTGGTTAAGCATCTGCCTTCTACTCAGGTCATGATCCCAGGGTACTGGCATTTGAGACCAGCCAACATCAGGCTGCCTACTCAGTGGGGCATAAATATATATATATATATATATTTATATTTATATATTATTTATTTATATTAATTTATGTTGTATATATTTATTTACATATTTATATTTATATATATTTTAGAGACAGAGAGAAAGCATGAACAGGAGGGGAAGGGCAGAGGGAGATGGAGAATCAGATATATATATATATATATATATATATTTGATTTTTAAAGTGTGGAGCATGGCAGAGCTGCCCCAGTGTCCATGTCTTGTGTGCCATGCTCAGCTCCAGAGGCCTCCCTTCACAAAGACTAGGAGTCTTACAGCCAAGATAACAAGGGCAGTGGATGTGTGCCAAGTTACAAGTTAGCCAAGGGGACTTTTCTAAGATATGACAGGGAGGGGAGAACAAGATGGAGGTCCATCAGGGCACATTGTCAAGAATGGTGTGTAGTCATGTGCAAAAATCCACAATGTAATATAGCTCAGGTTTCCTGGCCACCTACAATGTGCTTAGTGCTCTTCTAAGACAGGTATATACCTTAGAAGAGAATATTCATTTGTGTGTTTATGTGTATAAAAATTTGTATTTATCCTTCATAGCAATTTTTTAAGATAGGTACTATTTTTACCCCCATTTGGCAGATGAGAAAATTGAGATTCAGAGGAAATGTGAGCTGATAAAGGTCACAAAGCTAGGAACAGGGCTGGGGCACAAACCAGGAAGTCTGGCTCCAGAGCGCATGAGAACAGGTGCCTGGGGATGGAGAACAATCACCAAGGACCAAAGTGAGGCAGCAGAGAAGGGCTAACAGAAGCATCCTTCCCCCAGTGTTTGGAGACCAGCAGCTTTTGCCATAGTGATTGCTCTTGGGGTTCACAGCCATTCTCTCAAGAGTAATCCAACAAAACCTATTTCTAAACCCAATAGTTCATGAAACCAGGACCATTAATACAGTAGCTTCTGCTAATCTAGAAAGAACTGGAATAACCTACATCTCACTGGATGCTTCTGGGGAACAGCTTGCGCAGGGACAGCTGACAGGGTCTGACAGGAGCCTCCGGCAGCGTCGACACAAATAATACTTCTGAATTGGAAGTAATGTGACTCTAGCGCTGGTCAGCTGTCCCAGAAATCAAATTCAGGTCCAAAACATCTACCCTATATTAACCTTTTATGTTTCCAAATTGCAGCCTTAATCTCTTTCCATCAGCTTACTTGTAATTGCATCAGAGACCCCACAAACCTATCATTATTCCTCTCTGAGGCCCTGAGGCAAATCATTTGTGTGCTCTCTGATTGAGTGCCCTGTTAGTTAAGTGGGGAAAAGGAAAAAACCTTCTTCACCACGGTGCTGTGTAAATTCACAAGATTCCTGCACACTTTGAAGATATTGTATACCCTTCAAAGAAAATGTGTCCCTTGATTTTCAAGATGCACAGGATGTAGGAGGAAAGGGAAAAACCAAGGTTTTGATTCTTGCTTGCAGAAATCTCTCATTCATTCATTCATTCATTCATTCATTCAAAAAGCATTTCGTGAGCCCTCACTTTATGCTAGGCCCTGTGCTAGGTACTAAGGAGTCAATGATGAGGAGAGCACACCTTGAAGCAGCTCTCAAGCAGCTGATGATCTACTTAGAGCAATGGTTCTCTGTCCTGGCTGCATATCACAATAGGCCAGAAGACTTTTTAAAAAGACCCATGTCCAATAGCCCTATTCCAGGCCAATTAAATAAAATTCTGTAAGTTAGGCCTCTGGCATTTGTTTTTTTAATCTTGCTAAATGATTATGATAGATAGAGATAGTTGAGAACCACTGGTGTAGAATGAATGACTTATCCTCTTTGCCCTTGGCATGGCCTTTGTTAGAGCACCATTATAATTACAGACCTTCGGCACCTGTAAGAAATGCATTTGTCATTTCTGTCTATATGACAGGTGGTCATTTGTAGCTTTTCTGAGGCATGCCCTGGAACTCTTGAATTGGAAGCCTGGCTACATAAATAAAGCCAACATCTAGTGACCCAGTGTGGGTGACCCTTTGGTATCCATAATTCCATGCCCTTTGAAGGGAGGGATTAACAATCTCTGTATTCTCTGTGACTAAACAAGAAACTGAACTTAATAAATGTTCAATTAATTAATATATGAAGGTGGAAATGGACACCCTTTGTTTTTATTTACCTGGATCCTTTTGTCCAAGAATTGTCCTCTACCATTTGGAGAATGACTCATTCTTCTCTCTCTCTAAATCCATACAGTTTCTGATAGGACTGCCCTCAATCCCTTGGCTCCAAAGGATCACCTGCCACATATCAAGCCAATGTGTCACATTGTATACTCTTTGCCTATGACCTCACCAACTCAATCAATGTCCATCATCAGGCTTTTGCTGATACAAGTAGACATCATTTTTGTTCATGGTTACTCATCTGGCATATGGTAAATCGAAATTGCTGGTAGGCTCATTAGCCATCATCTGGAAAGACTCTGGCTGAGAATAAGGTCTATGCAGATATCTGATGATCTGGTTTGAACGCCTGGATCCAGGTAAGCCTGAATATCTACTCTTGATCTTTTCATTACGTGAAATAATAATTTCCAATTTTTGGCTGAAGCCTCTTTGAATCAGATTTCATCTCTTACAGTCAAAAGGGTGTTCACTAATAAAGTGGATAAATGAATGAATTCTCTGTTCCTTACTCTTCAAGTAGGGAAACCACATAGCTTCTTCCCTTGTCCTCCAAATTACTGAGAAGGTTTTGGTGACCACTGAAAGCACTGACCTGCATGTCTAGTGCAACTTTTCTCAAAATGTGCTCCACAGAACATTACCTTTTCCCATGTTCAAATAAGTTGAGAGTGGAACTATTAAGTTATCTTTGGTGAAAATTTTCTCAAACCTTGAGTGTGTCAGAGAGAACTATAAATCTTTCTTAAGATCTGAAGTATACTGTATTTTGCCAACTTATTTAAGTATGAGCCTTTTTTTCATCTTATGTCTCCTGGGACTAGAGTTTTGGAGGGAGTGGCATTCAAGCTGCAACCTAAGGAATGTTCTTCCTTCTGCTTGGGACACTCTTCCCACATGCTTACTCCCAAGCCTGTCCATTTCCTGCTCTACAGTCATGCCTCAGCTTAAATTCCAATTTCTCCAAAAAGTCTTTAACAGAATGTCACTAATGTCATGCTCCCCCAACTCCAGAGTGGGTTATTTATACTTATCTTTTGCCCTCTTAAGCTCCATATTTCCTATTTCACGTGATTTATCACACAGAATAATAATTATCCATACGTTTCCCACTTAGATTACATGGAAGCCACTCTACAATATGGCTGCCAAAGATCCTCACATACTAGTATTCATGCTTTTGTGAATCATCTTCCACATTGATTCATGGCTAGCCAGTTAAATATGGCAGAAGTGAAGATGTGTGACACCCAAGGTTAGGTCATAAAAGGCATTGCAGCTTCTGGCTTGGGTTCACGAATTGCTCACTCTGAGGAGAGCCAACCACCAGTGCCATGAGGGCACTCAAACATACTCATGGAGAAGCACTAGGCCTCTGGCCAGCAGCCAGCACCAACTTGCCAGTGCTTTGATTGAGAGTATCAACTTGGATCTGGATTTTTCAGCTCCAGGGTAGATGTTCAGCCCAGTTAAGCCTTCAGAAGAATGAAGCTCCAGCTAACATCAGCCTGCAATCCAGTAGGAGACCATAAATATCTACCCAGCTGAGCCCTTCTCCAGTTTCTGACCCACAGAAATCATGAATCTATAAATCCATAAGAGCCAAAAATGAATTGCTTGCTATTATACCATACCCTCCCCAAAACACACTCATGCATCCACGCACACACACAATTACACACACACACATATATGCAACATAGATTCTAAATACAGCACTAGAAACAAAAAAAAAGGCACTCAAAATTTATGAAATGGATAAATAATGAATGAATATTTAAATTATAAATAGGTATACATATATATACATAAATACCTATGTGTATGTGTGCGTGTATTCATATATTGTGAGAACTGGCTGATAATTTATATTATGAGGTAAGAGAGGAGAATTATTCCTTCTAAGTTATTCACTACTTAAATCCTTGGAAAACTCTCAAACAGAAATTCATGTACCTCACTGTGACAATGGCCTCAAAATGGGAAATTCAGAAGACCTGACTTTAGCATGAGATCTGCATAGTTTGAGGCAACTGCCATATTCTCTCGGGACCTCACTCAGCCTGCTATGGTGGAAAACAAGAGTTAGACTAAGGTATTTTCAAAATCCATGTCAGCTCTAACTTTCAAAGACTCAAAGATAGCAAGCTTGGTAGAGGTCTTGTACCAACAGAGGAAATAGAAGTCAGCCTGGCTAGCACAGGGTCTTTTTGTGACACAGCCCTAGAAGGAAACCCAAGTCACTGGCTGATGTTCTGTTGTCTTCTGTCCCTCTTCTTCTGTGTTTTGTCTTGGACTGGGAAGAGTTAGTGGGGCCCAAATCTGCAGAGAGCAGGTGAAGACACTGTCAGGACAGCTGCCAAATCTCTGAAGCACACCATCCTTCCCGGATTGTCTTGTAGTGGTATTGGTCCTTGGCTATGGAGGTGGTGGTGGTGTTGTCACCTAAAGCCTTTGGAGCCAAGTGTCTCAGAGTCAGTCCTAAAACAAAACAAAACAAACAAACAAACAAACAAAACAAAACAAAAAACCTCCTGCCAATGGTCTCACATAGTCAACTCTTAACAGATACAACAGCTGCTTTCTAAGAACATAGTGTAGATTTTAGGCAATTTGCCTAGAAATTCTTTTTCACTGAATTCCTGGAAGAGGCTGCTTGGTTTTCTCCACACCCAAGACTCAGAGGAGCCCAACAGGCCAGAAAGCCAAGAACAGCCACACATTGCACCTGAGGAAATTATGTTGGCCCATCCCAGGCTTGTGGGGGGGAGTAGAAAAAGCTGTTCTGTGAGGACTTTGTGAGTGTGAGCAAAGAAGGAGACTGTCATTCTGGTTCTATGGCACATTAGGGATTAAAATAGAGGTGAGAGTTGCAAATAGATATGTAATGAGCACTTAACATGTATCAACCATGTGACATGTGTGTCTCCTTTAATTCCTGAGTCCTGAAAGGAATGCATATTTTTTATCCACTGTATGATTTACAAAACAATGGATAGGACTGCACAGAAGAGTCTTATCCCCATCTGAGCCTTCCTTAACCACCAGGCTATCTTGCTTCCCAAACAAAGTAACTGAGGGTGTGTGGGGGGCATGTGGTATAGAAGAAAGGGTAAAAAAATAAATACATTTTCAAGCAGGGTTTGGCATACTGGCCTAGTGGCCAAATCAAACCCATCACCTGATTTCATAAATAAAGTCCTACAGGAGCAGTGGCAAGCTCATTCATTCCATTGCCAGTGGTTGCCTCCCTATGACCATACTCAAGTTGTAGGTATGGTCTGCAAAGCCTAAAATGTTTACCATCTTTCCATTAGGGTAAAAGTTGATCAGTCCCTTATCCATTTGTTGAAGGGCATCTTGGTTCTTTCCACAGTTTGGCGACCATGGCCATTGCTGCTATACATTGGGATACAGATGGCCCTTCTTTTCCCAACATCTGTATCTTTGGGGTAAATACCCAGTAGTGCAATTGCAGGGTCATAGGGAAGCTCTATTTTTAATTTCTTGAGGAATCTCCACACTGTTCTCCAAAGTGGCTGCACCAACTTGCATTCCCATCCACAGTGTAAGAGGGTTCCCCTTTCTCCACATCCTCTCCAACACATGTTGTTTCCTGCCTTGCTAATTTTGGCCATTCTGACTGGTGTAAGGTGGTATCTCAATGTGGTTTTAATTTGAATCTCCCTGATGGCTAGTGATGATGAACATTTTTTCATGTGTCTGATAGCCATTTGTATGTCTTCATTGGAGAAGTGTCTGTTCATGTCTTCTGCCCAGTTTTTTTGACATAATTATCTGTTTTGTGTGTGTTGAGTTTGAGAAGTTCTTTATAGATCCTGGATACCAACCTTTTGTCTGTACTGTCATTTGCAAATATCTTCTCCCATTCTGTGGGTTGCCCCTTTGTTTTGTTGACTCAGAAAGGATGAATACCAAACTTTTGTATCAACATGGACGGGACTGGAAGAGATCACGCTGAGTGAAATAAGTCAAGCAGAGAGAGTCAATTATCATATGGTTTCACTTATTTGTGGAGCATAACAAATAACATGGAGGACATGGGGAGATGGAGAAGAAAAGGGAGTTGAGGGAAATTGGAAGGGGAGATGAACCATGAGAGACTATGGACTCTGAGAAACAACCTGAGGGTTTTGAACAGGCAGGGGGTGGGAGTTTGGGGGATCCATGTGGTGGGTATTATGGAGGGCATGTATTGCATGGAGCACTGGGTGTGGTGCATAAACAATGAACTCTGTTACGCTGAAAATAAATAAATAAAGTTGATCAGTCCCTATAAGGCTGTGATAATATAAGGTCTTAAATATAATATAAGATATAGATATATATTATATATTATAGATCTAGATCTAGATCTATTATATATATATATCCCTGTGGGTCCCAGGCTAAAAAGTTATAATTAAAATTTCTAATTAGCTTTGCTTAAATACTGAAAAGAGTTGGAAAATTGACCAAATATTATTCACTATTTAATTTTCATTCACAGGACAAATTGGACCAACATTGTCCTTGTATTCTGGAAGTCACTAAGAGAGCTAAAGCTGTTGGTAAAATAAAATCAGACCTTAAGTCCAGATCCATGCTGCATAAAGTGGGCTGTCTGAGGGGTCAAATCCCACACCATTCAACAAAGGGCTCAGCAATATATTTGTTGAAAAGAGCCATCCCTTTACCCAATTCTGTGGGGAAGTTGGAGCCGTCACTCAGATAAGAGAGAATGCTAATGAGCCTGAATGAGTGGTGACCTTTGCCATGGTCCCCAACATTCCTAATTCCTGAAACCAGCTCCCAAACCCAGATCATGAGGCTTCCCACTAAAAATTATTGAGTTCAAGGAGCAAAAGCAGGGTGGCGGGTGCAGATATCCCCACAGAAATTTGGAAACTACTGCAGAACCCCAGAGATCAGTGTAATTCAGCAGAAACAAAGTTCTGAGAAGGCAAGTGACTTCCCTGAGGGCAGAATTATTGCTCAAGCCCCAAAGTCCCATGCAGGTCTTGCTCCAAAGTAAATCTGAACAGGGACGTTTGTAGGCAAATGAGGGACTTCTCACTTGTGTTCTGATCTCTGCCATAAATGAACAATATGGGCATGGATCAGTGTTTCCCAAGCTTTATATATTTCTGGAGCAATTTTGACAGGTCTGTGAATGGCACACACCACCATTGGCTTCAGATATTTAGTCCAATCACTTTTAATTTACCATACATGGAAACTATACTATTACATAAATAGAAAACCAGTATCAGTTTCCCTAAATAGAAAATACTATGTATTCTTCTCCTACCCACTTAAGCCCCCATGTTGCATCACCACTTCCTCATATCAGGGAGATCATATCACAATGGTATTAAATTGCAGGTAGACCACATTGCTCACCCAAGCTCTGCTCTGGAGCCCTCCTCTCTCTTCCTTCAGAAAGAATGGAGCAAATGTTGGAAAAGTCAAAAGGAATAGCACCAAACTGAGCATCTCCCCAGAAAGAATGGAAGAGAATCAAAAAGAGAACAACTTTCTCACAGCCTCATACCATTAGCAGTATTCTCCCCAGACATTTGGGAAACACTGAAACCAGACAGTCTGATTTCGTGAGAATTACAAATCCAGCCAAAGACTTGGGGAGAGGGAGTAGAACATCAGAAGGAAAGATTCTCTTCCTAAAATGGATTACATCCCTCCAGTTCCTTGGTTGGAGTCTCGTGTACAGCAGAACCTGATCAATGTTTGGTAACCCTGGTGGAAACAGTATGGTAAACCAGAGCTTAGATAGCAGAGTCCGATCTGAATTTGGATTCTGATTACTGTAATTTGACTGCATGTCTTTGGGTAGGTTATATAATACTCTCTCTGAGCTCATTTTCTCATCTAGTTAAAAGAAGTGGCAGGGGGAATTAACAGTAGCTACCTGAAGAATTCAATAACTAGCATATGAAAAAGTGTCTGCTGTCACCCTGTGCCTTCCCAGCCAGAATTTATTTCTCCCATTTTGGACTTCCTGCTTTTGAACTTTTCTTACCTGGTCTTAGAGCACTTACCAAGTGAATTATGTTCTAATTTTGGAAATGAGTCAACCGTTTTCCAAGACAAACAAGGGCAGCCAGAGATCTTCTCTCTCCTCTAAGTTCTACAAGTTGCCCAAATACAGAATTGAGTGCTATAGTTAGGGTGTGAGAGTCCTTAGCCCCTGCTAACCACCACACAGTGACCCCCTCATGGAATGCTAAGGGGCTGAAAGAGAATGCCATCTTTAATGCCAAGCACAGCCCTGGGGGATATATATTCTACAGGATTGAATAGTCGAGATCACCTTTAATGTTGAAACTTTAGTCCCACTTAAGATATGGTAAAACCAAGGCCCAGAGAGATTAAATAATATACTCAAGGTCTTAAGTTTTGTAAGTGAACAGGGTTTGAACAGAAGTGTGTTTGATGTCATAGTCCTCTTCTTTCTTCTCTTCAATTTAATAGCTGAATTTTATCTCCATAATTTCAGTTGTCCTGCCAGAGATCAAGCCCCTGCTTCACGGCTAATGAGAATAATTGGTCCCTGTCCTTCTCAGCACATTCCTTTCATGTGTCTGCTCCAGTATGAACACCTCACGTGGCTCAGTCTTCTCTGTGCATCACCAAGTCCATCTTTCCCAACCTCTTCACATAAATCCAGCCCTGTCAACCTTTTCTTACTCTCTGCTGCCTCCTTTTAACTGGTTCCAATCCCTCAGTGTCTGCTCATTAGTGGGATGTCCGGGACCAAAGGCTGTCTGTTGGGACACCCCGAAGGCACATCAGCATTGGATTGGGTAATTACCTGGTGCATCGTGGAAAGAGTTTCTTACTGATTCCAGCAACAGGAAGGTGCCAACAAGAGGCTCAGGGGGACAAGTGAGGGCCAATGGGCAAAGGAAGAGAGTGTCACTTACATCACTGTGGTAGGAGAAGGTGGAAGTAAGCTGCTTGAGCAAAAGTGTGAAATGGAACTCAAATCCATGCAATAGAAGGCCGGATGCTGAGTCAGCATAGGACATGCCCTAGGCACAAGGATGAGTAGAGTGGAGATGCAAAGAAGACAAGGGGCAGCCGGATGGCTCTGTCTGACCCTTGATTTCAGCTAGGGCTGTGATAGCAGAGTGGTGGGATCAAGCCCCACATCAGGCTTTATGCTGAATGGGGAGTCTGCTTGAGATTGTCTCTCTCCCTCTCCATCTGCCTCTCCCCCCCCCCCCCAAATAAATAAGTAAATCTCAAAGAAGAAGAAAAGACAGGTCTCTTGCCCCAAAGGACTCAGCATCCAGCACTCCACTATCCAACATGGAGTCACTTGTCATGGGCACTTACAAGTACTTGAAATGAGACTAGTTGAAACTGAGATGTGCTCTATCAATACACAGCATGTTTTGAAGACTTCGTATGGGAAAAAATATGTAAAATATCTCACTAGTAATTTTCTACATTGATAATGAGCTGAACTGATAATATTGTTAATATACTGGCTTCAATGAAGTAAATTGTAAGTAATTTTTTCCACTTTTCTTACTATTTCCTTTATGTGTATCTCCATCAGAGGACAAACGTGGTATGCATGACATTGTCTCCCACTTTATGGTCACCCAGCACCACCCCCAAAAGTCATGACAATTCTAGGCACACAAGAAACACCTGTAGCAGGAGATGAATCCAACACATGTTTATCTAGACCCAATTTCATACGAGTCACTTCTATGGGGACAACTACCCAAATGGTAAAGACAGTCTCTAGATTTGAGTGCAGAAACAATAGACATCTGGAGACCCTCAAAGAGAGGATGGAGAAAGTATTGCTACTCTGCAATCAGCTCTCAGTCTGATAGAAGTGTGTGATACCTGACATCCGCTTCGGGGAACTCTGTATTTAAAAAAAAAAAAAAACCACTTCTCCTACTTTACAAATGAGGAAACTGAGGCCCTACAGCTATGTAACTGCCTTAGGTTAGTGCAGTTAGTAAGAAGGCAGCACTGGGAGAAGAAATCACGTCTGTCTGTCTTCGAAGCTCAGAGATTTCCCTTTATGGAGCAAACCCACACAAGGATTTCAGCTTCAGCTTTGGATAACATCACTGACTTTTGTACAAGAGACTTTTCTGAGCACCGGAGGAAAGACCCTGAGTAAATACTTATGTCTCTCTGTAGGAGGAAAATCCACAGAGACAGAGACACAGGCCACATGACTTTGCTCCCTTCTGGGTCCAACTGCCAAGAGCAGCTTCCTTTGAGGCTCCAAATTGTGTCTTATCCCACAGGTTCACAGTGTGTAGACTCCCAGACCCACAACCTAACACTTGGAAACCAGCCAGCGGAGGAGGGAGGGAAAGAATATTTTCGCAATTGCTAAAGAGCTATTCCTGGAGCTAGGGAGTGTTGACACCAGGCTGTCAGAGAGAGAACAGAGAAGGACTCTAATTTGGAAACATTTTACACTGTGTACTTGACAACGTTTACTAGGTGGCAAAAAAACAGTGAGGGAGGCTCAGACTGGGTAACTGAATATGGGCTGGCTTACTGTTGGCCTTCACATATACTGGGTGACAAAAAAAAAAGGAGCTGCAGTGGCTTAGACTGAGTAACTGAATATGGGCTGGCTCATTGGTGGCCTTATTAGCATAATTAACTCCAACTTTAGAAGGTAATGTGGGATATGGGTTGCCAGGGTTCAAATCCCAGCTTTGCCACTTACAAGCCGTGTCCCTTTGAATAAATCAAGCTCCCTCTACCTCATTCCCACATCTATCAAATGAGGGCAATGATTGTCCTTTCCTCATGAAGACTTTATGAGATTGAACTCAAGTCAAATATATAACATACTTTCAACAATGTAAGTGGCAGCTATAATTATGATAGAGACATTGGGTGGGCTGTCCCAGAGGTAACTCCCCCCACCAGCCTCTTCCATAATAGAGTAAAACTAGGTAACACTAGCCAAAAGGGCATTCTCTTCCCACGGATGCATGGGAGTGGTGAGGTTTACTTCTTATGTTAACATTTAGCAGGGAAAGAGGTAGAAACTGTCGGTAGAGAGGCAGATGCCAACAGGAGGCATAAACCAGTAGAAATGAAAGGGAAAAAGGTAAATAAGGATGTAAACTTTAATAGGATGAGCTCCTGCGTTATCCACGTAAGCATGACCATACAGTTTCCCCATCTCTGTAACTCGTGATTATTTCCTCCCCTATACACCTTGCTTATAAATGCTGTATCCGGTAAGGTTCTATTAAGTAATAATTACAAAGCGCTAATAGCATGCGTATGTAAAGATGGGGCTGAGTGCCCAACAGACCTCTTGGAAACATTGAAAGTGCCAAGTTATCCTGAGCTGACAGAATTCTACTCTGGAGGGTGGTGGCTAGTCTCAACCATCCAAAATGCTCCCTGGGTTCTTTAAGAATCCTGAAGCTGGTTCAATCCGTCACCAATGCTAGCCTGAAATAGAGTGTCAGGAACCACCATATCTGGAGCTATTTCTCTTTCCTTGATTAGGCAGAAGGCTCAGGACAATGAATAGCCAGACAACAAATTTCCAACTGGTCGTGTTTGGACCACGAGCTGCAGGTGTATAGCCTGCAATGTCTGCCTTGAATAGCGATTCTCTTATCCAGTAACCGTCTATGACCTCCCACTTGTTTCAAGCACTTGTGAGAAAGATAGAAGCAGCCCCAAAAGCACCACTCTCTTGACTGTTACCTCCAAGTATGCTTTTGCCTCTTCTGCATGATTAGTGTCTGATGGTCAAACGGGGATTTCTTCCATGAACCACCAGCATCACCACCACTCATCACAGACTGGCCACGAAACATTTGGTGTCAGCGTTTGTGAAATGAAGCTGAAGCACTCACTCTTGTAGGAGGTTTATGGATTAGGCCTGGACCTCCACCTCGTGCTTATTTTTTCCCTCGGTCAGGGCTGCAAATATACAAAATAAGCAATTATGGGTGCAAGCATGGGCTTTGGAGCCAGCTCTGAGGTCTGGGTCCTAGCTCCATCATCCCATAACTGTCACCCTGGGCAAGGTGCCTCTCAGAACCTCCATGTCCTCTTCTAGAAATTTCCCAACCAGCGTACTCTACTGGCTAGCACCATGTCCTCCCTGCCATGAAGAGGCAAGGAGAATACTTGGCTGTCAAATTCAGGATGGATGGGGTCTTTTTTCCTTCATTCATTCAATGAATATTTATTGAGACCTTATGCATACATTAACTATGCTGTGAAACAAGCCTCCCAAAACATTGTGACCTAAACCTCTGACCATGAAGTCAGTGACTTTGACTGGGTTCAGTGTGGTGGTTCTTCTCACCTCCACCGAGCTTCCTCGTGGGTTTACAGTCGGCTGCGGGTGACCGTCAGATTAGGGTGGCTGATGCTTCACCGTGTCTTGATTCTCATCTGTGTGTCTCCTGCTCTATATGTTCCCCTTTCCTTCAGCAGGCTAGGCCAAGCAAGTTAATAGAGCAAAACCTTGTGAACACAAGGAAGCCTAACTGTGCACAAAGAATGAATGGAAGCATACCAGGCCTGTTGGGGCCTAAGCTTGACACCAGCACATTAGGCCTGACCTTACTCACTTTACTGGAGGAGAGGAACAATTGCACACTTGAAATGCAATGGGACGAATCTGGGATCCTAAAATCCTCAGAAATACTGAGTGGGTGGGTTTCCCATTGTTCAGCCACTCCATCATCTGAAATCCTCCCCTCATGGAATGGAGGGGAAAACATGTTAGAATAATCTCGGGCCAAATTTCAGGAGAAACACTTTGACGTTTTCTGGGTTCAGAAACTAAATGCGAATTTTGGCTCCACCACTTGATAGCTGTGTGACCCAGAACAACTGATGGACCGTCTCTAGGCCTTGTTTCCTCTTCCAGACCGTGGGGAAAATATATGCTACCTGTTAAACTTTAGACAAGCTGCTTACATATGCTAAACTCAATTTCTTTATCTGTCAAATGAGGTTAATAACGCATTCTCTCACCCAATAGTCTATGAGATGATGTGACAACTTGGTACATGTCCTGGCACTTAGAAGGTAATAAAATTTTAAAAAAATAGACTTCATTTTTTTCAAAGCACATTAAGGTTCACAGCATGGTTGAGAGGCAGGTACAGTTTTCATATACCCCTGTCCCAATCACGCATAGCCTCCCTATTGTTAATGTCCCACACCAGAGGGGATATTAGTCACAACAGATGAACATGCACTGACACAACATTATCACCAAAAGCCCATCGTTTACATCAGGGTTCACTCTTGGTGTTGTTCATTCTATGGATTTTGAAAAATCTATTATGATACTACCCCCTATTAAAATTCCATATAGAACAGATCCACTGCCCTAAAACTCCTCTGTGCTCTGTCTGTTCATCTCCCCCCTTACCTCGTAACTCCTTGAAACCACTGATTTTCTTATTTTCTTCATAGCTTTGCCTCTCAGAAGGTCATATAGTTGGAATCATACAGAATGAGGCCTTTTGAGATTGGTTTCTTTCACTTGATAATGTAAATTTCCATGTCTTTTTGATGAACTTAATGGCTCATTTCTTTTTAAGCACTGAATAATGTTCCATTGTCTGGATGGACCACAGCCTTTTTATTCATCCACCTATTGAAGGACATCTTGGTTGCTTCCAAGTTTTGGTAATAATGGATAAAGCTACTAAACACATGCCTGTCCAGGTTTTTTGTGTGGACATAAATTTTCAACTCCCCTGCATAAATACTAAGGAGCACAGTTGCTGGATCATATAGCAAGAGTATATTTAGTTTTGTAAGGAGCTGCCAAACTGTCTTCCAAAGTAGCTGTATCATTTTGCATTCCCACCAGCAGTGAATGAGAGTTCCTGTTGCCCCACCTCCTCACCATCCTCCCTAGCATTTGGTGAGCTCAGTGTTGTAGATTTTGACTGTCCTAATAGGTAGTACTAGTACCTCATTGTTGTTCTAATGAGCAACTCCCTGAAGACACACATTGTGAAGCATCTTTTCATAGGCTAATTTGACTTCTGTACATCTTCTTTGGACACAAATCTTTAGCACATTTTTAATCAGGCTATTTGCTTTCTTATTGTTACATTTTAAGAGCTTTTTATATATTTTGGATACAACCATTTATCAGATAGGTATTTTTCAAATATTTTCTCCCACTCTATGGCTTGTCTTCTCATTCTCTTGAGAAAGTGTTTTTTTTTTTTTTTTTAAGTCTGAATTCCTTCACTTGGAAACCCATGGTCTGCTCTTCCATGATTTGTCCCCTCTCTCCCCCTCAGGTTTATTTTCCCGCCATGGGCTTGAATCTTCCATCCACACGCAACTACTCAAAGTCCGCCACTGACCTCAGGCTCTGGGATGCTCCTGTGCCTCTTCTCAAAGGGCTTCTTCCGCATGCAAACCCCCGTCTGCCATTACCCCTTGGGCCTACACCCCTGCTCCTTCAAAACATAGCTCAAAACTTACCCTCTGTGAAGTGTCCTCACCACCCTGGAGAATGGTCCACTTTCCCTTGAGCCTCCACAATCCCCTGTGTAGATTTCTCTTGGTCTATACTCAGAAGCTATGTATTGTAATCCTGGTGAGCTCTGAGCTCTCCATAAGAACCACAGTAGGTTTTCTCATACACTTACACTCCTTCTAGAGACTGTGTCTTTGAGGACAGGCTGTAGTGTATCAGCAGATACCACCGGGCCTGGCACACAGTCAATGAACGGTCACTTAATGCTTTGAGTCCAATTTATGAGGAAGAAGGAGTAAATATGATTGGACCAGGAGTCAGTTAGTTTTCTAATCACCCCCAAACCATGCTCTTTTTTCCTTATGGAGATCATGGTATTAGGTACCTATTGCTGATAGAACAAATTACCACACATGTACGGGCTTAAAACCAGCAAAACTTATTATCTTAAATTTCTGAAGATTAGAAATCCAAAATGGGATTCACTAGGCTTAAAGCAAAGCTTCAGTGGGACTGGGCTCCTTCTAGACTCTAGGGAAGAATGCCCTCTGCTTCTTCACCTTCCCACTTTGTAGAGGCTGCCTTGCATTCGTTGGCTCATGGCCACATCCTCTGTCTTCAAATCCTGCAGTGAAGCATTATCCAATCTCTGTATGTCCCTCTCTCTCTGCTGTCACGTGGATTTTTGTCAGACCCTAACACTCCTGCCTCCTTCTTATGAGGACCCTATGATTCATGGAGGCCCAAACAATAATCCAGGATAATCTCCCCATCTCAAGAACCTTACAGTAACCATATCCACAAGCTCCCTTTTTCCACATGAGCTCACACATGCACAGGTTGTAGGAATTAAAATGGGCAGATCTTTTGGGGGCCATTGCTCTATGTACTATAATTACTGATTACAACCCAGCAGATAAATCCAGGGAGAATGCTTGGAGCCAAGTCAGAGAAGAGAATTAAGACAAGTACAGAATTTACAGGGAGCATCAGAATGGAGCATCAGAAGAGAAAGAAGGGAAACATGCAGCAGAGAGCTAGAAGCAGAAGCAGGTGGGATTCCTGTCCCAGAAGCCTTAGACGAGGGGATTTCCAGACTCTGGGACCTTGGAGCCAAATGCTCAGAGCTTGGGAAAGGGCAGAAGGATGCCATGCCATGTGGAAGACCACAGAGACCTTAGCAAGGGGGAGGTTTGGACAAGAGGGTGGTAGCAGAATGGAAGCCACACTGCAAGGTTGGGCCCAGCCCAGGCCCTCTGCTCCCAGGAAACCTCAGCACTGCCTCTTCCCTCGGTCAGCCCCCTGCCTACTATGAAGTCAGCTTATTGGAACACAAAGAGCCTGCAGCTGTCACTTGGATATAATTTGAAAAGTCAGGAGTTAGCCTTTGGAAAAGTTGCTTCAGACAGCAAGAATATTTTAGTTCAGGGAGAAATATATTCATCTGATGAAAGGGGTGGGGACAGGGGGCAGGAGGAAACCGTGATCCCCTGGGTACCTGCTGGAGCCTCTGTGCCCATTTTATTTTATGTGGCATTGCTGCCACTTTCTGACACTAATGGCGTGACTGTTCAATGAATATTTAATCACGGCAGGGTTCCTTTCTCTGTCGCACCTCCAGTCCCCTAGCTGGAGCCCTTCGAAAGCAATAACTCTCCTCATCAAACACCAATATCGACACCTTCCCATCTCCATGCTGGGTGTGTGGCAGAGACTTTATTGGGGTTCTGAGCGACAGGTGGCTGGTTAGGCAGCGAGGGGCAACTCCCAAAGATGCCAATCGATGCTGGCCTAGATTACCCCAGGGAGGATCGTTAAACCTCAGAGGCCATTTGGCAGTTCTATTAAGGCACCTGCATGCAGGGCCGCTGCCAACAGACTCGTCTCAATTAGGCTCACGCACACTGATTTCTCCCTGCTGCGCTTACTGACGCGCGAGGGATGTTAGGGAAGACGTGAGCCCCCGCAGAGTGCTGGAGAGAGGAAGGAGGCTTGGGGGATTGTTAGGGAAATCTTTCCTCCTCCTGCACTGAGATGGGAGAGGAAATGGAGCACATCTTTCTTTAGGTAGGTGGAGAAGGCTACTAATAATAGGAAACCGGCATTGTTCCAGCCCTTACCCCATGGTACTCCAGGCCACACCCACCCAGGGACGTTGGGTACCTTTTCTCCCATTTTTAGGCATGTCGAAATCAAGACTTAACTAGTTTACGTAAAGTCTCTAGGCTCCTTAGGATGATGAGGGGCAGTGACACAGTTCAAGGTGTAAGCCACCTCTTTCTGACTGCAGAACTGATGTGGGTACTTACCACAGTGCATTGGTTCTTACAGAGTCAGACTTAAAGATCCATAATCCCAGGGTTCTGTCCTGTCTTGCTTGTCATTTATCTGACCAGCTCTGCACCTGCTCACCAGACAAGCACAGGATAAGGCATAAGGGACAGAGCTTCTTCTTCTCTCTGAATCACTAGCTTTTCTTCTGGACAATGGTGATTAAAAACACCCATCACATGACTCCATAAATTCCATTCTATCTCCAAGAAAGAAGACAGGGGCTGTGTGTGCACTTACTTCAGGTGTACTGAAGGGGAACGTGCTGTGTGTGCTGGACTGTGCATGGTGCACAAGTGATATAGGACTGCAGATTAGAGGGTCAGTACTATAGACACGCAGCAGTGCTACTACCCTGCTAAGTGCTTTTCCTGGGCCTGCTACTGGGATCCTGGCCTATTAAGTGCATTACTTCACTTAAAAGGTATAACTAAATAGGTGTGTTTGTGCATGTGTATATATGGGAGAGAGAGAGAGAGTACATTCCTGGCTGGCTAAACACAGAAATGAACATATCAATGTAGAAATGGGCAAAGACTGGGTGGCTTAGTCAGTTAAGTATCTGCCTTCAGCTCAGGTCACAGTCCTGGGGTCTGGGGATCAAATACCATGTTGGGCTCCTTGCTCAACAGGGATGCTGTTTATCCCTCTGCCTGCTGCTCCCCCTGCTTTTGCTCTGTCTCTCTGTCTCTACCTCTCTCTGACAAATAAATAAATAAAATTTTAAAAACAGAGAAATGGACAATGCATGTACAGGGGACTGAACAGTTTAGAACATTCTTTTGCTTCCTTGCTTAACAAATATTTACTGACATTTTCTATGTGCCTGGTAATGTGCTGATAGAAGGAAAATATTCATGAACCAGACATCACCCAGGAGAGAGACTGAAAATAAATACATCAATATCATGATAACTGTGGTAGGATTACAAAGTTAATGAACAAAGATACGAGATCAGAAGAGATGCCATGGTCTCACCCTCTGTGGGAGCTTAGAAAAAAGCTTCTTGGAAATGGAATCTATGAGCACATTAGTAAGTAGGAAAGTAGAATTTTCCCCTCCTGGATATGGGGTAAATGTTAATTCAACAGCAAACTCCTCAGGCAGGTAAGTCTAGGTCTCAAGTCAGCCCAGCACTGGGATGGAATCAAAAGCAGGAACTAGCCTGCACTTTCATTAGCAAACAGAAGACATATCATCAATCAAATGAGACTCTAGGGTTGGGACTAGAAATCTCAGGCAGGAGCCAAGAGCATGGGCCTCCCAGGAGACTGTCAGGCTCCCTGGAGGAAGCACCATGCATTTGGGAAGCTCCAGAGCCTTTTCCAGACATTGTAACCGCAACGGATGTTTAACATGCATTATCTCATCTGGGCCTCCCAACAAACACGGAGAGGTGGGCGTGGCCAGAAATATGCAAACATAACCCAGAAGGGAGCTGGGCGAAGGTTTGCCTGAATGCACCCAGCTCCTGGGATGAGACAGGAGACTACCCATCCTCAGTCAAGATCCTATCCATAGACCATAGTAATCGAGCAAGACCAGATGGAAACTCACCTGCTACTTAGTTTTCAGTTAATAATAACTGTATAAAGAATGCTTACATAGAATGTCATTTTTATTTCCCAAAGCATTTTGCTTTCCATGATCTCATTGGAGCTTCTCAACCAACCTGCTAAAAAAAAAAAAAAAAAAAAGAAATACAAAAATCAAACAACAAAAACCTACAAAACACACACACACACACACACACATACACACAAGTCTCCAAGACATCATGTGCTCAAAGCTGTGCAGGTAAAACAATGGAGAAACAAAATCATGAGTTCAGGTATTCTTCCATAGAACACTTTGCTCTCTTCCATACACCACACCACGCCATCCCTCCATCCATCTAGTCAACAAATATTTACTGAACAGCCCCTGTGTGCCTTCCAGGTACTGAAGATGACATTCTCATGAGGCATTGACAGAGAGCAAACAACCCGATACATTACCGAACCACAGGGTCAGGGCTCTAACCGTGGTGGGAACAAAGCAATGAAAGTTGGGGTCCTTAGGGGGAGAAGCAACAAAGGCTGAGGGATGGGGTTTAGGGAAATGGAAAAGGGAGGGCTCCCTAAGGAGCTGGCATTTGGCTAAAGTGGATGAGTCCTTTAATGTGTTCTGTAATGGATAAGCAGGAATTTTCCCATCCAACCAAGCTGGACAAATATTTGAAGCAGAAGGAACACGGGCACAGATATTCCAGGAAACGTGACGGGGTGGGTATGGGTGAGACATGAGAGGAGGCTGGAAACAAAGGAGCTGGTACGCCTCAGAAGCAAAGGAAAGCTGTAGAGGTATTTTCAGGAGGGGCTGGCACATTTACCTTTGTAATTTGAGGAAATGGGCCATGTGAATTTAGAATTAAAAGTGGGGGGAAAGCCTGAAAAGTGAAAGCTCAGGGAAACTGGTGAGGGTGACAGTGCAGAAGGAGGGACATTGCCTCTGAGGGAAATCTAAGGCTATAATCAGCAGAAATGAATGACTTATTGTGTGAATTTATGAGAAAGAAGGTAAAGGATGACACCAAACCTTCTATCTGAAGAGGCTGGGGAAACAGCAAAGCCATTGAGATCCCTGCTTCTTCAACACACACACACACACACACACACACACACACACACACACACAAGACAAATGGAAACATACTTGCACATTAGCATTACTTAGCCTTGACACTTATCAGAATTTTCCAAATGTTATAAAATAAGCCTGGATGATGATGATGATGATGATGATGATGATGATGAATTTTAAGATTACTATTCATAACAAGTTACATTCTAAACAACTACAACATTTTCATGATCTATGAGGTAAAGACATCATTATCCTCATTTTACAGAAGGAAAAATTGATGTTTGGGGAAGTGAAGTTACCTTCTCAATGACACACCTCTTTTAGGTGGCTGGTCATTGTTTGAGACTGGATCTGTCTGATTTCAGGAGCTGAGGTTTCACTGACTACCAATACTGCCATAAAAGGAACACAGAAGTTGCTCAGGAAGTTTGAAGCATCAAGATGCATGGAGATTTTTTTTAATTTATTTATTCACTTGACAGACAGAGATGGCAAGCAGGCAGAGAGGCAGGCAGAGGGAGAGGGAGAAGCAGGCTCCCTGCTGAGCAGAAAGCTCAATGCGGGGCTCCATCCCAGGACCTTGGGATCATGACCTGAGGTGAAGGCAGAGGCTTTAGCGCACTGAGCCACCCAGGTGCCCCTGCATGGAGATATTTGATGGGCAGGTTAAATTTTAGGCCTGGATCTTAGCAGGAAATCCCTCACTGGAGAGTTGGATACAGGTCTCATCCCCACAATGATGGGGAAAGGAGACCATCCATGCATAGCCTGAGAAGAGAAGGAAACTGTGAAAGACGACCCACTGGGGAAGGAGATAGCAGGGGAGATAGGAGCAACCTGCAAGCAGAGAGAGAGGAGAATTTCAGTGAGTTGAGAAGAAGCCCGTGGAATGAAGTGGACTTTGGGTGGAGTTTTGTGATGAGGCTCACAGAGAACATCCAACAGCCTAACCCAGACTCTGCCTGGTCAAAGTGGGAAGTACGAGAAGTCCTTTCAAGAATGGAACTGATAGGTCAAGAAAGGATTGCTAGGTCACCAAAATGGTGGTGATAAGAGAAGGGCTTTTTCTCATTGGAAAGGTGTCAAGGGCTTGTAAGGTTGAGCAAGCAAGACAGAAGAGTCAGAAAAGAGAGGAGGGGAAAGCCAGAAACGATTTCCCTGACAAAGTGGAGAGGAGCAAATCCCTCGCACAGGTGAGCGATTTCTCTGAAGTGCTTCTCAAGTGGAATCATATGATATTCTAGCTATTGACTCTCTGGCCGCAAAATAGACCCCTCCGAATATAAAATGTAGTCGGCAACCATTTTTATTAGGCTCCCTGCTTCCGTGGGGCAGGAACTGGGACAGGCCATGGCAGGGACAGCTTTTCTCTGCCCTACTGTGCATGGAGCCTCATCTGGGAGGACTCCCATAGCTGAGGATGATTCCAAAGACTGGGGACAAGAATCACTTGTGGACTTTCTCAAGCACGTGACTGGTGCCTGAGCTGGGGTGGTTTGAAGGCTGAGCTCCACCAGAAGTCACATTATATTGTCATGTTCCTTGGCCTTCCACAGCACAGTGGCAGGGCCCTGAGAGGGGATAATAACCTTCTGGGTGTCATCACTCCTGTTTTGTTAAAACCAAAAACCAAAAACTAAAACCAAATGAACAAAAAACTTAAGTTCAGGGAGGCTTGGCCATTGGCTCCGTTTCCCAGAGCTTTATATCATGATGTCTCTTTTATTTCAAAAGTACATTCACACTACAGATAGGAAAAGAGTCTGGACGTACACACTCTAAAATCTTAGAAGTGGTTGTCCTTGAATGGTGATTTTTATCTTCCAGTACATTGTATGGGTGTTTTGTTTTCCTTTTTCAACAACAGTTATGCATTACTCATCTATTAAAAATATTTTTGATAAAGCATTTTCAAAGCAGCTTAACCACCTCTTGGACTTGGCTGACTTCAGAACTCACCCTGGGTGACATCGCTTGGATGGAAACACAAACCAGCCTCTGCCAGGCACGTATCAAGGGCTTCATTCCTGGCACCACCTTGTCTGAGAGGTGAGGTTCCCACACTGCGGGACTGAATCAGACATCATGCCAGGCAGAGAAAATGACTTCGGACTCAGAACATCCTGCGTATGCTGCACAAGGGGTGGGGCATGAAGAGGTTGGGGTGTCGCTGATCATCATGCCTTCTCAGTGGACATACAAGGACAGTGACCAAAAACCTGCATGCCTTTTTTGACACAACAGACTTGACCCTGGGCAAAGGTCCTTTCCACCTTCTGAAATTCCTCCAAGATTTCCCCGGACCAACTTGTACTATAAGCCCATTAGGGCATCTTGATACACAATAGCATCTCCTGTTAAATCACGTCCCTAGCTTATGCAGTTTTAAATTTGGGCTTTCATAATGATGTACTGTATGGTGACTAACATAACATAATAAAATTTATTTTTTAAATCGGGTTTTCATTCATTGAAATGAAAACGGAAGAATTGTATGTGAATTGAAGTTTTTAAATGGCAGGTTTTGAAATGGCTTTCCATGAACTATAATGCAGGTTCAAATTCAGCTAGCCCTTCCTGAGAGCAGGCCCTGGCCCTGTGCCTTGTTCATAGCCATGCCTGTGCACTCCTACCTTCTCCCTGGTCACCCTGCCTCCTCTGTCACCCAGAAATGAGAGAGACCAGCAAGTGACCTCTGAACGCAACTGCTGAGTTCACTCAGAATCTAGTTGGCCTGGGACAGTTGGGAGGCTCAGTCAGTTAAGCCTGGGCCTTCAGCTCTGGTCATGAACCTACGGTTCTGGGATTGAGTCTCTCATCAGGATCCCTGCTCCATAGGGAACCTGCTTCTCCCTCTTCCTCTGCTGCTCCCCCTGCTTGTGCTCTCTCATGCTCTCTCTCTGACAAATAAATAAAATCTTTTAAAAATAATAATGATAATAAAGAATCTAGTTGGTCTTAGCTGGGCAGCATGTTTGGGTGACAAGTCAAGAGATCGACCAGCTAAAAGGCTTAGGATCAGTCCTCCACTTAGCTGCCTGCAACAGGAGGAAAAAAGGACGAGGAACCAGACCAGACCATCTCAAAGACCCTTCCAGCCCCCAAAGTTTTGTGTTTCTTCAACCCCCAGATGCAAACATGTCTCTTGTTACATCAGAGCCGCCCTTCATCTGTCATCAGACAGCCACACACCCACAAATTACCCACTGAGAGACATACAAACACACCTCCACACACATCCTGAGCCCACACCCCTGCGGCAAACAGCCCCACCCAGGCTCACAGCCAAGGAGAAAACACCTGTGGCCATCAGCCCCCAGCAGCCACCCACCAATGGCTCTTCTCACATCTCTCAAGGTAGTTTAAGAGATGTATTTTTCTCAATGAAATTTTCATTGCACAGAAAAAAGTTTGAAGCCACTGCCTCCTCTCTTGCCCTCCCATTACCTAGAATTTAAACCTATCATGGCAGTTGCCTATTTACCTGTCTATATATTCCACCAGATTGTAAATCCCATGAGGATAAGAGCCGTGTGTCATGTTATTGAGTGCTGTATCTCCAGCAACTAGCTCAGAGCTGGGTGTGAAGTGCCTGAGTACTGGAAGTCTCTGTCATGTCTCCAGGTCCACGTCTTCTCTGACTCTCCTCCCACAGAGAACTGGGATCTGTGTCCCCTCCCCTTCAGTCTGGGAAGGCAGATGTCATTTTTTACTATATCTTGTTTATAGAGAGAAAACCAAGGATACGAGATGTGAAGCCCTGTTCAAGGTCACTCAACAAGCAGGTAGCAAAGCCAAGATCGGAGCTGAGTGTAACTCCAAAGTCTGAACCCTCCATAACCGCCGGGGTATCTTGTTTCCTACACAAGGTTACAGAGGTTGCATGCATGTGATATTGAGGGTGGAGTCAAAAAAATAAATACCTTCTATAGCAAGGGTTGGCAAAGTATAGCCAAGGGACCAAATCCAGCTCATATTTATGGGCAGCATTTTATTGAGATGTGGTCATGCTCATCTATGAATATATTGACTGTGACTATTTTCCACACACCATGGCTGAGTTAAGTGATTGCAACAGAGACCCTATGCTCACAAAACCTGAAGTACTTACTAACTGGTCTTTACAAAAGTTACGAATACGTGTTCTAGAGGCCCAGCATAAAGGATTATTGACAGCCTTTCAAGGGTACTATCAGCTTTGTTATACCCAAGGCATGATATAGGGTGACCAACTTGTCCCGGTTTGCCCTGAACTTCCTGAGTTTTTTCAGGGAACTTTCTGCCCAGTCCTGGGCAAACCAGGACAGTTGGTCATGCTGGTTTTAGATAATGCAATGCAGACTGGAAAAGGGGACAACCCTGCCCACCTGGAAATGCCCTAAGTGTAATTCCACAGATGCCAGTGAGGAATCAGATGCCCTGAGCACAGGAAGGCACTTATTTTTTCTTCCCAGGTCCTGCTGTAGAGCTGACCCAAGGCAAGGTCATCCCACCAATGACCTTAGTTGGATTTTGCCAGCTGGGCCCTGAGTTCTTTGTCCCTGTCAATCCCATGCCTTCAAGTGCCAAGAAAAATTCCTGGAGGAAATGATAATGACACCTTGTCTGGGCCTGAGCCCTTTGTGTTCCCCTCCTGCCCTGGAAAGGCATAGGCAGTGTCTTGCCCTCACACATCCCAGGACAGTAAGGAGATAATATCAATGATGGAATCTTCTTGGGAGGTTACATTTTAATACTGAAATAAGATTTAGTCTTTTTTTTATTTTTATTTATTTTTTTATTTTCTTTTCAGTGTTACAGAATTCATTATTTATGCATCACACCCAGTGCTCCATGCAATATGTGCCATCCTTAATACTCACAACCAGGCTCACCCAACCTCCCACACCACCCGCCGGTCCCTCCTAAACCTTCAGATTGTATTTCAGAGTCCACAGTCTCTCATGGTTTGTCTTCCCCTCCAATTTCCCCCAACCCCCTTCTCCTCTCCATCTTTTTCTTTTCTTTTTTTTTTTTAATTTCTCAAACCATTAAGTTCCATGCTTTAGGGGTGTGTAGGACAGGAAGGGGGTAGATATAACTTTGGGTAATGTGTATATACACCATCCATGCGAGCTTTTCTTCAGAAACATGAACTTTTATAGGTCTAGCAGTCATCCTAAGAGTCCCCTCACCTTATAAATTTGCTTCTCGATGTGTGCAGGGGACCAACATACATGAGTTTGTACGAAGAGGCCAAATGCTCACATAATTACCAGACGTGACACTGAATAGCAGATATGAGCTAAGACTCGAAGGGAAGCAATCCCCAAACACACCTGTCCCCATACAGTTACCCAGGAGTGACCAGAGCCATGTGAACAGAGCCTAGAACAGTGCTTCCGGCCTTTTCTTCAAGGGATTCTCCAAGGACAGGATCAGCTTCTGCAGCACTGAAGGCAGAGCTGATAGAAGGAGGAAAAGACTGGAATAGGGGTAGCAAACTATAGTCCACAGGCCAATCTGGCCCAAACCTGTTTGGGCACAGCCCACAAGCTAAAAATGGTTTTTACACTTAAAGAAAAAAAAGAAAAGATTTATTTATTTATTTATTTATTTATTTATTTATTTATGTTAGAGAGAAAGGCAGGGCTTGAGAGAGAGCAGATGTGTGTGCAGGGGGAGGAGCAGAAGGAGAGACAGAATCTCAAGCGGACTCCCCATCCAGGGTGGATCCTAATGCAGGGCTCCATCCCATGACCCTGAAATCATGACCTGAGCCAAAATCAAGAACTGGACACCTAATTGACAGAGCCACGCACATTCCCATTGTTTTTTACATTTTTAAATGGTTAAAAAAAAAAAGTTAAAAGAATAATATTATTTTGTGACATGCAAAAATCATATACAATTCAAAGTCCAAAGTCCATCATTAAAGTTTTACTGGAAGGGGCCAAACTCATTTGTTTTTGTTTTTGTTTTGTTTTGTTTTGTTTGTCTATAGATGCTTTCCATTTTGTAGATGAAGAGACTGAGGTCCAGAGAGGTAAAATAAATAAATTATCCCAACATAACACCATTTGTAAAAGCCAACACTAATTTTGAGCCCAACAAAAACATCTTAACTCCTATAAATAGTCATCTTGAAAGAAAGGCAAAGAAGTAGGGTGCTGAGTTAGTGGGGAATGGGGAGAAATTTAGATGAACAATATGAATACAGGCCTGAGACTCACCTAGCATTCTTCTGTGAACAATGGCTAGCTAGAGCAGTGTATACAAACAGAAGAAGATGACCAAAAAGCAGCAAAAGGGACTTTGAAAAAAATACTATAAGCTCTTCATTTTACAGAAGGCAAAATGGAGGGCATGAAAGAATTTGCCGAAGCTTACCAGGCACTAAGAACAGGATGTAGAGACCACCTCATCGTCAACCCTAAGAGGGGAGGGATGGGTGCCCACCATAAGAGATGGAGTAAGAGAGTAACTCATTAGCAGTCAAGAACTCTGGCTGGTAGAGTCCAGTGCCAAGGTGGCCTCACACAAGGCTGGATAGAGTCTGTGAGTCAGAGGCTAACCTGAGACTGAATACATTTACCCTTTCTTACCCCAGAGTTCCAGAAAACAAAAGAAATGAGTATTTAAACTATTTAACAATATATGTGAAATAAATCACACATGTGAAAGTGTGATCTGTTGGAAAAAGAAAGAAAATCTCATGAGAAGGACCCAATATTGGAGCCTGATATTTGCAATTAGAATATGAGCACCTAACTTCCTCTGTGCTGGCTGCATGCCTCTCCTGGTCTCTACCGGAGTCTCTGAGACTGGTGCACAGACGAGAGGGGCATGCACAGAAGCTGCCAACCCCAGTCCAAGCATCTGTTGCATACAGGGCTGTCTGCATGTGCTATCATTGCTGAGCCCAAATGGTTGGTGCATGATTCCCATTCCACTTAGGAAGAAATTAACTCTCAGGGTGATGAAGTAACCACTGAGGGTCAACAGAATAAAACCAGAACCAGATACCTCTGCATTTAGAGGAGGGTGACCCTGGATAAAAAGAGAAAGACTTATTTCTCCTCTACAAACTGGATTTATCTTTGCCTGGCTGCAATGGCCAAATCTCACCTCCCTGGTAGACTGTGCTTAGGATGTCTTCTGTCTAGTTTTGATAGCTGAAACCAGATTATTGGTGGAGGAGCTGCTGCCTTAAGAAACTGGTGCTCAGCAGATGCAGAGGAAAGTGCCAGAATTACCATTACATGGCCCAGATTCCCCTTTGGGGTCAAATGACACCACAAATGTCTTTCTCATACATACTTAAGGAGCTGATAGTGCAAACATTAACAACTTGGGCAGGGCACTTTTCATCTCCCTGTGAGTGACGATGCTCATCTCAGGATGAAATGGGCCGCGAAGGAAGGGTTTGCAAGTCAACTCAAAACTCCAAAGGCTCCCGAAAGATAAGCCCACACCCTGTGCAAAGTTATGACAGGAAGCTCCACCGGGCCCTTAAGATAAGCTCTCCGAGCCCATGGCCAGGGACAGACAATTGTTTGGCAAAGGGGTGGTATCCACTCTTTCAACTGTGACTTTGGACCAGAGAATTCTAACAGACGTGCCCCTGGCCAGTAACAGCATTATATCTGGTTTTAGGGCCTGGCTGAGATTACTTTAAGAGGGAAATACATGCTATTAAACCCCTACTTGGTGTGAGTAACAGTCCCAATGGCAGGTGACAACCCTGGATACATATCAAAGACATGAGGGAACACGTGCTGAATAGGCTATAGTTGACTCTGGGGCTGGGGAGGGGTATTATAACCAGGCTTCCACTGAGCTTCAGCCCTAGACTTTCAATTCTGCATAACAGATGACTCCCTGCTACTCCCAGATATCTGGTCATGTCTTTAACCACTGAGAAAACAAGTGGGCATGCATTCACCAGAACAATCTGTGGAATCCTGTTTTATCCCCTTCAGGGAAAGCAATGGCATCAGCCAACCACCCAGAGAAATGCTAAAGATGCTGGCACCTTGGACTGTGGGAATCCACCTCACCCGTTTCTATAAGGCTGTCCTAGCTGATCTCTAGCACTTTGTTCCATGCTCCAAGAGGACCGAACATCTAGGAGCTCCCACAAAGAGATATAGGATGCTATTTCCTGTCCCCGCGCCTTTGCACATGCTGTGCTCTCTGCCCAACACTCTGCTTCTCTCCTTGTCCCCCTGTCTACCCCTTCCTCCTCCTCCATGACATGGCTCAGATATCATCTCTGAGCTGACCTTTCCCTGAGCCTCCAGGGTGAGCTTCACCCCTTTTCTATATTCTCACAGTTCCCCACCATGACCTCTATCAGCACTTCTCCTGGGAAACTCAACTGGCTTGCAGGACAGTCTTCATCCCCAGCCAACCTCTCTGAGAGCAAAGACCTTGTCTTCAACATCTCCGTAGCTGCACAGAAGCCACTGGACCACAAGAGGTGTTCCATAAATGCTTACCTCATTAGGCAGAGTGAAGAAACGAGCTGAAACTACAAACCAGATAGAGAGTCACCCCTTTAAGAAATCTCTTCCCTTACCTGTCCAGCAAACGTTTTTTGCATACCTGAGGGGGACAGGCAGAGTGAAAGCATGGGGACCATGGTGGAGAGCAAAGTGGGCCTTCTCCCTGCCCTCCGGGAGTTTATGTGCAGGTGAATCCGAAAGGTAGTGACACAACTCTCATTGCAGATGCAATCAGGGCCAGCAAAGAAGAGGGCCAGGATTAAGAGGAGGCGAGTGAGGAGCGCCTGGGTGGCTCAGTGGGTTAAAGCCTCTGCCTTCGGCTCAGGTCATGATCTCAGGGTCCTGGGATCAAGCCCCACATCAGGCTCTCTGCTCAGCAGGGAGCCTGCTTCCCTCTCTCTCTTTCTGCCTGCCTCTCTGCCTACTGTGATCTCTGTCTGTCAAATAAATAAATAAAATCTTAAAAAAAAAAAAAAAGAGGAGGCGAGTGAGGCACTCACCCAGAGTGCAAAAAAAAAAAAAAAAAAAAAAAAAGAGACCTTAAGGGAACATTTTTCAAATCAAAATTAGGGCAAAAACATGCATGATAAACAAAATATCCAAAATTTAAACATATATCAGTGCCGTGACAAACCCTGTGGGAGTCTAAAGAAGGAAATATGTACCTCAGTGTACATCATATACATGTTTTCATGTATTTTCATAGTTATTTCCCCCCCCCCAGAGCATTTAAGTACTTGAAAACATTGAAAAACTTATAAGTAAGTGTATTAAAACTCACATCATTTTATGTTTAAGTATTTTTTTTCCTTTCTTTTTTTAGAGAGAGAGAGAGCACTTGCACATGAGCAGGGAGGGAATGGAGGGGAGGCAGAGGGAGAGGAGAGAGAATCTCAAGTAGGCTCCACCCCAGGCACAGAGCTCAACACGAGGACCCTGAAATCATGATCTGAGTGAAATCAAAAGTCAGACCTTAATGGACTGAGCCACGCAGGTGTCCCTTTTTTTTTTTTTTATTTCAAAACAAAATTTATTGTCATTTTACTTCAGCTTAAGTTAATTCAGAAATCATTTAAGTTTGCCACTTGGTCATGAGAAATTGCCGAATGTGGCAATCTCTCTAATGACAGCAAGATAAGCAAAGACAGAGATGCTGAAAATATGATATAGAGTTTGCTTCCACTAAAGCCAGGAGCGCAAATTTTCCCTCTGGCCTCAGGCAATAACTTGCCTCAGCACGGAATAAGTCTCGAGTTAAGATTTGTTATTTTGTTCATCGTGGATTTTTTTGCATTAATTTTGATATTTTAAAATATCGAATTAGAATATCATTATTTATCTTGATTATTTATCTCAAATATTTTGCATTAATTTTGGTATTTTAAAATATTGAATGAGAATATTATTTATCTTGGGGTTGGGGGACATCCCTTATATTTTGCACCCAAAGCGAATACCTCACCCATTTTACGCTAATCCCAGTCTTGCCAGAGATTAGAGGAGCCTATCCTAACCTGGGGGTTCAGGAAAGCTCCGCCGCCAATGCAACAGTGAGCTTGAAGCCTATAGGGAGCGTAAGGCTGTGAGGACTGGAGAGAGTCCTGCCTGCAGTTCAGCCTGAGCTGGGATGAGTCTTAGCAAAGCATATGAATAATAAAGGCAAACATATATAAGGCTAATACATGCACAGGCAGGCAGTATTACCCCATTCTGAAGCTTCAAACTGGCACACAGGGTAAGCCACTTGTTCAAAATCACACAGCCATGAAGTGATAGAAACAGGATGAGAACCCAAGCATTTTGGAAACCCTCTGCTTGGTCACTCAGAAAAAAGTTACTTTGGCTGCAGTGGAGTGAGCCACCAGGAGGCTAGCATGGGAGAGAGATACGGGGCCTGAGGTTTGAGCTTCAGGAAAGTCCCCACAGAGATCATAGAGCCTTGGAGGGCAAGTACATGGCGCCATGTGAAAGCTCTCACTGTCATCTTTATAGGGGTCTTGTGCCTTCAACTTTGAAATCTGAAAACGCTTGGCTCAAGCGGTCCCTGGAAAGAAGTAGAAGAGGGGCATGTCAATATAATTTACTTTAGGGGCTCCTGGGGGCTCGGTGGGTTAAAGCTTCTGCCTTCAGCTCAGGACATGATCTTAGGGTCCTGGGATCGAGCCCCGCATCAGGCTCTCTGCTCAGCAGGGAGCCTGCCTCCCCCTCTCTCTCTCTGCCTGCCTCTCTGCCTTCTTGTGATCTCTCTCTCTCTCTCTGTGTCAAATAAATAAATAAAATCTTTAAAAATGTGTGTGTGTGTGTGTGTGTGTATATATATATATATATATATATATATATATATATATATATGCTTTACTTTAATTCAAATGAGGGATCCTCAGCCAAGCCAGTGTGGGCTCGGTGCACTGGTGACGGAGCGCCCTGCCTGGGCAACCCAGAGCCAAGGCACCTGCCACACTCAGGCACCACAGCATCTTCCATCACTGAGACTTTCGGAGCACTTTCACTGCATGGTGTGCAGTCAGAAGGCACTGATTCTGGCATCAGACTGTGTTTGCAATCTTGACTTTGTGACCTTCTTCCCTACAACCTCGAAACCCCAGTGTCTCACCTTCAAGAGGAGGTCTCATGACCGAACAGGCTTAGCTGGCCACAAACTCATTCTCCTCTTCTCCTGGCACACAGCTGGACAGCAGTCACAGCCCCCTCGCCATTAGGCATGGCTGTGACTTAAGGATTGGCAAACCGAGTGTGGGAAGGAGACATGGGTATCACTTCCAGACCTGACTCAAACACCCTCCTTTGCCATCCTCCTTGCTCCCTCTGGCCCAGGCTGTTGGCAGGAGGATGAGCCCAGGGGGACCTGGGAAGCTCTGAGTTGAACACAGAGCCTTGCCAGCTGAATCCCTGATTAACTGTGTGCAGCAGGGAGCTGAGATGTCTTGAGCAAGGCCTGAGATGGGGCCAGGAGTGAATGTGAGCTTTGGAAGAAGGGTCTCAGGAAAGGGAGTGGGGAAGCAAAAGCCAGGCCAGGGAGAGGAGTTAAGCAAGAATATGGTTTCAGCAGGGGACTAACCTTGGCCTGACGTGCCCCCAGGGAGCTCTGGGGCATGAAGGAACCCCTCCCCCAGCTGGTTCCACCCCAAGCAGGAAGGGGAGGGATGGTGTCCTCTGTACCTGTCATCAACAGCAGACCACCCCCAGCACCCCAAGAGGTGGGAGCTGTCATCTCCGTCCCAGGCAAAGATGCCCTTTCTGCCCTCCTCACACTATTCAGCAGAAGTCAGTTTTCAGGAAAAGGGAGTCAGCTCTTGGAGTAGGGTGCCAGTAACATCCACGTCAGTCCCCCCCAACCTCCCACTCAGGAATTTCTTGTGGACTTCATGTGAGCAACAAAGGAGCTTGTTCTTTCTTAAACCACTACAATCTCTGTGTTTCTATGCACCACCACAGCAAACATTAGAAATATCTACCTCATTAAGCTGTGTGATGATTAAATGAGATACTATCTGATTGTGGTGATTAGTACCACGGGTGATATATTATATCTAAATTCATCAAATCATATGCACTAAATATATGCAGCTTTTTTGGATCTCAATTATGCTACCAATAAATATTCAAATTTTTTTTCTGGATAGAAAATGAGCAGAAAAAAATATAATTCATGAAAGCTTTCATTTAAATATAATACTTAAATAAAATGCATATTGAAAAGGATTCCATGTGCCTGGGAAAAGAGACCCAAAGCATCCAAGATAGTAACATGTTCTAATAAATCTGCCTTTCAAGAAAAATAAAATAAAGTATTTGGCCACCTCCCACAAAAATGAGATGCCACGCTCAAATTTCTTAGTACATGGTGTGTGCTCAAGGGCTATTAGCCACCATTAGCAATGATTTCTCTGTGGCACATACTGAAGATGCAGAGATACCCACTCTGCCCTGCTCTGGTGAGCCTCACGGTCTTGGGAGCAGAAGACACACAGAAACAGATGATTAATACATAAATACGGTAAGTAAGGGTCACGTCTGAATTATGGACAGGAGAGCTCCCACCTGAATCTACCTAGCGATGAAATAAAAAATTTCAAGGCAGAAGTTTCAAAGCTTCAACTGACTTTTCAAGGATAAGTAGGTGCTCTTGGGCAGACAAGGGGAAGAAAACACTCTCAGAGGAGGACCATGCATTTACAGTGATGCTGGGCACCTCTCCTCTGAGCTCCAGAACTCCCTGTATGTATTTACACATGTATTGGTGCAACCTATTGTACTGGTAACTTCTAGACTTTGAAGTCCTACTTACCACTTGGCTGTATGATCTGGGATAAGTATGAAACCTCTTGAGACTCAGGGGCTGCCGTTGTCATGAGGGAATGATGGCACCTGCCTCTGAGGCTGGGGTTTGATTGCAGGACTGGGCAGCACAATGCCTGGCCAGAGTAGATGTAAGATTAATTTAATGTTAACCCCTCCTCCTACCCCGTATCCCTCCTCACCCCCACCCCCATCGCTTCCCAAGTTCTACCTGCCTTAGGAGCCTCTTAGTTACACAAGACCTCCCACCTCCTTAAACTATACATTTGTTACCCAAAACCAGAGACTGAGCTACCTGCTCTGGGCCAGGCATTCTACAGCAGCAGCCCCCTTTGCTCCCCAACCAGTCCCTGCTCACACCCAAGCCATTCCTCCCCTTCTCCTCCCCAACCTGCCTGCCCCATTCATCAGCAGAAGTTTGGGAAAGTGGATGGCCTGCCTCATTTCTAGTGGTCCCAGCCTCCTGCACAGCTTGCCCAAGATCCTTGGGTGCCAGCCCTTTTAATAGGAAAAGAGACGTCCCCAGATACAAACAAGATTCAAACTCTGAGTCCCTTCTACTTAAATATTTGCAACTCCAGCCAGCAAGTCTAACAGATCAAGCTTTTGTTTGGGAACTTGTTTCCACTTCTGCACTCCCCAAACCCTTTCTGTTCCTGTCTTGGGGTCACCACTAAAAACAATTGTTTCCATTTCCCTGTAAATCAGTAGGGAGAAGCTCCCCTCTCTAAATACAGAGGTAGTGGAGTGGATGGGGCAGTGGAACCATGCTGGGCAGTTCAGCAGGACTGGGGAAAACTGACAAAGGGACGCATCACACAGGAGAGAAGGCTTAAGACTTTAAAGATAAAAATTTGCAAAGAAACTAGGGGTTAAGTCTAATACATTGCTTCAATCCCCAGAGTCTAATAGCCCCAGTTAAAATCAGGACATCTGGGCTCTGGCATCATTGAACACAAACTACAACAGCCAACCTGCACTGCTCCCCAAAGCATTTGAGAGCAAGCCCCAGCCCTGGGGTGCAGGCCAAACCTCAGTCCCATTACCCAACCTCTCTCTGAGCCTTACTTCCCTTATCTGCAAAATGAAGTCGCCAATGATGCCTTCCTCTCCAAGTTCCTGTAGGCCTTGGGTGAGATCATTTATGAAGGTGCTTCTCCCTGAGCACTGCCCCGCTCACCATCAGTACTCAGTAAAGAGTTGTTACTACTATTTTCAGTTGGTTTTTAAAGATTTATTTATTTATTTATTTATTTATTTATTTATTTATTTATTTATTTTAAAGAGATGGCGGGGCCAGGGGAGTGGAGAGCACAAGCAGGGAGAGGGGCAGAGGGAGAGAGGGACTCTCAAGCAGATTCCATGCTAAGCGTGGCGCCCAGTGTTGGGCTCGATCTCACGACCCCGGGATCACAGCTCGAGCTGAAATCAAGAGTCAGACACTTCACCGACTGAGCCACCCAGGCATCCCTATTATTTTCAGTTTGACATTCATCTGCACAACAATCCTATGAA
This sequence comes from Mustela nivalis, assembly GCF_964662115.1. NCBI lineage: Eukaryota > Metazoa > Chordata > Mammalia > Carnivora > Mustelidae > Mustela > Mustela nivalis. The sequence goes on along the minus strand of NC_139021.1, from coordinate 13,215,612 downwards.
CTCCATCCAAGATTTGGGAGCAGCTGAAGGGTAAAATGAGTTTCTTATGCCTTTGCCACCCTAGCATCTAGCTTCATAGCACTCACTCACTGTTGGCTGAAGATGAGAAGGGAGATGGTGTCATCCCGATTTCATAGATTATGACAGTCCGGCTCTAAGGGACAAGACAATCCTAATTTGTCTGCCTCCAGCCCTTCTCTTCACTAAGCCATGGCTATCCTCAGCTGTCTCATTTACAGAAATGCTGTGGAAAGACAGATAAGGTCATCACGGGCATTTGTCTGAGGGACAAAGAGAGCTAAGTTTGTCCACATTACAGAACAGATCCAGGTAGGCGCCCCTGGTACTCTGTCAACATACAGAGGTGTCCTGTTTTATCAGCCCTAACCTTTTGGAATTTCTAGGCTGGTGGTTTATCTATTCATTCTTTCACTCATTCATTCATACATTAAGGACAGATTGCAAATCTTGACACAGAGGAAGGAAAATGTAAGGAGACCCAGGCTCTGCCTTCTAGAAGCTCACTGTCTACCAACAGATATGAGTTTGTACACGAACAATCCTGGTGGAAATTGATGTGGAAATTGATTTTTGAAGGAGATTTTCCCAAGATCCCCAAACCTGTGTGGATGGTAGGCATCGAGGAAAAGGGCCCAGAACAATAAGCCAAGAGAAGGCAGCAGGAACCAGGTTGAGCCAGCCTCAGGGGCAGTCTGCTTCCTCAAGAAGACATTGTAGACCATGGAAGAATTCAAAGCAGGGCCATAATATAATCAGTGTTTTAGGGATAGGGTGCACATTTCTGGTCCATGCATGAACCAATCAAACCAGGGTGTAGTCTCTCTTTCTTCCTCTCAGCAACATTTGTCCCTTTTTCATACTCCAGAACTAAGCACAAGCATGGCTCTTCTCCCGCCTTTCTGACCGTGCCTTCCCTGCTTCTTCAGTGAGACCCTCTCTCTCAGGAAAGCGGGGTGGCTCAGTCAGTTCAGTGTCTGCCTGTGACTTGAGTCAGAATCCCAGGATCCTGGGAGGCCCCCATTGGGCTCCTTGCTCAGAGGGGAGCCTGCTTCTCCCTCTGACTACATTTCCTCCTGCTTGTGCTCTCAATCTCTCTCTCTCTGATTAAGAAATAAAATCTAAAAAAAAAAAGGACCCCCCCACCAAACTTACCAAACATGGATAGCTCCCATGTTTTGGCCAAAAGCCAACTGTGTTCATTTTCTTTCTACTTTACATCTTAGGGATTGGGATCTCTTCTATATCTGAAGCTTCAACATTAAGTGCCTTGAGAATGAACCCTGGCCCCAAATCTCCAACAGGATCTTATAGATGGTAGGCAGATCCCTACAGTTCTGCTAAATTACCAGAATGTTATTGGTTGACATTTTAAAGCCTTTCTAGAAGACCAGATTTCTAGTTCTACAGGACAGTTTAGCTAAGTCCTGCTGTAAGCTAAGATTGCTACAAGTGTATCTAAGTACCAAACAAAGAAGTCAAAAGTAGCATCCATAGATACTATTTTACATATCAAATAGATCTTCGCTCTCTTTAGCAGGTGTTTACTGGGAACCTATTCAATATCCAAACTTGTGCTGGGCAATGCAAAAAAACACAAGGGCAGCCTTCAGCCCTGTTCTTTCTTTGAAGTGCTTCCACCTCACTGGAATCAGCACAGAAGACAAGGGGACATTGCAACCAAGAGTACAAGCTTTGCATTTGCAAGCCTGCTCCTTTGAACATGATCTTGGGAAAGTGATTTCACCTCTCTGTGCCCATAGTCATATTGGCCTCAGAACTGGGGCACATGGTGATGGATATTCGCATCTAGCAGAGGGTCTGGACCATAATAAGAGCAATCAATAGCCCTTTCCCTTCCTTTCTTCCTGGAATCTGCAAAACGTTTAAATCCAATCTTAGACCCTGACACTGTACCTTCTACAATTGGCCCCTTAGCTCTGGAAAGGGATTGGTTGTGCCCACTAGACTCCTTAACATGTGTTCATTAGTTGAGGAGCAATTCCAGACATCCAGTCCTGGATTGTTAGAATAAGTTGGGGAGAGATGGTGGAACTGATTTTGTCCTGGCTCTCAGACCCATGGTGGTCATTGCCTAGGTTAACACAGGCAGCACACAGAGATCCAGCCCCACGCCAGGCTGTAAAACCCGGTAGCTACGGACACTCTGTGGAGGTTCTTGGCCAAAACCTTCATCTTCCTGGCAAAGCAGAGAACCCGGAGGCTCTGGTTCCAAGCAGTTTGAATTTCCCAGGGAACCTCAGAGTCCCTACCCCTGACCACCCAGTGTTTCCTCAGTTGTCTTTACAAAATGGAAGGCAAATGCCTCTGAGAAACCGAAAGCCAGAATCCACTGGGCTGGGGAGTGAACAATTCAGACTCCGCCTTTTGCCTTCCCATTCAGAGCCCATGATATCCCGCTGCTCAAATGAAAACTCAAACTGAAAGCCCTTCCCTTGCACTTCCCATCTTCTCATGTGCGAATATCCTGTTGTAGTCTTTCTCCTATGAGAGAGAAAATACAGAGATATGAAAATACAGAGATATCTTTGTTATCTTGTCCCATCTTTTCTCCCCCGTCTACTTTTCCGCATGGCTCAGTGCAATATCAGATACATTTATCTAATCGTTTATTCAATAAATATTTATGGAGCACCTGCCATGTGCGAGACACAGTGCTTTACCCCAGGCATGCTTAGAGATCGGCACATGGAAGACAATCCACCAAGTAACTGTTGAGATGAATTAAATTTATTTAGAGCCCACCCATACCAGCAAACCGGTTTGCAGGTAGAATATTAGCTCAACTTGTATGGGCCATGATGTTCTCCTATGTCCTGAGCGAAATATGTGATTCCATAAGGAAGCCACTATCAGCACTTTAAATCTAAACCATGAAAGGAATCTTAGAGCTCATTTAGAACCCTGGATCCCATCTCTGGGTCCCCAGGTGACTCCAATGCACAATCAGAGTTGAAAAACCCTCATCAAGTTCAACCTCTCATCCCCCCCCCGCCCCCCAAAAAAAAATGTCCCTTCTATGACTCCCCATTGCCCTTTTTATAAAATACCCAACTGTTTTGCCATGGTCTGCAATGCCTTACATGATCTGGTCCCTGCCTGATCTCATCCCTTTGCTCACTATGCCTAGCCACATGGTCCTTTTTCCATTCCTGAGAACACCAGCCTAGCTCTTTGCTCTTGCTGGTTCTTCTGTTCATGTAGGACTTCCTCAAAACTCATCCCATCAGAGATGGCTTCTCTGAGCATGCAATATGAGGTACAATCCACTACACACACATACACACACACACACACACACAAGTCATTCTGGTACATCCTTTTCTTTTGTTGTGCTAGGACACTCATTACTAGCTACAACTATTTTTGTATCTGTGTCTTCACTTCTCTCCTGACTGTCTCTGCCACTAGAAAGGAAAGTTCAGGAAAGCAGGGACCCTGTCTGTTTTGTTCATCACAGTATGCATGGGCCTGCTGCTTAGAAGATGTTCAGTAAGTGCCAGTTGAATCAATCAACACATCATTCATTCAGCAGGAACCCTTACCTACACTCTTCTAGAGACAGAGGGGAAAATCTTTCTCCCTCCCAAGGCAGCCTCATTCCACTGTTGGCCAGTTGAGATTGTTAGAAAATTGTTTCCAAACCCATGCGGGTGCCTGTACCCCTCTTACCTCCTAGCTGTCCCTCCCTGCATCTCTCTCGAACAAGGCCAGTCCTCCTGCCCCAGGACAGGCCTCCTAATATTTGGAGACTGTTATATTTTCTCGCAGCCTTCTCTCATCCAGGTGAACAGCTTCTGGGAGACGTCATCAAGAAACACAACTGTGTTTGCCTTCAATGACTGTGCCCATAAAACACTTCAGCTTCCTGAATCTGTAAATGGCCTCTGTTTTTATTTTCCAGAACAGCTGCCTACATACTGCCAGGGTGGGGCTTGTGTACATTTGCATTTTCCCCATCTCTGAGCTGTCCCTGGTAAGGTCCGAGGGTCCTCTTCAGAGGTCCCTGAGAATTATGCTTTTGGCCATTCTCCGTTTCAACTGAGGTTTTTAGGGTCTTCTTAAATATGGGGAAGGATGGCCCTACAGGAGCCCTCTGCTGTGTGGGCATAAGGAAGGGGGCAAAGAATTTGTCTTTCTTCAAATTCTACCCTATCTTTTCCACTACGCTTCCCTCATTGTCCTTTCCAAAGTCAGCACATACACCCCCACGACGACCCCCACGACGACCCCCACCAGCACCCTCTCTCCAGTTCCACTGCTTTGTTTCCTTTGCAACAACACATCATCCTATTTACTTAGTCATTTGGGTTTTGTTTTTGTTTTTTTTTGTTCTTCCAACTAGAATGTAAGATATAAGAAGACAAGGCCCTCACCTGCCTAAGGAAACATGGTGTCACAGGGGCTAACATGGTGGCTGGAACCGTGTCAGTGCTTGATAGCCAGTGAGAGAATGAATAAAAAGATGGGTGACTGAATGTGAGATGTTTGACAAATCAGATCCTCAGTTTCCTCTTCTATAGAATGGGGAGACAGTAAGCCCCTCTTTATCAGATAATTATAAAAACCAGTTCAGACAGTGTCTGTGGAAGTATGTCACCAGCAGTGACTCCGTCAAATGTTCAGGGTTATGGTGCCATACACCCAGATGGGGCTGCATTTATAAGCAGTGCCTACCCCTTGATTGTGATTTGAAGGGTCTGCTTGCCCCAAGTCTCCCTTATTGCTTTACTGACTGAAAATTCTACCATTAGACATTCCTTTCAGTAAAGGCATCGTGTGTCCCCTCACAGAGAAAGGCTTCCCTCAATCTGGAGACGGGAGGGTAGCGATAAGGTGGGGAGAAGAATAGCTTCCTTTCTCCTCTGAAGCTTTTTTCCTTTCAGCCCCCTAGTCTTGCTAATTTTTACAACACTTCAGATGCATGAGCCTGGATTACTTTCATTGCCAACTATTTTTAAAATGGAAGGATAAACTTCACTATCAACGGCCTATCTTTCCAGCTTGGCTTAAGACTTAGGAGGCATTTTCCATCTGGACCTCAGTTCTGTCGCAACTCACATTCCACAGGAGAACCTCGCCGTCAAGTGTTTCCTGTCTGTCTTGCCAAAAAAAAAAAAAAAACTGAACTCCAAAGATGAGACTCTAGGCATGGCTTTGCCCCAGACGGGTCCGGAAGGATTTTCACTGTCTGGAAGCCGAGGGGATCCCCCTGTGTCTTCTGGAGTGGCAGGAAGAAGTCAACTTGGGAGAAGCCTTTTGCCAAATCCCCACGGTGATACCTACACTATAGCCAACCCAACTGCCTGCCCTTCCCAATGACCTCCCTTCTGCACCTGCATTCCAACCTTGGTGCTGGCTCTCCCTCAGAATCCAATCACTTATTCCATAGGCAGGACCTTACCTCCTGCTCCAAGCTAGGGTCATACATGATCTCTGTCCTCCAAGACCTCAGAATCGAGTGAGGGCACCAGAAGAAAGGGGCAAGCAGGATGCAGAGTGACTATGGGGTACTCAGAGGAGGAATGTAGAAGGGTGCCATTTAATAAGGTTTCAGAAGGGTTGGGATACTTGTGAGAGGAGGGGGGTAAATTGAAACTTAAAGAGTAAGTGTGAATTAGCCCAGGATGGAAGAAGAACACCGTAACTTCAGGGAACACAATATGCAAAATGAGAGAAGGACATCTTCAGGAAAATGTAGGAGGTTGGTTTGGCTAGAGAGAAGAGAGTATGAGGCAGTAGCCAAAAAGGGCCTGGAACAGCAAGTGAGATCAGATAATGAAAGCCCCACAAGGTGTGCTAAGGAGAATGGGTTTATCTCATGGAATGTCATATCCCTTTAAGCCACTGAAGGATGTTTAAATGACCAGAGTTGTATTCAGATAAATCACTACAGCTGTAATTTGGAAGACAGATCCTGGGGAAGGGGGCTTAACAGAAGAATGGAGATCAAATAAAAGCTATGGCAAAACCCACTCAAAGGGTATGGAAAGAAGCTCATTTGGGGGCATGTTGAGTCCCAACACTTTGGAGTCATATGGCCATTGGTCTTTATCTGGGCAACACTCTGACTACTCATGTGGCCCAGGCAAGGAAACAAGTTTTCAACCTAGTCACTTTGTCTGGAAAAAGAAGATCACAATGCCCAGCTTGCCAGATTGTGAGGATTTGAACTACAAATGTCAACCACCTGTCCAGTGCAGAGCCAGGCTCCCAGTAGGTCTTCAAAGATCAATAGCTATTACTGAGGAAGGATGAATTGTATGAAACTTGGAGCATTATATTTCCTCCTCAACAGGTATGGACAACTTATTAAACATGTCACACTGTCTTAATAAGGAGAAAAGGCAACAGGAACAGGAACAACCATCAATCTCCAGGTATTCAGAGGCTGTTTTCTGCATGCCTAGTCCTGCACTAGAAACCACAGAGACCCAAAAAAAGAACCCAGCCAAGTGTTGGATGTAATACTTGCCTCAATACATTTCCTCTCTGGTTGGGGAAATAAATTAGAGACCCAGGAGATCCTTAAAGAACAATACCTCTTTTCACTTCTTATCTTAGAAGACTTCTTTACAGCTTTTGTCCCTAGCGACCTTGCCTTCCTTCCTGAAACTCACTTCACCCTGAATTGCCAGGGCCCTGCTCTCTACGCTGATGATTTTTTTCCCCATTCTCTTTTCTTGGTTCTTCCATCTGCATTTAACTGTCAGTGCTCCCCGGGACTCTTGGGTCCTCTTGTTTTCTCACTGTTCATGGGTCCCGAGTCATAGCTCCAAGGAAGCTGTAGCTTCACAGATTTCCATGCTGAGCTTATGGCTGAGCTGCCGTGCCGCCTTCCAGGCATAACACATGGGTTTCCCATGTGCACTCCAGACCTAACATCCTCAAGGCTGAACCCACTGTTTTGCCTTCAAACCTGCTCCTCCTTCAGGCCATACCCAAATTTATGTTTTTAACATCCACTTAACTATCCGAATTATTTTATCCAAGGGATAGATAGCACAGTGGTTTAAATCCCACACGCTAGAACTGGGCTATCTGAGTTCAGGTTCTAGTTCTCCTCCTGATTTACTCCATGGCATGCAAATTACTGAACACCTCTGTGCATCAATTTTCTCACCTATAAAAGGGATACTTGAGAAGTGCCTATCTTAGAGAGGTGCTGGGAGGGTGAAATGATTGACTACTTACATCAAGTGCATCAAATCATGTACAGCGCATTGTGAGCAATACATAGGTAAAGGTTTGCCTTTATTACTATTACCTCAGATTCTTCCTCCTCCCTCAAACCTCTGCAAATGATTTGCCCTCAACTCCTGCAAATTTCTGCTGCTTAGATTCTCACTTCTCCACTCCAGGTGCCGCCATCTGTGCATGGGCCTTCATTATCTATGATGAAAGGTCTCAAAGAAGCTGCCCCTCATTCTGCACCTGCCTGGGGAAGGGCTGCAGGCTGGAGGCCCAGGTATCATCTAGGTGGTGCTCATGAAGCTAATGGCTCTGTACTGTGATGTCCACTCTAGGTCAGTATGGGTTAGTGTGAGGTCAGGAAAGTTTCCCCCTCCACATTCACCCTCCCCGCAAAGTTCCTCCCCTGTTGGCATTCTTCCTACTTTACTTTCCTGCCCTCAGCCCTTCCTTATTCCTTGGTCCCTTTCAGTCTCAAGACAAGTGGGAAAAGAAAGGAACATGGCCTTTGACTCCCACTTGCTCTCCCCTAGGACTCCTCCTTCTGGATTGATAAGGGTGAGAACATTCAAGCTGCAGATAAGACCTCAGCTCCCAGCTCCTGTACCTCCACTCCCTCCTGCTCAGCTTTGAAGTTCCTAAAACCCTGCCTCTATGGCCTGATTGTGTTATCTTCACAGCCAAGGTGAGAGAGCGGAGAATGACTTTATGGTTTCCCGTAAGCAGCTCTCCCCAAAGTCATGATTTCTTATAAGAGGAACAAAAGGAAGTTAGGGAATTGGGAGGGAAGGATACCCAGGAGTTTCACAGGCATTCTGCACAGCGTGGAGGCCCCATGTGGGTTTACAGAATGGACGAGAGAGGCACTTAGCAGGTGCCTCTAAACTTGACTCAAGTTTAGAGCAGTGGTTCTCAACCAGGAGTGATCTTGCCCTCCAGGGAGCATTTGGCAAAGTCTGGAGACACTTTTGATTGTTACAAGATGGGGAGAATATGTGCTACTACTATCTGATTGGTAGAAGCCCGAAGATTCTGCTGAACATCCCATGATCCACACTAAAGCTGCCCATAACAAAGACTATGTGGCCAACAGCACTGAGGTTCAGAAACATGGTTTAGAGAATGGCAGGAAAAGGAGAAGGAAAGAGAGAAATCTCGTTCTGCTAAGGTGAAGGGCAAGGTACAGGAGCATTTTGTTTTGCTTCTTTTTAGTCTTCAAGTATCTATGCTACTAAGAGGTCTCAGATCCATTCTGCTTCCGAAGAGAGTATAGGAAAGTGGGACCTGTGCATTTCCTGTTTCATGAGAGCTCATCTACACAGGAAAGCACACATGTCCATGGTTCCCAGAGACCTTATTCCATCTTGGCTTTGTCCCTGGTAACCAATCACATTTGGGCACGTCACCTCAGTTGGCCTTTCTGCATAAGGAAGGTGAGGGGCCCAGGGCCCCCTAGTAGATACTGAGTTCTCTAGTTTCAGGGCAGAGTGGGTGTTGCTGGCAGCAAGAACTGGGGGACCTCATGGGGGGCGGGTGTCAGATGTGCAGGCCTGAGAGTATATAAGGCCTTAAGGAGAAGAGGCACCTGAGCCAGACCCAGAGCAGGAAACAGTGGGCCTGATTTAACCCATTGAGAAGGGAAGGAGGTCTCCTTAAGGTGGAACCACAGAAGCAAAGATTTGGAACAGAGATGAAAGATCTGCCTGACACGCTGCTGATGCTCACAAATACTTCTTTTGCCCTCAGAAAATGAGGTGAGTGGACACAGCCAACTAGACAGGGACCTCAGCCAGGTCAGCTGACTGATACCATAATCACAGACAGCACCTCACAGCCCTTGGGAACCCCTCAGAATGGGAAAGCTGTGGGTGAGCTCCAAGGCCGTCTCCTTCAGGGATCCACCACGTTTCCAGGGATAAGAACATTTTCAACATAATTTCCTCATCATTTTATTCTTCTCTCTGTCATCAATTTGCTGGTTCATCAGAGCAAAAATTTTTCTAAATCCTCTGAAGTGTAAATGCATGTATGTTTTTGTCATCATCGTGCCCATGTGTTGTTGTTATTTTTTTTTCATTCTTTCTTCTACTAGACTACTTTTTCTTTTTACAAAAGTTTAAGGTTTACAGCAAAATTGGGAGGAAGGTACAAAGAGTTCCCATATCCTCCCTGCCCCCACATATGCACAGAGTCTCCCATGATCAATGTCCCACACCCGAGTGCTACCTCTGTTAAAATCAATGGAGCCACACATGGACCCATCATTATCACCGAGACTCCATAGTTCACATCAGGGCTCACTCTTGGGGCTCTGTATTCTCTGGATTTTGACAAATGTATAATGATGTGCTCCCACCATTATAGTACCATAGAGAGTCGTTCCGCTGCCCTAAAAACTCTCTGTGTGTCACCTATCCATCCCTCCCTCTCCTCAACCCCTGGTAACCCCTGGTCATTTACTGTCTCCATGGTTTGGCTTATTCAGGAATGACATATAATTGGAACCATACAGCATGCAGTCTTTCAAACTGTCTTCTCTCTCTTAGCAGTATGCACTTAAGCTGCCCGCACGTCTCTTCGTGGTATGAGAGTGCATTTATTTTTAGCACTGACTAATAGTCCATTCTGTTATCTATAACATTAACATCTATAATGTTCTATTCACCTACTTACTGAAGCACATCTTGGTTGTTTCCAGTTTGGGCAATCATGAATAAAACTATTATAAACAAAGTGTGCAGTTTTGTGCAGACATAAGTCTCCACCCATGTGCTTTTGAGGAATGGCCACAAATGGATGAGACACCTTGTGCTGTGGTCTCTGGGCAAAGTTCAAAGGATGAAATGATGGCTGGGTTTTCTCGACAGACCCACTCCCCTCCCAGAGTCTTGGCTGTTAATAAATAGTAGGTGAAAAAAAAAAATCATGTTTCACATCATTCAAACCAGGCTTCGAGAGGGAATGTGACATCTAGACATCCAGAGTTTTTTTTTTAAATGACAGGCTCCAAAGGATAGCCCTGGGCTCCTGCCTACCAGCTTACTCTACCCTCCACCTTTCCTTCCAGATACCCTGGTTTAGAAGTCACTCCCTGAATGAGGGGCATGCCTCAGCCAGTCAGAACAACCCAGCAGTGTGGCTGAACCCAGTCACACTACTGAGTGTAGTTAAGGAAGAGTCACATTCCTTCTCTGACAGATAAGTATCTAGAAGGACCCTGCCAGCTCTGAGGCAGTGGAGCATTATGATAAAGGCCCTGAAATCAGATTCTATCCTTCACTTAGCAAATACTTTGAAAGATCTATCCACATCAGACACCTTTCTAAGAACCACCTGTGGTGGAGAGCAGGGTAGCTCACAACAGCGGAGTTCCTGGCTGCCACTGACCAGCTGGGTGACCTTGAAGTACCATTCTCTGAGTCTCAGCTTCTTCATCTGTGAAATGGGATTTTTGCTAAGTGTCTGCCTCAGAGACGGGCTGAGATAACATCTGGACACTTCTTTGACAATGCTGGCAAAGAGTGAGCACACAATACAAGTTAACTACTAACATTAAGAGAACAGAAGGAACCGGGACCGTCCAGGTGAAGGTTTATGTTACAGGTCTGAGACAAGTGGATTATAGGCCCCATTAAATGACACAAAGAGTAAGAGCAGGTGCTTTTTTTTTAAGTGTGAGTGTTTGTGCACTGGCCCAGACCTCCCTTCTCCTAACCTCCATGCAATGACTTCAAAAAGAAAATACATCCTTTTCCCCAGAGGCGGACTTCCCCTTTCCTTTGCTTCCTGAATAGTCATCACAGGTGAGTGAGTCTCCTGTCCAGAATCCCACTTATCTCTGGGATGATTACAATGTTCAACATACTTGAGCCCCTGTTAACTGCATCTCAGAGTCCTCCAGGACCCTCCAAAACCAAGCTCTCGGCTTCAGCATTTATAGGCATGCCTACAAAGGGACTAAGATTTAACAGGAAGCTTCTATACCTTTGACATTTATAATTTTTTCTGTTTTAAGTTCACAATATTTTTCAAGAGCTTAAGTAAAGAAAAAAGCCCTCCTTCTATTGATTCAGCAGTGGGTCTTCTAAGGTCTGGGCTAATGGAAGACTCAGAAGCTTCTCCAATGAGATAAAGCCTACCCATTTTTCCGCTTGAGATTCTTTTGTCCACAGAGAAGTTGTCCTTTTGTGTGTTCTAAATAACTATGAAGGTCATAAAGAGTCAATGGGGCCCTCATAAACCTGTGGGCTGACTTTGTCTTGTCAGTTAGACCGTTTGACATGATGGTCTTGACTTTCACCTAAAGATTCTAGTCACTAGCCTGGCCAAAGTTTTGAGGCACAGTCAACACCTGATCAATGGACCTTGGAAAGTAATGGAGGGGGGTGTCCCTACCACATCCTCAGGGTGCGGGCATCCTTGATGGCTATGAACCACTTACGGCTCAGGGAAAAATGAGACGACAGGTGCAGGAGAATAGGAGCCACACTCCTTGTGTCCAGGTAGAGGGACAGCCAGCCTATCCCCAAGGAATGTTTAAGGGGGACATGAGGTGAGCCTTTGGGGAATAAGTACAGAATTCCAGGAGTTCTCTGCATCTTAACACTATGAAAGCAAAGATAGCCACAAATCCAGAAAGTGCCCCAGGCACTGTGATAAAGACACTCAAATCTTCAAGGCTCTTGAAGCGACTTTCATTGTCTTTGAAGTGCCCTCTTTACCTCCAGGTCCTGTTTAAATTCCTCAACCTGGCTGTCGAAACCCTTCAGAAGTTGATCCAAATCTAAGGAACCCATCGTGATGGCAAAAGTGAGGACACAACGTTACAATCCCTGGAGCCAGAGGAGCCACATTGGAGGCCTGGTCCCGGTATTCCAACAGCTCTGTGATTCCAGCTCTGAGAGCTTAGGCAAGTCTTGGGCTTCAGCCCCATGAGGTGGGCCTTATACTTATGGGAGAGAAAAGGGTATAGTGGCCCAGGGTGATTAGAAGATTTTTAGGTGACTCAAGGGCACCCAGGGACCCAGAACAGGAGTCTGCTTTCTGAACCCTATGTTCCTTTTCCTATGCCACACCTATGCCTTTCAGAGGGAAGACTCTGAGAGGTCTTTTTGTAGCTTTTGCACTTCTGAAATTTTCCACTGATTAACATCTCCAGCTTTCCACACTCTGTGCTTAGATGTTACTTCTCTCTTGGAATCCAACCGCTGTCCATATTTTACTCATTAAATACCCTTTGGAGAGACAATGCAGAGTGATTTTCCTTAGGGGCGCCTGAGTGGCTCAGTCATTATTAAGTGTCTGCCTTTGGCTCAGGTGATGATTCCAGGGTCCCAGGATCCAGCCCTGCATTGGGTGCCCTGCTTGGCGGGAAGCCTGCTTCTCTCTCTTTCATTGCCCCTGCTTGTTTGTCTTCCCTCTCTCGCTGCGTCTCTCTCTGTCAAATAAATAAACAGAATATCTTTATTTTTAAATAAAAATAAAATATTTTCACTTAAAAAATGATTTTCCTTATAAAAGTTGCACATTTGTCCTCCCATGAGAATGTTTACTTATTCTTTCCATTTCACTTTTTTTCCTCCTCCCTGACCACAAACCCAACCTCAACTTACAGAAGCTGGAAATTTTCATCAAGTAATTATCTATTGACTAGACATGGTAAAAAATTACAATATAAATATTATCATGTATATGTAATACAATGGATAGTACAATTCCAGTTATATTAAATATGCATTATAATATTTATATTATAAATATATCACAGATTTGTATATATGATTTATATACACACACAAAGGACTAAAGTCAGAATGTATACATAATCAAAAAATAAACTTTCAACATAGCCCTCAAGCCCCTAATTTGAAGGGAGACCTCAACACACATGAAGAGAGCCCTTGAGAGTTTGGTCAATAGAAGAGGAAAAATGGGAAGTAATTCTTTCTCTGTTCTTCAAAATGAGCAAGTCAGAGACTTAGAGATTCAAGGTAGAGGTTTGTGAATGAATGAAGGAAAAGCACAGCAATGAGGGAAACAAACTCAGATGTTCTTTTTGAAGATAGGCAGCATCCTCTCTCACCTCGGCTATAGCAACTTCTTACTAGACATGTCTCTGGAGGCAAGGGAAACAAAAGCAAAAATGAACTATTGGGACATCATCAAGATAAAAAGCTTCTACATAGCAAAGGCAATAATTGACAAAACTAAAAAACAGCCTATGGGGGCGCGCCTGGGTGACTCAGTGGGTTAAAGCCTCTGCCTTCAGTTCAGGTCGTGATCTCAGGGGTCTTCAGCTCAGGTTGTGATCCCGGGGTCCTGGCATGGAGGCCCGCATTGGGCTCTCTGCTCAACAGGAGGTCTGCTTCCCTCTCTCTCTGCCTGCCTCTGTGCCTACTAGTGATCTCTGTCTGTCAAACAAATAAATAAAATCTTAAAAAAAAGAAGGAAAGAAAAGAAAACAGCCTGTGGAGTGAGAGAAGATATTTGCAAATGACATAGCAGGTAAGGGGCTAGTATCCAAAATCTAAAAAGAGCTTATCAAACTCAACACCCAAAAAACAAATAATTTCAGTTAAGCAATGGGCAAAAGACATGAACAGACATTTTTCCAAAGAAAACATCCAGATGGCCAACAGACACATGAAAAGATGCTCAACATCACTCATCATCAGGAAAATACAAATCAAAACCACAATAAAAGTCCACCTCACACCCATCGGAATGGCTAAAATTAACAACCCAGGAAACAACAGATTTTGGCAAGGATGTGAAGAAAGGGGAACCCTCTTATACTGTTGGTGGGCATGCAAATGGGTGCAGCCACTCTGGAAAACAGTATGGAGGTTCCTCAAAAAGTTAAAAAATAAAGCTACCCTGTGACCCAGCAACTATACTACTAGGTATTCGCCTAAAAGATCAAAAACACAGATTTGATGGGGCACCTGGGTGGCTCAGTGGGTTAAGCCTCTACCTTTGGCTCAGGTCATGATCTCAGGGTCCTGGGATCCAGCCCCGCATCAGGCTCCCTGCTCAGCAGAGAGCCTGGTTCTTCCTCTCCCTTTTCTGCTCTCCCTGTCTGTGCTCTCCCCCCACAAGTAAATAAATAAAATATTTTTTAAAAGATATAGATTTGAAGGGGTACATCGTCCCCTATTTTTTTTTAAATTTTTTATTTTTTATAAACATATATTTTTATCCCCAGGGGTACAGTTCTGTGAATCACCAGGTTTACACACTTCACAGCACTCACCAAAGCACATACCCTCCCCAATGTCCGTAATCCCACCCCCTTCTCCCAACCCCCCTCCCCCCCAGCAACCCTCAGTTTGTTTTGTGAGATTAAGAGTCACTTATGATTTGTCTCCCTCCCAATCCCAGCTTGTTTCATTTATTCTTCTCCTACCCACTTAAGCCCCCATCATGCTTAGTGAAATAAGTCAAGCATCCTCCCCTATTTTTATAGCAGATTTGTCAACAATAGTTAAACTATGGAGAAAGCCCAATTGTCCATTGACTGATGAATGGATAAAAAAGATGTTGTGTATATATGCAATGGACTATTCCTCTGTCATCAAAAAGAATGAAATCTTGCCATTTGCACTGATGTGGATGGAGCTAGAGTATATTGTGCTAAGTAAAATAAGAGAAAGATAAATGCCATATGATTTCACTCATTATGTAATATTTAAGAAACATAACAGATGAACATAGGGGAAGGGGGGGAAAAGAGAAGGAGGGAAGCAAGCCATAAGAATAACTCTTAACTGTAGAGAAGAAACTGAAGGTTGAGGGAGGGAGGGGGTTGGGGGACGGGCTAGATGGGTAATGGGACTAAGAGAGACACCTGTTGTGATGAGCACGGGGGTTATACATAAGTGATGAATCCCTAAATTCTACACCTAAACCTGATTTTTACCCCATATGTTAACTAACTAGAATTTAAATAAAAACTTGAAGTTGAAAAAATAGCAATGTTCTTTTCTTCCTCAAACACTACCCTGGCTGGGTCATTATACCGAGCAGCTTAAGAACACCCCCTAAATCTCAGCACTTTAATACAAAAGAAGCTTGTTCTTGTTTTCCCCTGTAACAATTCTGTGTGAAGATTCAGTGGGCAGCCATCCAAGTGGTCCTGCTTGTCCTCTTTCAACAAGTTGTCCTCTCTCATCCAAGTTGTCCTGCTTGTCCTCTCTCAACAGACCCAGGTGAGGGAAAGCACCTCACCCCAGCCCCTTCAGAGTGTCACAGAGCCCAGCCCACAAGCTTCTTGTGCCATCAAGTCCCCAGCATCTTCATATCCTGATGGGGCTGAGGGGCTTACAACATAGCCAACTGACACTTGACCACCTACTTTGCACAAGTTCTTCTGGGCGGTCATCTCACAGTACTCTATGGTATGTGATAATCTGTTTCCTTAGGGTCTCAGCCAAAAGTTTCACGTTAACATCCTTTTTATATAACCCTTTGCTGTTCTGTAACTTCCCCACTAGCAAAGTCCCAGTCTTTTCATCTTGGTAACCTGGGCCCAGACACAATGGTCAAGAGTCATTGGCTGAATGAAGGAACAAATGAACTGATGGGTGTTGGGGACATGTAGAAAGTATGTTTCTCAGACGTTAAGACATCAGTCTGGCTGAAGAGAGTTGGCTTAGGGGAAGATCAGGAGCTAAGCTTAGAAGAAAACTCAGAAAGACTTGGAGCAGAGAAAACTATGAATGAGAGCCTGGGGAAGAGATTGAAAAAGCATGTGAGTCAGGAACATACGGATCCAGGCGGACATCTCCTTCTGCCCCTAAGGTTAACTGCAGGCCAGAAGCAAGTTACGTAAACTTTCTGGCTCTCAGCATTCTCATTTAAATACATACCATCATCATTCCTATCTGGCAAGGTTGATATGAAGTTTCATGAAACAGTAGATACAAACATCTGCAACAGGGCTTATCGCGCAAGAGATAATTGACATATGATCCTAATCCTAATTTTAAAAACATATTTGAGTGCACGCTGGTCTCATGAATTGACACAGAGATTGTGTCAAATGCTGTATAGACATTATTTCTTATAATCCTTATACAAAACTTGCAAGACAGGGAGAAAACTCACCTGGTTCTAACACAAGGAATTGTGCTTAGGAATTTGCTCAAAGTTACAAAAACTAGTGAAAGACAGAAGGGATCTGGACCTGCATCTCTCTCCCAACAAAGTCTGCTGTCTGTTAGCCTGACACCTGCAGGCGTCTTTAATGAAGGATCACTGTCTATCTCCCATTTGGAAACTCTAGGAAACAAATGAGAAAGCATGCCAGATCTCAAGGAGCAAGCCAGGCTGAGAGAAATTATGAATTCTCTTTTCTTGATTAAAAACAAATTGGCGGGCGCCTGGGTGGCTCAGTGGGTTAAGCACTGCCTTCAGCTCAGGTCATGATCTCAGGGTCCTGGGATCAAGTCCCGCATGGGCCTCTCTGCTCAGCAGGGAGCCTGCTTCCCTTTCTCTCTCTCTGCCTGCCTCTCTGCCTACTTGTGATCTCTCTCTGTCAAATAAATAAATAAAATCTTTAAAAAATAATAAATAAATAAATAAATAAATAAATAAATAAAATAAAAACAAATTGGCGATATGTTTGTTGAAAATCCCTAAGAAAATGGGAAAATATTAGGATGAGTGGACATCACCCTGTTGCCAGTTGCCCGGAGAGAATGTCTGACAATTCTGGAAAGCCTGTGGAGTGCTTTGGGAAAAGAGGAGGTAGTAAGGTTTCCAAAGGTTTTGGGAGAGCTGAGTTATTTTCCCACGGTCTTGCCACCTCTCCCATTAAAGTGTTCTTCCTGCCAAAAGTAGAACAGAATGCTAAGGAGAGAAGGCAAGTGCAAGAGAGAAGAAGATGTTATGAGAGGACACCCCACTAACTTTACAAAGCCCAAATCCCAAAGCGATAGCCACATTGATCTGGAAAAAACAAACAAACAAACAAACAAACAAACAGAGAAATCCTCAGTGGGCTGACCCAAGGCATATTTCATCTGACACTAGAACCAAAAGCAAGAGTCACCTGGATATTAAATTCTAAAAAACTTGCAGAATATATTACTAAAAACTGCTGGGGCCCCTGGGTGGCTTGGTCCATTGAGTATCTGCCTCTTAATTTGGCCTCAGGTCATGATCTCAGGGTTCTGGGATGGAGCCCAGGCTCTACATTCAGCGAGGAGTGTACTTGAGATTCTCTCTCCCTCTCCCTTTGACCTCCCCACTCACACGCCTGCTCCCTCTCAATCTCTCTCTCTAATAAATAAATAAATCATTAAAAAAATCAGTTGCTGATGCTGAAGGATACAGATGACAAGCATCAGGCCATCCAGATCTGATTCACGAAGCCAGGATAGATGGGCAGACTCAAAGGCTGGACACCTTTGACTCAGGCAGGAAGAGTAGCTCACAAAGGTCTGGTGGAGCCACTGGGCACAGTGATAAACTCAAGTCACTCCAGCGGCACCTCAGAGCTTTAAACAGACCCATCGCATGATTAACTAATAACAACAAAGATAATATGATATCAACAATATCTACTGTGTGGTGCGCTAAGAGTGTGTCGGGCACTATACAGAGCACTTTTCATAGATGAGTCAACTTAGTCCTTAGCATAGGCTCACAGTGGCTATTTCAATCCCCAGCTTAATAAAGATACAGAAAACAAGTCACAGAGGTATTAAATGACTTGCCCAAGATCACACAGATGGCAGTGATAGAATCTGAATTCCTAAGTCCATGTTCACAATCATTCTGCCATATTACATATATTAGAGGGTTAGAAGCTAAACCAGAGGCCAAGATAAAGATATGACCTCAGGGTCACATGAGCAACAAGCAAAAACAGAAAAGAATTTGGGCTCTAGAAGTAGAGTGCTCCAGCTCTAATCTTTGCTAGTTAAGTGACCCTCAGCTAGTTACTTCATGTTCCTGTCTCTTAGTTTATTCATCCATAAAATGGGTATAATAATATCAACTGCTCTCTAGGGTTGTGGTACAGAATCTGTGAGTCAACAATGCACAAAACACTTAGAACTGTAACTGGCACTCGGGAAGTGTTATTTAAGCTACTATGGCTGTTAAGCTGTGTGGGCCAAGCTATGTGTTTGAGACCCCCTTCCTGAGTGCCAAGACCAGATGGTCTCACTGGGAGCTTCAAGGAGTCACAGTGAGCTGGAAGAAGTTAATATTGGTTTACCTACAGTAAGGCTTGGCAAATGCATGGATTTCCCTCTCTTAATAGGGTTTCAAACCAGAAATGTTCCAAGCATAAGAAACAAAGATTTTGAGACCCCTATGATATTCTGGTAGCAATAGGAAGTATTGTGACCTGGACAAATGCTGCACATGGTGGATTCACAAAAGGCTGAAGAACATACCTTCAGAGAGTCATCAATGGATCCAGGTGGTCATCAATTACTGGCCTGGCTAGGGCTTCAAACTAGTCATCAGTTTTCTTATTAATTTGGAAAAAAACCAAAAAAGGCATGTTTGTCCAGACAGGCAACTCAAACGTAGGCTACAAAGCAAACATGTGGGATAATTGACAAATCAACCTCAGTTGTCAAGGTGGGAAGGAGGGACAAACTTGCATATTGAGGGATCCATGTGAAGGCCTGCCCACATATTTTAAAAGTTTAGGCTGAGAGAGGTCTAGAGGAGAGAACTTAGCAATTTTCATTGAAGAAGAGGAATGAGGGAGAAGAAGAGAAAGAGGCGGGAAGAGGAGAATGAGAAGGAGCACTGGAGATCAAGTGCATTGTCAATCCGGAGAAATAGAAGCTCTAAAGCTAAACAAATCCTGATGATATTTATCAGCATACAAGCCCTTCAGAAGGAGGCAAAGAGAGACCTGAGCCCTGAAGCAATCAGCTCGGGACCAAAGGGCCCTGTTCACTTCTGGGCAGGGCTCACAGGGACCAAACTAGTAACATTCTCAGCTGCATTCAGGAGAGTGGACAGGATCTCAAAATCATGTCACTGCTGGAGCAGCTGAAGGAAGGAGAGGTTATTTTCCTTGGGTCAGCCCACTGAGACTTTCTCTGTTTGCTTTTCCTGGTCAGGGGTGGCTAAAGAGGACCAGACCAACCACCTTCAAAATTTAACAGGATGTCATAAAGACAGAAATTCAACTAGTGTTCTGTGGCTCCCAATGCAGAGTTAGGATCAAAAATTAGAATTGATGGGGTGGAAGACTTCAACCCCAAATATATCAATGAAGAAACTGAGCTGTTAAAAGGAGTGGATGGTGATGGGCTTCTTGGTGGTGGGGAAATATTTGGACATGTTTCAGGGTCTGCAGGGCCATCATAGAGAGTTACATAGGTCACCTCTCAGGTTGCTTTCAAGTCTGAAATTTCATCATCCTTTGACACAGTGATGAGGGCTCTTCCCAACAGACAGCAACAATAACTACTGACATTTGTAAAGCTCTTTGCAGTTGACAGGTATCTTTCATATACATTATCTAAAAGAACACTCAGTGCACTCAGACCATTGCAAAGAGGACACTATTCATTGATTGATTAACTTATTCATTCAAAAGATTGCTTTTGCATGCCTGCTACATTCCAGTCACTGTTCCAGCTGTAGATGATACAGTTGTTTAAGAATAAAGCAATCCCTCTCTCAGGGGGCTTAAAATACAGTGCCTGGAGACAATTAATAAATACATGCATCAGGTTCTGTTAACCTCTGTGAATAAAACGAAAGCCATGAAAGGACATAGAAGAAACTTAAATGCATGTCACTGAGAAAAACAAGCCAGTCTGAAAGGCTATGTGCCATATGATTCCAAATATATGACATTCTGGAAAAGACAAAACTGTGTAGACAGTAAAAAGATCAGGAGTTTCCTGGGGCGGAGGGTGGGGCATGGATGAACAGGCAGAGCACTGAAGATTTTTAGGGCGCTAACACTACTCCGCATGCTACTCTGATGGTGGAGGAGTGTCCTCACACGTTTGTGAAAACCCAAGAAATACAGAACATGAAGAGAAAACCCTAATGCAAACTTGGGCTTCAAGTGATAATGATGTGTTAATGTGAATTCGCCAATTATAATAAATGTAACTTTGAAGAGTGTTGGTAATGGGGGAGGCCATGTGTAGATGGGAAATCTCTGTATCTTCCTCTTAATTTTGCCCTGAATCTAAAACTGCTCTGAAATGATTCACAGATGATGGATGGATAGATAGAGAGATAGAGATGATAGATGGATCAATTGATAGATCAATCGATTGGGCAGGAAAAGAAGACAGAGCATGACAGCTTTTTCTGGTGGGTGCTCATGGAGGCCTCCCTGACAGTGGGACTTTGGAACAGAGATATGAATAACGTTAGAGATAAGCCACCCACACAGAAGTAAGAGGGAAGAGCATTCCAGGCAGAGGGATCAGGGTCTGCACCACTAGAGGAAACATCAGGGCAGCATGCGCTGGAACAGTAAGAGCAGGAATAAGCTTGAGTGATGAGCTCAGAGGTGCAGCAGAAAGTCAGGGGCAGTGAAGTCATTAACCTTGCCAACCACTGTAAGAACTTTGGATTTTGCTCTGAGTGTGATGAGAAGCTAGGAGGGTTTTGAGCTAAGGAATGCAATAATCTGATGTGTATTTTCACCCTATCACCCAGAGGACAGGCCAACAAGGAACAATAATTAGGAGACCATCACAGTAGATGAGATGAAAAAGGAAGACAGCTCAGAGCCAGTAGGAACGGTAGAGATGGGAGAAGTATCTCATTTGTCCTGTATTTTAAAGGTGGAGCCACCAGAATTTGCTGATGGATCCAGTGTGGAGAGGAGAGACATCAAGGAATACTCTTGATTTCCTAACTGATCACTTGGAAGATGAGAATAGTCATTGCTAAGAATGGGAGACTGGGGCAGGCATGGTCTTGGTCTTGGGAGAGACCAGGGTTTCAGTGTCGATCACATTACATTTGAGATGCCAACTGGGCAGGTAGTTGGATATAAAAGTCAGGGGTCCGGAGGAGAGATTCAGGTTTGAGATTACACTCTCGAGTCTTTGGCCAGATAACATTGTAAAATGTGCAACTGTTTGGAAACAGGGAAGAGAACAAAGATAGAGAGAGTTTTGTTGGTGCCCTCCAACATTCAAGGACCTTAGAAGGTGAGGTGAGGAGGACTTACTAAGTAAGACCAGAAGCAGCCCATGAAGTGGAAGAGGATGAAAGGAGATGGAGGCTCTTGCCATTGAGTGTGGGAATTCTTCTTCAAGGAGGGTAAAATCAGTTGTGCCAGATGATGCACAGATGGCCGAGTAAGGCTGAGGCTAAAGATGCTGAACCAATGACTACAATTAGCAAGAGGGAGGCTATTGGTGATGTTGATAGAAGCTGGGTTTAGTGGAGTCTGGTGGCCAAGGCCTGCTTGGAATGCATTGAGAGGAAGTGGGAAGAGAGAAAACGCTGATAACATGTCCAGACAACACTTTTGAGAATTTTTCTATAACTGTAGGGAAATGGGGTGGTTGCTAGTGGGTGTCCAAAGTCAAGGACAAACTCCAAAGTCTTTTAATACTATTTTCCAAAGACAACACTTGTGGAAAAGAAATGTTAATTTCTGAGAGCTAGAAATAATCTATTGATTGATCCATGCTGACTATTTAATTATCTACGGGTCTGGAGTAATGAGACACTCCCCTGGAGGTGACACACTGGACTGCCCATGGTTACAAAGACCAAAGAGGCCATGTTAAAAGTGCCCCATGCTGAGGTAGGCACAACACCAATTATCTGCAATATTCCCAAAGAGGAAGGTAGGGACTTAATTTTGTTTTTAATGGAGCAAATATGTAGGACAAGGAAAATACCAAAATTAAAAATCTGGAAATCTTACAAATCATTGTTTAAAAAGAAACAATCTCCTCAGTCATCTCCAGTCTTAAATTAGACAAAAGTTGGAGTCTCTGAATTTAAAAGCTTCCTTTCAGTTTACCACCTTTAATTCATTTAAACCACACAACAGCCCAGTGATGTAGATAACCACTGCCCCTTAGGTCCTGCCATGTAACAAACAACCCCAAATGTAGGGACAAGGCAACAACTCTTTTATCATGCAAACAAAATCTGTGGGTCAGGACACACATGGGGCACAGCATGGGAAGGCTCTTCTCTGCTCCCTGATGTCTGGAGCCTCACTTGGGAAGATGTGAATGGCTAGAGACAACTGGAAGGACTTGCGGGGGTGGGCAGGCTGCAATCATCTGCAGGCTGACTTACTCACCTGTCTGGCTCCTGGGCTGGGACACCTCGAAGGCTGTTGACCAGAGGCCCCACCACAATGTCCTCCCACATGGTAGCTGGCCCTCTTAGACGCATCTCAGAGTCCCATGAACAAATATTCCAGCAAAGGAGGCAGAAGCTATGTGGTCTTTTATGACCTTACCTCTGAAGTCAGAGTCGCTTCTGTGTCCTGTGTTGGCCAAGCAGTCACAATGCTACCCCAATTCAAAGACATGGAACACAGACCTCTCAAAGAACTTGCAGCCACTTTTTGAAACCACCACAACCTATTTTGCAGTGGGAGGAAAATTACCACAGGTTAGTTAAGTCACTACCCACAATCATACAGCTAGGTGGTGAAAGTTTCACTTGGCTTCTTCACAAGCACTCCTCCCTGGGCACCCTCTATCAAGTAGCCACCCCTCTGTGCTCTCCAAGACTCATCCCACCTGCACGTCTTCACTGTCTCTGGAACACCAGTCACCTTTGACAGGGACACCAGACACGGGGACTCTGTCTTGTTCACTTCCACGTTCCCATTCCCTACGACAGTGCCAAGCATGCAACAGCTCCAGAACGTGGTCAACAGAAACAAAATTCTGTTTATGTGCACAATATCAAATATTTAAAGAAACTCTAAAATCTTCAGAAAGCCAGACTTTTAAAATTAAGCTCCGCTCAACCATAAGCCTTCAAGATGGAAATTAGGAGCCCTTCAAACACTCTCCACTCCTTACACAGGTTCTTGGGTTTATCGCGAGGCATTAGGTGGGTTTTGTTCTTACAACACTGTTTGTTTGGCTGCTTATTTACGGATGTGACTTTTGGCAACATAAGGAAATGAAAGCCACAAAACAAAAACGAGAACAAGACATCATTTTTCCAAAATCTACTTTGTGAGAGCCTGCTGTTCTGTCTCTACCTGCTCAGGTCATTTGCTGAGGTCCTCTCATCTCTCATCCCTCCTCTGCTTCCAGCATGAACCCCCTCTTCCCTGCTCAGGCTCTGGCCTTAGCCATCCCCATCTCCTCCACATCCTAACCCCCGCCCCGGGATAACATGTCTCCATGTGTCTCTGTCACTTTTACAGAAATGTACCTCCCTCCACTCTTGTTTTTCTGACTCAAAGACCTTCCATAGTGGGCTGGAAGGTGCCCTTCAAAATATCTATTCCTGGAATTTGAAATTGTTCCCTTATATGGTAAAATACTTGCATGTATGATAAAAATTAGAGATCTGGAGATGAAGATGTTATCCTGAATTATCTGTGTGGACTCCAAATGCTATGACAAAATATTCTTCTAAGAGAGAGGCAGGGAGAAGAGGCACAGGGAGGAGGGGAGACCATGTGACCAGGAACTGGAGTGGTACAACCACAAGTAAAAACAAAAACAGACAAACAAAAACCACCTGCCGGCCACCTCCAGAAGCTGGAAGAGAGAAGGAAGCATCCACTCCTAGAGACTCTAGAAGCAGCTCAGTCCTCACAACACATTGATTTCAGCTCCATGCAACTGATTTCCAACTTCCAGCCTCCAGAACTGGGAGAGAATACATTTCTGTTGTTTTAAGCCAAGTATATGCCAATTTGTTAGAGCCACCGAAGGAAACTAACAAGAAAGGTGACCCTAACCTGCCCTCACTTTCCTCCAAGCCTCAGCTAGGTGGTCCCCGCTGCAATGTGTGCTCCTTTCCAGCAGAAGTCCCCACAAGGGGATGCCAACCCACTTGCCTCCAGAGGACATTAAGTAGCATCGATGTGTGACACGTCTTGGTGGACCCAGTACAAACCAAAGGGCACTTATCCCTGCAAAGCCAAGAATGTTAGCAACCACAATAGAAAGGGGCGCAGAGAATATACAAGATAACTTACTAATGAGGAGATGCAACTGACCAGTAGGCATATAAAGAGGCAAACACATTCCTAATCAGAAAATAAAATAAACTAAAATAAAATGAGATGTGAAACACAAGTTGGTAGGACTTAGGGGGTTTGGAAACATCCACACTAGACTAGTGGCAGCGAAATCCTGCAGCTGTTCTGGAAGGTAGAAGCAGATACATATGCAACCATAAGACCCAGCCCTCCTGCACCTGAATGTATTTCCCCAAAGGACTTTTCCCACAGATCCATCAGGGAAATATGGCTTGCTTCGATCATCAGAGCAGATGGCAGAGAATGGATGCATCTGTGTGGCCACCATTGGAGGCGGAAATGAAACTGCACAGTGGACACTCACCCCAGCATAGCCAGCAGCAGTCAGAAGCTGTCTCTTTCTCTCTTACACACACACACACACACACACACACACACCAGTGCTCTAGATCTGAAAACCCCCGGCTGAATCCAAAAGTAAGACACAAGATGAGATCTCTGAAATAGCATCATTTATGTAAATTAAACTGTGCGCACACAAAGCACTATATATCACACCAAAACACCTACACACGGAAAGATAAATGTCCGATACATGAGAATGTTGCTTATGAGGAGAGGAGGATGGGCATTGAAGGGAAAAATAAATAAAAAGATAAATAGATGCAAGCATAAATGAGCAGGGTTTCGCAGGGACTCATGGGGAGGGAGGATGGTTACATGCAGTTACCTGAGGACTTTAATTAACTCAGCCATCTGCATCTGAGGATTGGGTGAAATGAAAAAATTGTACCTACTCTTCAGTGATCTGGGGAGAGAAAGACCTCCAAGTCTTTGACTCCTTCATTGATACAACAGAAATGATGGGACTTCAGGGGCCAGGCCCTCAAAGGGATTTCCCTTCCCAGAACACTCCCCTGAGAATCCAGTCACCAGGCGGTAAGATCAGAAGTGCAGCCACCTGAAGGAACCGAGTGGAGATGCCGGACCGATGGTCCCAGCTGAGCCCCAACTTCAAGGGTACAACACAGAGTAGGAAGCCATGTTGTAAGTGAACCCCCAAACTGCAGCTCTACCCATGCCCAGCTGTTGGGGTCACATCCAGAAAGTCCTCCCAGCTCAGACCCCAGACACCGTGGAGTGAAGAAAAGCCATCCCTCTGTATCCTATTGCAATTCCTAACCCACAAGATCTGTGAGCATAATAATATGGTTGTTCTAGGGCTCTCAGATTGGGAGTAACCAGTTGCCCAGCCATCGACAACCAAAACATGCCTTATCTAAAGGCCAACAACTATCCCACTCCCACTCTTTCCCCAGTGAAATGGTCCCTAAATGAGCCAAATATTCTGATTTTTCAAAAGGACTAGAAGACCCAGATTTTTCTTCTGATTTTTAGATTTTAGAAATTAATTCAGAAATTTTTCTAAAGTTCAGAATTTTTTTTTTTTTAAGTTTAGCAGCAGCTAACCAACTCCCATCTCTACTTCCTGAATGGGCCACAAGTCACCCATTTGCAAACTCTTAAACTGTAATTAAGTATTGTCTGTTGTTCCACAAAGCTCTGTGAGCTCACTTGTTTATCTTCTGTGTCCCTCACACTTTTACAGCATAAAGATGAGACTGGGAGCGAGGAACCTGATCTTCCAGCGCTGGCCTAGGTCAGCAGGTTACAGATAACTAGCTGCCCAATCCAGGTTTCATAGCACTTCTGTTAAGTGCCAAACGGGGGCACCAGCAACTCCCTTAGGTGCATCATGGGCAGCAGCGAGACTGGATTCCAGCAAGTGTGTGCATAAAGAAGGAATCTGAAGGACAGCAAGGTAGGTACAAGTAATGGGCTACATGGCAGCTCTTCCAAAAGAAATGTCCATGTCCTAATTCCTGGAACCACTGAATGTGACCTTACTCAGTTAAAGGATCTTTGTAGAGGAAATCTAAAGACAAATGTCCTTTTGAAAGCCTGGTAGCGAGTATTAAGGAGGGCATGTCTTGCATGGAGCACTGGGTGTGGTGCATTAACAAAGAATCTTGGAATACTGAAAAAATAAAATTAAATGTATTAAAAAAAAAAAAGAAAGACACATAGAGGGAGACAGATGCACACAGAGGAAAAGACCATGTGAAGCTGAAGGTAGAAATTACAGTGATGCAGCCACAGGCCAAGGAATGATGGGAGCCACTAAAAGCTGGAAGAGACAAGCTCCTGTTGGGGCCCATTGAGGAATCAAGCACCTTGATTTCAGACCTCTGGGTTCCAAAGCTATGAGAGAATACTTTGCTGTTGTTTTGAGCCACTGGGCTCATGGTAATTTGTTGTATCATCCCTGTAAAACTAAGCCAGTGCATAAGCAGAATTATCATGGCCTCACACTATCTATTTCTTTGAGCAGTGCACCATGTTGGCCATGAAGGCTGGCCACTCTAGCTCAAAGGGACTCCTTGCTGAAGTCACCCATCTGGCCATTAATGAGCAATTACTTGTGAAATCATATCCATTCTGGAATGAATTACTCAAATCTCAAGTTGTTCAACCTTCTCATTTCATCCTGGTGATAAACTCATGCATGCAGGTGGTGAGCCATTACACATAGTAATTGTCCTGGAAGGCTGGTCCCCAAACCAGCCTCATTAGAACCACCTGGAACAGGTCCTAACAAACCTGGCCTTGTCCTAGACTTAGAGAGTCAGCTGCAAGAAGTGACCAGGGTAAGAAAGACTGAGAGGGTATGGTGACTAACATAATATAATTTTTTATAAAGGAAAAAAAAAAAATGGGGCGCCTGGGTGGCTCAGTGGGTTAAAGGCTCTGCCTTCGGCTCAGGTCATGATCCCAGGGTGCTGGGATCGAGCCCCGCATCAGGTTCTCTGCTCAGCGGGGAGCCTGCTTCCTCCTCTCTCTCTGCCTGCCTCTCTGCCTACTTGTGATCTCCAATAAATAAATAAAATCTTAAAAAAAAAAAAAAAAAGGCTGAGAGGACTGAGAACAAGTATCTTGAGCAAGCTCCTCAGGTGCCTGGTCTGCTCCCTAGAAGTGAGGGAAGGAGGCATGATAGCCCTGAATCAGGCAGCCTGGGGCTAATTCCAGCCCCACTTCTCACTATCCATTAAAGCTGAGGTTAGGAAGGTCCAACAAACGTTGTGGCAGAAAAGGGTTTACATGGGATCATGCATGCAAATCTTCTAGAGCAGTGGCTTAATAAATCCTGGGCATTGAGAACATGATGGAGGTGGGATGACGAACCTGCCCCACTAAGTAAGTGTGTCAGTCCCCCAAGGTCAGTACCACACAAGCCTCCTGGGTGGTCTCCTAGTTCTAATCCACCATTCTCCATGGGGAGGGACTCTCTGCAAAATTCTAATCTGACCATGTTTAATTAAGGGAATCCATATCACCTTCTTTGAGAAGGAAGAAATATGTCATGGTGACTCATCTCTCTATTTAGGCCTTCTCAGACTATCAAAAGGCTTTGATATATTTTCTCCTTAAAGGAGAAAAAAAAATACTGATTTTGTTAGTCCTCTGCTTAAAGTCATTTGTCTCAGCATGGTATACACAGCCCACATCACGTCCTTCAGCTCACCTCTCTCATCTCAATTTGCACACCATCATCTCCTCTGTGAAGACTTCCCTGATTCTTTTGTCTCACCCCAATTATCCCTACAGCTGCCCCATTCATCCCATTCTCTGCGCCACCCTTTTCCAGTACATGCCCGACATAGCATGGAATACTAAGGTCCCCAGACTACCTGCGTTAAAATTCTAGGAACGTAACTCACTAGTTGTGTGATCTGATCTTTCTGGGCTTCCATTCCCTTGTCTATACAATCTGAGTTGTTATAAATCTTAAAAGACATGGTTCTTATTAAGTGTCAAACACGGTGTCTGGAACATAGGAAGCAACTAAAACTCTTTGCCACTGTTGTTATTTTTCAGAGAACTCTAGAAATACAAGTAAGGTGACCTCCTTAGTTTGCTCTCCAGACACCCACTTCTGTGATAAAGACAAATCTGTGATTAGCTGTGTGAATCACAGAAGCCCAGACTCAGGAAGAACCTCCAAGATAATTTGGTCCAACTTCATTTTAACCACAACACGACAACAGCACTGTGACTGGGGGTGGAAACCAGAGGACTCTGTCTATGTGACTAAACCCAAAACAAACAAAACACGTTACAAACCCCATCCTCACACAAGTTCCTTGAGAAACAGGCATGAGGCAAATACCCAGAGCCCCGATTTCTAGATGAGGAAACTGAGCCACGGGGCAGTATGACCAGCAATATGTTATGCACCCAAAACCTCCTTCATGCTGTCAGTCGACAACCTCAAGACCAGGAAGTTGTTTGTGTCACAAAGACTGTTCCTGTGAGAAATGAACATGCGCTTGTGGGAAGTAGAGCAAGGAGGTCATGTCCATATTCTGTTGCTGTTCTTATTGAACCTTGTTCATGGTGAACACTTGTTTCTTTAATTCCAGAAAAGCCTCATAATGAGAACAGGTAGTGAAGCATCTGGGGAGGCAGCATGGGCTCACGGGATGGAAGAAGGGTTTGGAATCTGATTACCCAATGCAGATACCCCCACTCTGCCTGTCATTAGATAGGAGGACTCACATATAGACCCCAGGCCCCTAAAGCTCCAACCTCAGCAGCAAGATGGGGACAATGGTAATACTTCCCTGATGGGGTTATCTTTAGGATCTTAGAGATGTGCTGGAACACTTGACACGTGCCAGGCACTCTATAAATAGCTACCATTGCTATGATTGGAGCTCTTTGGGCAACCAGAAATGTAAACTCTCCAAAAGGAGGCAGAAGGTGTTTGAAAAGGCTGGCTTGAGTGTAAGGGAGGTGCTGCCTGTAAGAAATAAATCTTCATTGTGCAATCTGCCATGTGCCAATTATGGGCCAGCACTCTGCAGACATGCTCTCACCTCTGTGTCCTTCACCCATGCACAGGGCCTAGAAATAGTACAACAAATTTGGTTACTTATTTTATGAATTCAATGTGTGAACGAATGAATGAATGAATGAATGAATGAATAAACGAACAAGAAAATGCATTTAATCCTTACAGCACCACCAAATAAATACTATCATTTGCACCTTGCAAATTAAAAGCACAAAAGCCTTGAGCACAGAAATCACTTCCCCAAAGTCTTACAGTTAATAAGTAGAGGGATCAGGCAACCACATAAGGCCTCTTTTGCAAAGTGATTTCAAATGAAACTCAAAAGATGAGGCTGCAGCTAAGGTAAGAGCACAGCGGAGACAATTCCAGGTACAGGAAATGCCATGTGAAGGCCATGGAATGGGGCAGGGACTGGAATGTCAGAGGAGCAGAGAAAGCCAGCATGGCCCGAGCACATGGACCATGGTCTAAGATGAATTCAGGGAGTAAAGGAGGGGTCAGAGCAAGAACGACTCCATGGTCTTAAGTCAAGGCCTTGAATTTTATTCTAGGCACAAGGGTAAGACTTTAAAATATTTTCAGCAGAGGAGAGACATGACTCCGGTTTCATCTTGGTGTGGTGTAGAGAATGGCTGGGAAAAGGGGACAGAAATAGATCCGGGGAAGCTTTCATAGACAAGACTTAATGTGCTGGTGCCATGTTGAGGACAGTAGAGATGGAAGAAAATGAACACACTGGGGAAATCTTTGGTTAGTAGACCAAGTAGACCATAACCTGGTATGGGGGATTAAGAAAAGCTCAAAAATAAAATTCAGCCTTCTGCCTGAAGCCATTTCTGAGACTTCAAAGGCCAGATGAAAAGCAGGTAGGGGTAGACCAAGCATCTAGATGGGTCACTCTGAGGTGGAAGGACAATGAGACATCCTGCATTTGGATGGAGACATAAGAGCTGGCTAGAGACATGCCTTAGAAAGTCTTTCACATAGGAACAGGATTGTGGCAATGTAGGAAATCACATTGCCTTGGAGAGGAGAATGGGAAAGTTAAATATAGCGTGAAAAGTACACCAAGCCCTGAGGAGTATTTAGAAGCTGGAGGAGGAGGAAGAGAAGGAAGAGGACAAGAAAATACAATTAACAACCAACAATGAAAACCAGGAGGATTTGGGATGTTTCAGAAACCAAGAGCCAAAACTGGCATGGACTTGAAGTGCACAGAAGTCTAGAATTACAATGTCAGATGAACTCGTTTAACTGTCTTGTTTTCATATGGGAATCTGCAGCTCAGATAAGGGAAGTGGCTTGCTCAAGATCACACAACCAGATAACCTCAGAAGAACTTTCTAACAATGAGAACTATTGCCCAGTAGTGACCTAGTCTCTCTCCTCCGGTAGTGGATTCCCTGACATGGACAGATGTGAATGAAGAGAAGCTTGATGCTAGAGGGCAGTCCTGTGTCTGGTGGGGATGGAGGTATGGATGGTGGTACAGATGGTGGTATAGGAAATTTATTTTAGCTCTAAGGACTCAGGTACAGCCACAACACTGAGTATTTCA
Organism: Mustela nivalis; assembly: GCF_964662115.1. NCBI lineage: Eukaryota > Metazoa > Chordata > Mammalia > Carnivora > Mustelidae > Mustela > Mustela nivalis. The sequence continues at coordinate 13,184,763 of NC_139021.1, read as the reverse complement.
GGGTTCTGGCCATATCTTTCATTGTCACACAAATGAAAATATCAAGATCCATAAATGCAAGTAAGTGACCATGTCAATGAACAATAGGATATTTGGACAAAAGGCACATTACTAAAAGCACACATAGCAGAAATTTCTTGCTCATGCTCCATGATGATGCCAGGAAAGTAACCAAGCATATTAACAGGCCTCTGTCTGGTCTCCCCACTCTGTGGGGGAAACCTCAGTGTCTGCACCACAATTTAAAAGTAGATGGATGATTCTGCCTCTCCATTTTTGAACCCACGATGTGAATGCCAGACTCTAGAATCCCTGGGGTCAGAGATCTATCCTCACCACCAAGATTCATGGGACAGGGCCTCTATGCAGGCATTTGCAGGACAGAGCACAAAACCTTTTGTAAACATTATCTTCATAACTTCCCTATGAGACAGATGGGTGAGGCAACCTGCCCCTCAACGCTCAGAGGGAGCAGAGAAAGATAAGGCCATTGAGAGAACACTCAGCGGTAAACCAAACATTTAAAGGAAGGGCTAAGTACCTCTTTCACTTTTCTTTCTCTCACCACTCTACTCACCTCCCTACTGGCTTTCCCTTTTTTCCATTCCCTCCCTTCTCCTTTCTGCCCTCTGTTCTTGTAGGCCTACATGCCCATGTCCTCTCATCACTCTGTTTAGTCCCAGAGGCTAGGAGTGTAATGGTTTCTGACATGACAAGAGTCATATGGCCCCCAGAACATAAAAGAAGGAGGTAAAGGTGGGTACAAATGAAGATAAAGTTTGTATAAAAGGTGGAAGAAGCAGAGGGAAATCCCACCAGGGGCATTGATTTGATGTTCTCCCAAAATAACAGTAAAATTGAAGAGGACACAGAAACTGAGGAGAAGTTACAGGGCAGAATAAGCAAGACAGCTGGCCAAAGACCTACAGCAGGAATGTCAGGTGACACTGGGACCCAGCTCAGGGGTGATGCTGGGAAACTGTGGGGGCACCAATTAGCACAGCAGTGTGACTTGCCACAACTGTGTCCATAAACCAGGGTCCAGGAGGAAAGAATGTAGGACTGAGCAGATCTGGTGTTTGGATGAGTGGTTGTGGCAGGCAGGGAGGAAACAAAGCTGTCATGGTCAGAGGATCCTTCTGATGATCCACCAAGTTGTCAAGGCCAGGTAGGGAAGAGGTAAAGCTGGGAGCCACAGACTGATGAGGAGAAGATGGAGGGGAGAGCATGAAGGAAACAGATATCTAGAAGCCAGGGTCATTGCTTCTCAGCCTTTTGGCTAAGATCAAGTGTAGAAGCCAGGGCCAAAGTGGGACATGCTGAACTGAAGCTTGCAAAGATGGAGCTGTCGGTGTTGACAATAGACAGGGTATGACTCTGGGGCTGGGAAGGTGGCTAAGGTGGAGATGAGAGGAAGGACACTGGAGTTGACAAAGTCAGGAAAGGAAGAAGCAGCGATGCAGGGTTCCCAGGGGCAGTGAGGTCAATTGTGATGACAAAAAAAAAAAAAAAAAAAAAACCATGAGGGGAAGGGAAAAGCACTGAGTTAGGGCCAACATCTCTACCAAATGGTGGGGAAAGGACACCAGCAGTTAAAGGATGGGGTGAGCCTCCAAGGCAAAGGCAGAGGGATAGGAGAAATGAGCAACAAAAATCTAACACGGTGGTAGGGACCAGGAGGGAGCCAGATCTCTAGTGTGAATCCACCTCACCTTGCAGGAGCAGGTCCTTGTGAGAAAGCCAGGTCTTCTCTACGATAGGAGGATCATTTGCTGAGCTGAGCAGGCTGAGGTAAGGAAGAGTAAGTAGAGGTGAAATATTTGTGAGAAAGGAGGTGGATACAGAATGTGCAGAAGACACAGATGGGCAGTAAACTCATACTTGGGGATTCTTAATGAGAGATGTATAGATATCATGTGTTTCTTTTTTTAACACTTTTTTCTTTTATTTCTTTTCAGTGTTTCGAGATTCATTGTTTATGCACCACATCCAGTGGTCCATGCAATCCGTGCCCTCCATAATACCCACCACCAGGCTCACCCAACCTCACAACCCCTCCTCTCTGGAACCCCCAGTTTGTTTCTTAGAGTCAGCAGTCTCTCATGATTCATCTCCCCCTCCAATTTCCCCCAACTTCGTTCTCCTCTCCATCTCCCCATGTCCTCCATGTTATCCCTTATGCTCCACAAGTAAGTGAAACCATATGATAATTGACTCTCTCTGCTTGACTTATTTCACTCAGCATAATCTCTTCCAGTCCCGTCCATGTTGATACAAAAGTTGGGTATTCATCCTTTCTGATGGAGGCATAATACTCCATTGTATATATGGCCCATACATATCTTCCTTACCCATTCACCTGTTGAAGGGCATCTTGGTTCTTTCCACAGTTGTGGCGGCCATTGCTACTATGAACATTGGGGTACACATGGCCCTTCTTTTTACTACATCTGTACCTGTGGGGTAAATACCCAGTCGTGCAATTGCAGGGTCGTAGGGTAGCTCTATTTTTAATTTCTTAAGGAATCTCCACACTGTTTTCCAAAGTGGCCCCACCAACTTGCATTTCTACCAGCAGTATAAGAGGGTTCCCCTTTCTCTACATCCTCTCCAACACATGTTATTTACTGTCTTGTTGTGTTTCTTATCAAGTACTACCAATGGAGTATTCTTGTCAAATCATCAGAAGCCCAACCCAGATGCCCATGAGAAAATGAATGGATAAACACAGCATAGTATAGAGACAGAGAATAATCCAGAGGTTACCAGGTGGAGAATGGGATATGAGGAAATGGAGAGTTATTGTTTAACGGATGCAGAGTTTCTGTTTAGAATGAAGAAGACATTCAAGAAATGGATGGTAGTGATGACTGCACAGCATTGCAGATGGACTTAAAGCTACTGAGCTGTATATTTGAAAGATTAAAATGGTAAATAATTTGTTATATGCATTTTACCACAATGAGCGAAACATTTAAAATAATCAAAACCAGGGTGCCTGGGTGACACAGTCGGCTAAGTGTCTGACTCTTAGTTTCAGCTCAGGTCATGATCTCAGAGTCATGGATCAAGCCCTGTGTTGGGCTCCCAATTGGGCTCCATGCTTAAGACTCTCTTCTTCTCCCTCTACCCCTCCCCTCTGCTTGCTCTCTCTCCCTCCCTCTATCAAATAAATAAATAAATCTTTTTTAACAATTAAAATAAGATAATCAAAACCAGATTTGATCATGGCATTGGATTCTATGCCCAAGTTATACGAAAACCAAGAGGCAAAATAATGTGTTAAATGACACCACCAGAGTGCAATACAAAATTCCCAGTTAAAGAAACTCAACAAATAAGAAGAAGCCTGGTTTCTCAAAGAACAACAAAAATTGAGGCAGGAAGGGAGAAATAAAGGGGAAACCTATTAAATAAAAGAGTCTTGAAAGACATATCCACATGGAATCCTAATTTGAACAAAGCAATTGAGATAATTTGAACACTGACTGGATATTTGATATTAAGGAAGTACTGCTAATTTATTTTGACATGATAATGATCTTGCAAGTAAATTTTTTAAAACTCTTTATCTTTTAGAGATACATACTGGAATACAAGTGAACTGGCATGATATCTAGGATTTGGTTTAACACAACTGGGGAGAGGGAAAGGGAGATGCAATGTTGTGAGTGAATGGGATGTTCACAATACAGGGATGTCCATGAGTTATAATTGGTAAAGTTAATGGTTGTGATGGTTTCACATAGGTTCCCTATGCTATATGTCTCTCTACTTTTGAGTAAGTTGAATGTCATCCATAACAAAAAGTTGGTGGAAAATGGACTTTGATGGGATAACACCAACAAAAGGATATTTTAATGGGCATAAATGTAAATCTAGTATTTTTTAGCTCAGACTGGGTAAGGGAGGGCAGGTGTCAAAAATTCATGCAAGAATTTTTAGTTGGGATTTAGTTGGTCCCAATCAGTATGAGCCAGCAAGGTGAGGCATCAGCCCTAACAGTCAATCCTGCTCTCGGCCAGGTTTCCCACTGGATCTTCTCTGTCTAGGTTTGCTAAAGAAGGTCTGGAGTATTGGACTCCTTTCTGAACCCCAGAACTTAGAAGGGACCCTGTCAAACTGTAAGCTGCTTACTGCCAATTTCAACTGGAACGAAAGAAGCCTCCGTTAAGAACATGTAAGGACACAGGGCTGGAGATTCCAGGGAGGCAGCATTTGGCTAAATAGAGGGATTTTCTCCACATCGGCAAGTAGTGTGGGACATCAAAGAGCTTTTCAACGTTTTTCACTCTATCAGCCCCAAGAACAGAGGGGAATAAATATATCCCCTGAGGTAGCAGCACAGACTAGAAATGTCTCAGATATTTGTCTGGTCTTTAAAAGTCATGTGGATTTGTGTTCAGTGCAAAAATACCTTGAGCTGTCAAAGACGACGATCAAAAGCATATACTCATCCTGGGGCTCCCTCTGCCACCAGCACAGTATCCCGTAAAAGGGTATAAAAGCAGACTCACATCATGGTGAGACCTACAGAGGGGCAGCTAGGGCCCCTCACGCTTCCTACCTCTATTTCTTGAGTAAGGATGTCAACATCTATGACTCAGCGACTCATCTATAAAATGGGATTGCTTATACTACCTCCCTGAGTTTAATGCATGGATGAGAGAAACTCCACATTAACAATTATAATTACCATTGATTGCACATTTGCCATGAATCCTGGATCATCAGCTCTTCTATAAGGATTATTTTGAAAACACTACTTTGTTCCAGCACAACCGATGTATTAAGGAACAATGGGAGCCAAATGCCAATTCCGTGTTTGCTTACGTGGGATTTCCCCTTGTGAGAAACAGTAGATGCACCAGCTGAACCTCGGTAGGTAGGAGCACTCAAAACACACTTCGAATATCCACAGCCACCTCAGGTGGAAAGACAGGGTGTATGTTCAGAGCCACACCCATGCACATCTGGTGTAACAGCTTTTCATCTGATCTCAAACTCACTGCCCTCACTGCTTCACAATGTTTCACAAGCTAGAGCCCTTCTGAAACCCACATACACAAGCCAACCTCAGGTCTCTCTGATGATAAAGGGCCTTATTTATTGTAGCATTTATGCAGTTCTTAACCACTTAGTGTGTAAAACAGTGCTGCCCTTTTATTAGGCCTGTATCATATTCATACATGCTTACAAGTTGCTGGTGAAGTTTGTGTTTTTCCCCTAACCCCATTTTTCCCCTGAGCCCTGTGGTTCTATTGTGTGATTCTGCATAGCACAGTGATTTTTAGGAGTGCGTATGTCGCCTTATAGAAAATCTGGCTGTACTAAGCAATTTACATGCTTTCAATTTTCAGTAACTCAATGACAGGGAGGCAATTCTTGTCCTCATGTTCTAGGTGCTCAGTAAATGACAGCTGCTTCTGTGACGAATAATCACAATTAAATCAGTCCAGGATTGGAAAAAGTCCCCTCATCAGCTGGTGTGACACTTCCCTTCGTTGATGAATGACTGGTGGCAAGTTTTTGTTTGGGTGGTGTAGGTCCTTCCGTTTCTCAGAGTCTGCAATTCTGCAGCCCTTTGACCAAAGAGACCCAGTCAGGGTCCTTAGCACATGAGCTCCCAGCCTGTCATTCACCCATCAGACAGGCCAGGGAAGTCCATGGCCTGGTCTTCCCCCCTGTTCGTTCTGGGAGTTTGGGGTTTTTTTTGTTTTGTTTTTGTTTTTGTTTTTTAATTTGCTCCTTCCTCAGTGACTCAGTACCTTCCCTGAAAGATCAACTTATCAATTTTCTGGAGAAGCTGATCACAGTTCAGTCAAATACTTTCCATAAAATGCACATAATTATTTATGGCCCAGATGTGTGCAGCGTAGGTCACTTCCTGTCCTGCGTTCTCTGTGGAATGGGGACCCCAAGTGAATGATTAGAAGATTCACACAGTGGACCAGAATTTGATCCAGAAGCCCTCCCCAGTACCCGTGATTGTCTGTTTCTACAGGCTTCCCTTCTGGAGAGTTTTTTTGGAATAAGTGGCCTCATGAAACCAAAAGCTAAGAAGCTTATTTATTCACGTGTCCACACCTGCAGTTGAGAGCCATGTTTGTGGGGAGCTTGGTGCAGGTGATCGAGAGAGAGCTGAAGGCCCCATAGCCGACACCAAACACCCTCACTGAGCATACCATCTAGTGAGTTCATAGAAATAATAGAACACAAGTTTATACATTTTAGACACATTTTTAAAATAAATTGTGGGAAAAATACCCACAAGTTCTTCCCTTCACTCAGATTTCTAGGTCAAAATGTGGCAAGTTAAAAATCCCAGCTCTGTGGCCTTTTGGATATCACCATGTATCTTATCTTCTCTGAGGCTCAGTCTTCTCATCTGTACATGGGGACCTTGTCCACGTTAAAGGGTTGCTATGCAGATTACAAAGTTTATGGCATGTGAGGCGTCCAGCCCAGTGGCACATGATGTTAAAAACCTGTTCATTCCCTCCCCCTCTCAACTCAGATAGCCCTCGGTCTCCAGGAGAGCATGCACTTGGCCCAGGGAACTGTAAGCCAGAGCATTCTGAAGGTTCATCCGTTAAGGAGCACTTGAGAGCCTCACTCAGGCACAGATACTCATGGCTCGGGATTCAGAAGACAGAAGTAGCCTTGGGTTGAGTCTGAAGGAGACAATTTACCCAAAGGTCCTGGTAGAGAGCCTCACCATACTGCAGGTCCCCCAGCTTGGGCCCTGGAGAAGCTTCCAGAGCTCCAGGTATGATGAAAACCATCCAGTCACTCTATTATTTTTTTTAAGATTTTATTTACTTATTTGAGAGAGAGAGAGAGTGGGGTGGGAGAAAGAGCAGAGAGAAAGAGAGATAATCACCAGCAGACTCTGCACTGAGTATGGGGCTCGATTCCAGGACCCCAAGATCATGACCTGAGCCAAAACCAAGAGTTGGACACTTAACTGACTGAGCCACCCAGATGCCCCTCAACCAGTCATTTTAGTGGAAAAAGAAGCAACACAAGCCACCAGCCTTCCCCACCTGCATTGGCAATTGCTCCTCTGAAACTGAGTTCTCTTCATCTCCTTCAAAACATTGCCTTAGCCCATTAATCCACTTTTGACTGTGTGCAACATGAACATTTAGTTTTTGGCTAATTTTTTGCCAGGAGCTAAGGAGGGAATAATTCTGATATCAGTCAAGCTCAGGAAAGTTGGGTTTTTTTGTTTTGTTTTGTTTTTTTATTAAGAAGTGTAAGAATGCCTTATTTTTCCAGCATTGTCAGGAACTGAGTTTTGAGAAATCCCCACAAGTTACTTGAAAGCTGTGGCTCTAGGTTTGGATCTAGGCGTGATGTGCAAGAGAATTCCAAGTTGCAGTATCTTTCCAATGGGTGATTCTTTCTGCAGACGTACCTGAACTGCATTTAAGAAAACTATTTCATGTACTATATGTTAGAAACTTTAAATATATTATCTCTAAGCTATTGGCAACCCTTGGGAATAAGAATTATCATTTTCAGCTTACAAATTAGAAAAGTGGGGCCCTTATTAAGACCAAAAAAGTGCTTACTGGCCTCTTTCCCTGAATGGCCATTCTTGAGTTTCTTAGGTCCCCACAGAATTTGGGTTCAGAGCACCGAAGTATGATCATATAATTATACTCATCAAAGTTATGTTCAATGATCTTTCATTTTTTTGTTAAGTGCCTATTTTCTCCCTGGTCAGGAGAGTCCTCACAGGTAAGAGATGCTGTTTGCTTTGTTCATTTGGGCAACAATGATGGAGGTTCCCTGACTTCCAAACTCCAGTCCAACCATCGGAGACTCAGTGGTGACCATGATGGTATTAGGCCCTCGGGACACTACAGTGGGGCACTCAGTACTGCAGCCCCAGCTCCCAGCTCAGACAGAGTCTGGCACACAGCAGACATTTAATAAATACCACTGACTGCATGCATGCCTGAGACTCAAGCTCCCTGTTCCTGAGTCTTGATGTGCCCATGCCTCGGCCACCATGCCTCTTTGTGTGTCCTCACCAACTCCTTCATGATCACAGCCTCATTTGCTCCCTTTCCAACCCAGTAGCGCCAAAACAAACAAGCCGTAATCAAATCAGATCTCCCTGTCTTTGAATGCACCATTCTCTCTGCCTGGATTACAAGGCCCATCTGGCTCAAGCCTCCACTGAAAGCCACCTCCTCTCTGAAGCCTTCCACAACCTTCCATGGAAGACCAAGCTCATTCCCCTGTGCCATCCTGAGGCACCCTCTTTATACCTGTATTATGGCATGAAATGGACCACACAGGCATTAATCATTGCCTTGTGGCCTTTCAAGCCAGGCTGTGAGATAATGGAGGATAGATAAATTCCACAGGTTGCTCCTTGTTCCATCATCTTGTATCAAAAGGAAGCTTCAAACTGCAAGGGATAGCCAACTCAACATGGTCAAACAATAAACACATCCATTTTCTCACTAGATAATAAAGCTGGGTGCAGATACAAGTAGTTCAAAATGTCAGGGAGCCCTTTACGAAACCAGCACTTTCCACAGTCCACTCAGCCATCTCTGTTGGCAATATCTCTACTGTGATGATAAGATGGCGGCCAGAGTTTCAGACATGATACGTGGACACAGCAGGGTCAGCAAAGGGGAAACGGGAAAAATAGGGAAGCATCCCCTCTCTAGTGTCTCTTGTTAAGTTTGAAAAACCTTTCTTAGTTGTCAAAATTTCCCACCCATATCCTATGGACCAGAAATGTCTCACATGTCCATACCTAAACCAATCCCCAGTAAGGAGAATGAGACCATTTCATGGTTGAAACTAATTCTCTCCTTCTGAAAGACACAGTCTCAAAGGAAGGTGAAGGGAAACACGAAAGAAAAGTTGGGAATAGATTAATAGACACAGCAGTGGGATCCAGCACACCCCTTGTGATTTCTTAAAACCCAAACTCACTGTTCTCCTAAATGGCATAGGCTCATTGCCCACAGTGGAACTCTTGTTATGGTAAACCTAGGTGAAAATTGGTTGCTTTATTGGAGGATGTGGCCAGGTTACCTCTGGTTTTTCGCTGTGCATACCCAACTCCATCTCAGTCCTACCACTTGCTCTTGGTTGGTACAATGAGTTTATTCACTCTCTCAGCAGAATGTGTTAAGTTCCATCATGTGACAGCTCATAGGCTCTGGGGTCCCAGGAAGTAAGCCACAGACTCTGTTCTCAAGTAGCTCACTCTACTTCCCAGGATCATTTGGTTTTTTTCCTCCAAAATATGAGACATGCAGGGAAGATATCCCCTTTGCACAGATTAGGAAATCCAGGTACAAATTAGTGATGCAATATTCCTGACAATACGGAAGCTCTTTTCAGACAGAAATATCAGAAATGCAACCAGCCAATTATAGGACTTCTTCTAATTCTAGTCAGCTTACAGACAATGACCCTGGCTAAGGGGAAAAAAGCATCTCATCCCATGAAATGTTCCTGAGAAGAAAAGGGTTTCATGGTCAAACATTTTTATGAAATGTTGTCTACTAGCCCTACCTCCCCCATAAGAGTCACAATTCACATTAATGCACTGAAAACTCTAAGAAGTTCCACAAGAAATTAGCTGGTTCAACTCAGTGGTTAAAATTGTATTTGCTCACAGGACACTTTCTCATTGCATAGACCTCCTACGTCATTCATTCATCATTACATAGTTACTGAACATCTTCCTTGTGACAAGCACTACATATTTTTGAACAAAATAGACATGGCTCCTGACTTCATGAACTTTATAAAGTAAATGGAACAAAGTTCCATACCACAAAGAACAGTGCTTACTGGGATAATGAATATGATTATGAAACTTTATGATTTCACAAGTGTTTTTATGACTAATTACTTTACATTGATTCCCAAAGATATTATTATTAGCCCATCCCAGGTGGCACAGATGAGAATCAAATCCAGGACCATCTCCCTGAGATTATTATCATCTTAATGATCCATGGGTCTCAGAATACCCTTGGAGATATTGGTCAGATTTAGGTGCAGCCACAAAAAATACCAAAACCTTGGTAGCTTAGCACAAGAACAAATACTTATTTCTAGCTCATGTTGCATGTTAATGCCTGCAGGTCAGCAGTGGTGGCTCCGTGCTATGGATTAAATATTTGTATCCCCCCATGATTCATATATTGAAACCTAATGACCAATATGAGTATATTTGGGGGTAGGAACTTTGGGAGGTGACTGGGTCATGAGGTTGGAGCCCTCATGAATGGAAGAGACTCCAGAGAACTCTCCCATCTCATCCACACTGTGAGGGCACAGCAAAGAGATGGTCACCTATGTACCAGGAAGCAGGCTATTATAAGAAAACAGATCTTCCAGAGCCTTCATCTTGGGCTTCCCAGCCCCCAGAATGGTGAGAATAAATTTCAGGTGTTCATAAGCCACCCGGCGTATGATATTTCTCTTATAGCAGCCTGAACAGAGTGAGACACTTTGCTCCACATGCCTTCTCATGCTGGGATCCAAACTGAAATAATAGCCTCTGTGTGGAGTGTGCCACTTTCATGGGAAAAGCAAGAGAGCTGACAGAAACTCTTATGATTCATAAAGTGGCACGTGTCACATCTACTTGCAATCTACTGACTGAACCAAGTCATACAGCCAAACCCAAAGTCAGGCAAGGTGGTTGGGAGGTAACTCCCTCCCTTCTACATGGAACACTGACAGTCAAGTGGTATGAGGAGGATGGATATGTGCAATCCTCTCACAGGAAAGAGACCAGCAGTGAGTAGTTATGGACAACGTCACCACATGGGGAAGAGAAGAACAGTGAGAAGGACGGGCTCTGAAGCCAGATCAACCTCAGTTTGAATTCAGCCCTGCCAGTTATTAGGTGAGTGGGCTTGCGTTGTCAGATAAACCCTAATCCTCAGTCCCTCCAATTATAAAATGGAAATAAGGGTATCTACCCCATAAGGTTCTAGTGACGATTTAATGAAAGCTATGTCATCATCTCAAGTCCTTCACCCAGTGCCTGATGTAGTAAAATACTCAGGGAGTAACAAATATTATCATGCCAGAGTTTTCTGGACATCTAAAACAGTGTTCTCAAACTAGACCTCAAAATGTCTGTGATTCTCATCCCTTCTCACGCCATTCTGACTGCCCCTTAACAGGTCTATGTCTCTCAGCCTTTCTAGAAAAGGCCACTGGGTCCACAGTGAAGTGAGGAAGAAAAACAAAGAAAAAGATAACGCATTCGACAAGTTGTTCCTTTAGCAGCCGCTTAATCATAGACAAGTCAAACCTAGTGACATATGCAAATGACATGCCTGGGACAAGTAAATATACCTTGGCCTCTTGATATCTGAATCTGGCTTTCGAAGGGGAAGAAAATTCACCCAGGAGTCAAAAATGAATAAGTGATGGCTTATAGGAGTTGGATCAATGTAGAATATTCCAAACTCTCAGCTACCAGCCTGGGTACTGAGAAGACAGACCATCCTTACCCTCTCTTCTCAAGGAGGAAAAGCAGCCCTGTTCCCATGAGTTCTGACTCAAAAGGGCCCCAGCCATGGGTGTTGCTTGCCTCTTTGATAAGGGAGACTGGTTTCAGCAACATGAACTTGTGCCCTGGCAAACTAAGTCAAGGGCATTAGCAATGGAGAAGTTTCCTTGCCATCTTCAGTCTTATCTATCCAATCTTTGAGGTGATACTCCCAGGAAGTAGTGCAGCAGAGTCTCGGGGAGCCCTAGGAATCCTCCCCTGTCCTGTCAGAGAGAGGGTGGGTCTCAGAGAAGTTCCTCCCACTTCTCACCAGAGCTTCTGCGTGGAGAGCCGAACACCTGCCTGCCTCACACCAGCCCACAGCCACTACAGATCTTGGTGCTGGGAACACAGAGCCTTGCATCAGCCAACTGGATCAAATGCCAACTATGAGACCTTGTCCAAATTACATAACATGTGGATTCTGGTGTCCCTATCAGTAAAACCGGGGATGTTCATAGGCTTGTTATTCTTCATCCTCAGTCACCATCAATACTCTTGTCATACCGTCACACAGATGAGTCACATATCACTCCCTGAATTAATCCATAACTTCAGATGGTTTACTAAATACAACTGAAGGAAGTCAGAATTTTCTCTTTTTTTCCCTCCAGTTTTATTAAGATTTTATTAACATACAGCATATGTAAGTTTAAGGTATACAATCTGATGATTTGATAAAAGTATATATTGCACAATGATGAAAACAATAAGGTTAGTTAGCAGCTCCAGCCCCTCACATAAGTACCACTTTTTTGTGTGTGTGATTACATTTAAGACCCACTCTTTCAACACCTTTCAAGTCTATAATATGGTATTGATAATTATAGTCACCATGTTGTACATTAGATCCCCAGAACTTGTTCATCTTAAAGTTGCGAGTTTGTGCCCTTGATCAACATCTTCTCCCACCCCCACCCCAGGCAATCACTACTCTACTCTTTGTTTCTATGAGTTCAGCATTTTGGGATTTCACATAGAAGTAAGAACAAACATTATTTGTCTTTCTCTGTCTGATTTATTTCACTTAGCATAATGCCTTCAAGTCAATCCATGTGATTGCAAATGGCAGGATTTCCTTATTCTTTATGCCTGAATAAAAGAATATTTCCATGTGTGTGCATTGAGAGAGAGTGTGTGAGTGTGTGTGTGTGTTGCCTTTTCTTTATCCATTCATCCACTGATAGACACTTGGGTTGTTTCCATGTCTTCACTATTGTAAAGAATGCTGCAAGGAGCATGGGGGATTATTTCTTAATGCTTGCAATTGAACTTACATTGGACAAGAAATTTAACCTAGCTACCTAAGCTGATTTTCACATCTGTGACTTGTATCATTTGTTTTAAAGTACTTGCTACCTTAATAAGTACACCCTTCATAAGTTTATTATTGGCACACAACATACGTAAAATTTCAGCAAAAATTTTTTGAATAGTTCATTTTTCTAATGTGACATTCAAAAAGTGGATCTTTCAAAGTTCAAAGGAAAGTCATGAAAATATCTTCAAAATAAGTCAATAACACTTTTTTTGACCTTTGAGATTAACACTTTATAAGAATTCTTTAAATAAAATGGAAAAGTATTTAAGAATTAGCAAAATGTTTTTTGTTTTTTTTTTTTTAATGAAGGGGGAAAGCAGAGGGGGAGATGAACTATGAAACAGTATGGACTCTAGAAATCAAACTGAAGGTTTCAGAGGGGAGGTGGGTAGGGTTTGGGTTGGCCCTAGTGTTGGGTATTAAGGAGGGCATGGATTGCATGGAGCACTGGGTGTTATATACAAACAATGAATCATGGAACACTACATCAAAAACTAATGATGTACTGTATGGTGACTAATATAAGATAGTAAAATAAAATTTAAAGCAAACAAACAAATAAATAAACAAATAAAAAGAAAAGTGAGTCGGCATTTCCTACCATGTTTCTCCCACTGTTCTCCTAGTGGAAGAGAACCTCACACCCCAGACCAAACCACAAGAGTTTCTTTGGACAGTAGAATACAAGTGAAGCTCTGTGCCATGTCCAAGCAGAAGCAGTAAGAGGCATGTGGTTCCAACATTACCCTTCATCCCTGCCACTGAAATACCAATGTTCCAGATACCAGCTGCCCCTTTCAGAGACAAGGGGACAAGGTACAGAGCTGTAGCTTACCTGCAACAAACATGAATTGTGATCAAGAAACCCATTTCGTTCTTATGAGTCACCAAGAGGTGGGCATGCTCTGTTATCACAGCATCACTCAGCCAAAATCATACAACAGCTGTGAGGTATGAGGGGAAATCTCATTTCACACATAAGGCAACTAAGGAAATCCATGTCTCTTTTCTCCAAACCTTGTGGTCATCCCACTATACTGTCTCTTTCCTAAACAAAGTTTGGTTCCGTCACAGAACTTCTCATAGTTCAGAATTTCTTTTTTTTCTTCTTTTTTGTCTGATTTCCCCCATGATCCAAGCTCCATGAAAGCTAGAACCACATCTATCTGTTTCATCAATTCATCTTTAGCCCTTAGTATAGGTTAGACACCACATCTGGATGAATGAATGAATGAATGAATGAATGAATGGATACATCAGCCTCTTCATTGCCTTGATTCCTGACCATGCTGGAGATACAAAATGACCTCACAAAGAAGTGGAAATATTTTAGACTAAGAACAGACACTGCAGCCAGTGACCTGGCCAGAACCAGGAGATTTAGATGGGCAGCATGCTTATTGCCCAGATTATTCACTTCGCCTCCCACTGCCACCCCTGTGGCTCCAGCCCTGCCTAAGGAAGGGGTGTCTATAGTTCTGCCTGTTGGCACCTCACATGGAGCACATGCAGACCCACCTCTATTCTTCTTCCTCAGACCTGCCCCTTCATCTGTATCTGCTGCCTTGGTCAGGATACCATGTTGCCCAGGCACCCCACCCAGAGACCTGGGGGTCCACCTGGACTCTTCACTTTCTTTCCAAATCTGCTCAGTCACCAAGTCCAGCTGATGTGTGGGATTTCTCTACACCTCCCTGGCTCTCCTGAGATGACCTCCAGGTCTCACGTCCTCTCCTCTGGACTTTGGATCTCTCTGCTCCCCCTCTCTGGTTCCTCTAGAACACCCTCCATACCACTGCTGTGGGTCTTTAAAAATAAGCAAACCACACTTGCGAATGTTCGTTCATAAACCACAGTCAAGCTCCTGCTTAAAGTGTTTACAAATATCTGGCACAGTATCTTTCAAACTTTAATCATAAAAGTCACTTGTTAAAATGCAGTTCCTTAAAAAAAAAAAATGCAGGTTCCTGGGTCCCACCCTTAACCTACTTACTAGGAATCTTTTAGGGAGGGGCCTGGGAATATCTTTTTAATAAATGCCTCTCCTGAGTAGGCAAGTTTGGGAAACATTGACATAGTCTACTCATTAGAATGAGATTCAGTTGTGTTGGCTAAAAATACAGAATTTTGACATAGAGGGGCCTAAACAATAAACTAATTTAATTGTCTCACACAGTAACAGTAAGTTACAGTATCCCATAGAAGAGAGAAAAACAGAGGGGACAACAACAACAACAAACCTTTCTTTGTGCCATTTCCTCCCTTTATCAGGGAGAGACTTTTTCCAGAAGTTCCTCAGGCAGGGTACTGGTCAGAGCTGGTCACATGCTCACCTGTAGTCTAGACCCACCTTGGCAAAGATGAATGGAATCTCAATGACATCATTAGGGCAATAAGGATTTGTCCCCCATGGCTTATCACACTGTGAGCCTAATAAAGTTAGATTTCCACAATCAAGGAAGAAAGGGAAGGGGCCACTGGAGTCCCAGGGAATCGTCAGTGCTGTTCACCAAATATTTCTAGTTCTCCACCCCTTCCAGTTCAGGGAGAGATCGCCCTTCTCATCTCTGTCCGGTGAAACGTGAGCAAGAGTAATGTGTGTCACTTCCAGGAAAAGCTTTAAGAACCAATAGAAGATCTACCACATTCCCTTTTCCTGCCTTGAAATTCATGGAACTAATTTCATGGAACATCTCTCCGCAGGATCCCTGTGGGACCAAGAGGGTCCGAGTATCCCCTCCCAACCCCCAGTGGATGAGAAACATAGGGAAGAACCCAACTTTTGCTGTCATCAACCACTAAGGTTTGGAGGCTCTGCATTCCTACAACACAGCACAGGCTGCCCAGCTGGAAAGAGGACCTTCCAGACCACACAGACTAGAAAGTACACCCTGGAAACACCCACTAGGAAAACTGTACAAAAGCACCTGCAGGAAAATTTCCTTTGCAGCAGCTGTCTTAACAGCTGGAACACTTCCTTCTTGACTGCTGTCTTGCTGGGGGGGGGGGGGGGAACCCTCTGAAAGAAGCAAGAAGCAAGTGGTACCTACCCATGAAAAAGCTGATACCATTTTTCTTTCCCCACCCCTCTCCTGTTAATTCTCTCAAAATTAGGAAACAAGTAATCCCTGCAACAAAAGCATGGACTAAGTGCTTGTTATGTATGAAGCCCTGTGTGAAGCAAGGTGGTACCCCAGCAGCTACACAACAGGGCTTCTGTCATCATTACTCTCATTTTTCAAATAATAAATGGAGGCTTATAGAACTCAATCTGTAGATCTGTAGATGGTACAGATAATGTATGTGGAAACTGCAATTCAGAGCCAGTCAGTTTGACTCTGTTCTGAGTGTGCTGCTATGGTGTCTGTGTCCTAGGGCTGAGGAGAGTGCCAGCTGTGCCACCTGAGAAGCTGTTGCTCCTTTTTCCCAGGGACCAGGTAAGTCCATGATCTGAATGGAGCCTGTCAGGTCATATCTTTCAACTCCGAAGTGCACCAAATCACCAGCAAATGGATGGAATGCAAGGAAATGGCATTCTCCCAAGTCAATCTCATATCTATCCTCTGCATCAGCTTCTCTGTTTTACTATGTCCCTCACCAGTAGCCACATGATGATTCCCTAACAGCAACAGCATCCATCAGGATCATTGAGACAGGCCCCACCTGGGCTGGTCCTGGTCACAAGGAATATAGCAATGCAGGGGCGGGGTCTAGATTAACAAACAGCAATGTTCACGAGGCAAAAGATGACCATTTGCTGCCATGCACTGCCCCTACCTCTATACCTTAGTGCATGCTCTTTTGTTTGTATAGGATGTTCCTCCCAACACTAGCTCCCCTTTGTACATTCTTTATACCTCTGTCTCCCCTGCTGAACTGAAAATGTAGAAAGCCCAGGGAGTACATTTTATAAATTTTCACATACATTGCCTAGTACATAGTAAGGGCTCCATGAACACATAAATGAATACTGTAGCCCAACTGGACCTGGATTTTCATGTTTTTCACAGCACTTTACTGCCTACAAATGCTTTCACTTTCATGACTCTCAACAGCTCTTTAAGTTACTCAGGGCAGAATCCATTCCCCTTTGAAGGAGGAAAATATCAAAGTTGCGAGATTTCTAGTGACTTCGCCACAATCACCAGTGAGTAGTCTATACAGACAGATTCCAGACCATGGTAAACGTGGAGCAGTAATACAGTAATGCTTGCTCAGGACTTAGGAAAAGAGGAGGAGAAGTGGAGAGAGAGAAAGGAAAGACAGAGGTGATTTGGATCCAACCCTGATTCAATGGTCTGACCATCTGCCCATGATAATTTGGCAAGACCCACGTTGAGGGGCTGAATCAATGATTGTTTTTATAGCCAGAGATAAGTGGACACATTTTCACATTGACGAATTATCAAACAGCAATGTTAGTAATGTCGTTAGACTGTAATAGAGATAAAATGTAATTTAGATATGCATATCCTCTCTCTAATCATCATTTGTCCATCAGCCTTGGGGGTCAAGTTGAGTTTAATCTTCCTCAATGGCCGTACTTTTGGTTTCAGTCTCCCGTCCTCACTGTGCATCCTGTAACTTCCATCGAGCCCATCATGGGAAAGGCATGTGTCTGGAAACTGGGGAGGAAGGGTGAGTCTTCTTTGTTAAAACAAGACAAGGGAGGCTTGTTGTAATGCTCCTTTTCCTCAGATCCCCAGCCTTGTCCACACCTCCACAAATACACCCACTTGAATACATCGTTGTATATTTTAGGCAAGTCCCCAATGGTTCTGCAAACACAGATGACTGTGCGTGGATGCTTTCAGCAGCTTTGCAAAGCATGGTGTTTGAATTCTTGAAATCATCTATTTTTTATGTGTAAATAAACAGTGGGAGAAAAGGAGAAGGCATCCATACAATTTTAATGAACAAGATTCCCATCGGTCATCAAAAGAAAACAAAAGGTAGCTTAATGGGCACACGGAAGCTATTTTTCTAGTGATTTTTCTGCTCAGCTCTCCTGGGAAGAGGAGTGGCTTCTAAATTAAAAAGAAAAAATGATGCTCTGAGTATATTTTTTCCTGCCATTTCATTGTCTTTGATCTTGCATTTCCTAAGAAAGAAGCACTTAACCTCCAGTGTCAGATCAATGTTGGAAATGCATGCTTTATTTTAAAATCCTTTCTGAGTACACAGAAACTCTGTGAATCAGGCCAAATCTGTATCTTCGTATATAAATTTACAAAGATTCAAACAATGGGGGTTACATTCAAGCAACCAATATGCTCTAAAACTATTGGCCGAATTCAAACATGTAACTGGTTTTTCATCAACCAGGAATAAATTATTTTTGAGATAGCCATTATTTTTCCATATTTCCTTAATTTCCAAATTTACTTAACTAAATTTAACTAGTCATGATTTTTTTTAAGATTTTATTTTTATTTATTTATTTAACAGAGAGATTCGCAACGAGAGAAGGGACACAAGCAGGTGGAGTGGGAGAGGGAGAAGCAGGCTTCCCGCCAAGCAGGGAACCTGATGTGGGGCTCGATCCCAGGATCCTGGGATCATGACCTGAGCCAAAGGCAGACGCTTAATGACTGAGCCGCCCAGGTGCCCCAACTAGCCATGATGTTTTAAAACCATTTTACACATGGACACCAACCAAGTGGATTCTCCCTTGACCAAAATGGCGGATTCTCTACAGATTTCTCTGGAAAGGAGGGGAAAGGCCCCCACAGTCACACAAGCAGTCCATCATGGATCTGTTTGAATTCCCTTTTCAAGTGAAAGAAGTGTATTATGTTGCCAGAAGGATACTCCATCATCTATAATAAATATTCATCTGTGTGTATCATGCACTTGAGCTGCATGACTGATGAACTCCGGCTCCAGAAATGAATGGGAAACTCACGAAGACAAATGTCACCTTTCAGTGCTGTTCTTTCAGATAAATTGCAGTTAGATTTAAACAAAGTCAGTAATTTCATGCTTTCCAACTGGTGCCTTATTCAGGTCAGACAGCCCCCACTGTCTGCATAAGGATGCTAACACCCAATTTGATTAGTTGGGTTTTGGCAATCTCCACCAGGGAACAGTCAACGATTTCTGCTCAGCAACCTTATTATTGGAATACAATAATGCTAAAGGTATTTATGCAATTTGGCCCATTTAAAATGTGGGCAGCTTCATTCATGGTTTGTAGGAACATACAAAGGTATGGCTCTTTCGGAAAACAATTTGGCACTGTGCCATAAAATCGCATTCACTCTTTGATTCAGGAATCCCCCAACTGGAGATTAATCCAAAATCGTTTGTAAGAGGGACTATTTCTCTTCCAGTCCTCAGAGTTCTTTTTATAGGGGAGGAATTCCATACCCTAGAAGAGTCAGAATCCTCCCGACTTTCATGTTGCCTCAACTCAGAGAGAAGGCCTCGGGAAATGGGTACATTTGGGACATGAAGCACAACAAGAGCCTTCAGACATATGTTGGACTCCCTTTTTCCATGCTGCTTTCCGGAGGCTCATTTTGTTCTACATTGAGCAAGAAAAGATGTAAAGTTGATTCAGGGTGGGGATAAAATGAGGAAATCCATATGCCCAAACCTTATTCTCCATCCGTCTGACTCTAACACTTCTCTCTCATTGTACTAGATCTTATGGGTAGAAGAGAAAGGTTTCACATATTCGCCTCCATGAAATAACCAACAAGCTTTCGACTCCCAGATATCCACTGTGGTATTATTGACTATCCAACAATGGAAAAATTGGGGGACATAATTCACTCCCTGTAATGCTCAATAGTAGGCAGCCATTACAAATAATGTGAGTGGGATGTGCAGAAGTTATTTTAAAATAATGAAGCCAAAAACTGCGGGATGGGTGAAACAGTGTTAGCAAAACCTCACTATTTGCTAAAACCAAGTCATGCAAATGTTAGTGTTCATCACACTGATTTCTCTCTGAAGATAAATGAGGTAAAATGAGTGTGGGTCACACCTGCATAAATTCTCTTTGACTATTTATTTTATATACATTTTTTAAAGATTTTATTTATTTACTTGACAGAGAGAGAGAGATCATAAATAAGCAGAGCAGCAGGCAGAGAGAGAGGGAGAAGCAGGGTCCCTGCTGAGCAGAGAGCCCAATGTGGGACTCAGTCCCAGGACCCTGAGATCATGACCTGAGCCAAAGGCAGAGGCTTACCCCAGGCACCCTTATATAGAATTTTTTTTAAGATTATTTATTTCAGGGGAGAGACACAGAATGAGAGAAAGTTTTAAGCAAGACCCCATGCTGAGTACAGAGCCGGACGCGGGGCTCAATCTCATTACCCTTGCAAGGTTACCACCTGAGCCAAAACCAAGAGTCAGATCCTTAACAAACTGTGGCACCCAGGCACCCCTGTTTTATATGGATTCTTATTCATTTTTCACATGTAGTAATAAAGGGTGCTCCTTCCCTACAGAGTTAAGTTTTGTAGCTCGTTGGATGGCAGAATGGCCAAAGTTTATTAATGTAATCGAGTTCAAAACATTGTGTACTGAAATATTGAGATCTAGAAAGTTTTTATGGAATGTACATGCCAGACCATCCCCTTAGTTACTGTTGCGAGGAGGTAGGAGCAAACACATTTCCATCAGACTCTCCCCCCACAAGCTGAAATGTTTCTAGTACAATTGTTCTGTGTAACTTTGTAGAGAACTCTTACAGTGTACCCAGGCTTTTTTAAATTAAAAAAAAAATAACATATAATCCAGCAGTTGTGCTCCTTGTTATTTGCCCAAATGAGATGAAAACAGTCCACACAAAAAATCTACACACATATTTACAGAAGCTTCGTTCATCATCGTCAACACATGAATAAACTGTGGTATATCCATACAGTGAAACATTATTTGGTGATAAAAACGAATAAGCTATCAAATCATGAAAAGATATGGAGGAAACTTAAATGTGTTCTCCAAGACAAAAAAAAAAAAAAGAGCCAATCTGAAGAGGGTACATACTGTGTGGTTCCAGCTATGTGACATTCTGGGAAAGGCAAAACTGTGGAGACAGCAAAAGGCCAGTGGTGGCCATGGACCTGAGGAGATGGAGGAAGGGGGACTTAGAGAGAGCCCCGAGGATTTTTAGGGCAGTGAAATGATTCTGTATAATCCTGTAAAGCTGATATATGTCATTCATTGTACATTTGTCCAAACTGCAAAAGATACAACACAAAGAGGGAATGTATTCTACAGGAATGTATTCTACAGGACTTAAGCTAATAATAATGTATCGATATTGGTTCTTGAACTATTGCAAATATACCAAATTAACGCAAGACGTTAACAATAGGAAAAACTGTGGGTGGGATTGGGGAGGTACAGGAACACTCTCTACTTTCTGCTTAACTGTTCTAGAGACCTCAAACTGCCCTTAAAAATAGTCTATTAATTTTTTTTTAAAAAATGATCATTCTCACACAATGCCTGCAGTATTACTTCTGCCACCAACTATACATAGGGGGCATCTAAAGCGGTGAAGACATGGGTCGAGCCAGGCAGCCATGACTATCAGAGCAATGAGCAATGCTCCTCTGACATTCTCCTCATCACTAAAGCCAAGAGAAGGGCGCAATGACATCTGAGACCTTGCCAGCATGGACTCTGCCTGCCCCCCATTCCTTTACTCTTGGGAAATTTACATAATTGGAAATAAGTCGGAACATACAGTGTTTGACAGATGCAAAGCCAGCCAATGCTTACCTTCAACAGCAACAACCATGATACTCAGGTGTGTCAAAACTGAGCAGCAATGTCAAAACACTTGTGTTGTGCTGAATTCAAACAGGGAAAAAGAGGACATAAAATTCTGTGGGCTTGAAAAAAATGAGGTATGTTCTGAACTGAGATTATGTTTGATATTAGATTCTATGTTTCTAAAAAATATCACTCTTTGTGTCCTTTGATGGGAATTACAGTTAAAACTGCACTTGAAAACATGACAGGAAAACAAACAAACAAACAAAAAAAGACCAGAAGAAAAGTTCATATAGCGTAAGAGTTGCTATGTTAAGATGCTGAGATTATGTATGATTCTAACAAAGCTTATGACTTTCATCATCACAATGTATTTTTTGGAAGCTGATCATCAATCATCTGATTATTGAACCATGACTCTATGTAAAGTACTCTACATTCTCAGGGAGTGAGTCCTTGGGTATGATGAACATCTTTTATGTCTCAGGCTCAAATATAAAATGGGGAAATTAAGGCTGGAAATTTACCAAAATCCCCTCATTTAAAATGAGGACTAAAATCCAAAGGTCCCCATATTCTTCTTGGAGAAATATTTCTAATATGGATTCTACCACCTGATATTGAAATTCTTGTCTTGGTATCACGAGACTGTGAACAATGTTCTTCTGATTCATCCCTATGTCACCAGTACACGACCTCGTCCCTGACATACCGTAGCTGCCCAGTGAATGAACAAGTGAGTTTGATTACTAGTACCCTGGGCTGCCCTTGAATTAATTCGTCACCAAGAATTGTAAGTTCTTTGACAACCAGGATGATCTCAGCTGGTACTGCTTTAGCGTCTTCCCAAAACACAATACAGGGCTGGTAGGTAAACGACCAATGAACTGATGGACGAATGGAGGGAAAATCTAAACTTAATGAATCTACCAATCCGTCTGGTCTCATTGTGGTCATTGACCTTGAACACTTTAAATCTTACGGTTATAATAATGCCTGGGGTGCTTGAGGGTCTCTGTCAGTTGAGCATCTGACTTTGATTTCAGCTTAGGTCATGATCTCAGGGTTATGAGATCAAGCCCCGCATCAGGATCCATGGCCAGTGCTTGAGATTCTCCCTCCATCTGCCCTGCCCCCACACCCACTCATGGGCACAAGCATGCATGCTCTCACTCACTCTTTCTCAAAAGTATATATATATATATATACATATATGTATATATATACACATATATATGAATACATGTTATATATGAATACATGTAATATATATATGAATATATGTAATATATATATGTGTATATATATGTTTATAAAATACTGATGCTTATGGCTCACTGGATATCTACTGTGCACCAGGCACTGTCCAGAGCATTTTATGTGCCTTTTCTTAGTCACCACATCTCTGTGCTCTAAATATCACTCACATTCCTCTAGTCCAGCTCAGTAAAATATGAGGCTCAGAGGAGCTAAATCCAAAGTTCACAGCTACTGAGAGGTGAAGCAGGGGTTTGAACCCAGAGATTCTGACCCTAGAGCCCAATCTCATCAGCATCTTTTCGTTCTGCTCTTTCCTTATGAGTGAGATCTTCCCTCTGGCAAAATCTGCAGAACAGGAGTAAGATTTTCATCCACAAAGGGTCCTGGTGTATTTTTGTGATTACCAAATAAATCTAACTGGCATCACAGAGTTATTCATCACGGTTTCCATACAGCAGAAGGCCTGCCAAGACGCTGCCGCACTATTTGACCTCACATTGACACAGCGATGAGAAGTCAGATCACAGAGGTAATGCTGCCTTGATTTCCAAACAGATGAAGTCTGGCAAACAATATATTTTTCCACTCAACACTGAGTCCAACTCCAAAAATTTCTAAAGCTGGCCGCAGCAAAATGTAAACATTGTCAGTGCTTTTAATAAAGGATGGTTAATAAAACCTGAAAAGATTAGAGCCAAGAAGCCTAACTTCCTGTGTTTCCCATTATTTAATAATTTATTATATGAAATCCATTGACCTTTCCGTGGGCTTTTTTTAGAGGAAGCCGGAGCGTTAATTATGGTTTAGCTACTTTATTGAGCAGCATTAGCATACAAATAGGACATCAATAACCAATTATAATCTTCGTCGTGGAAAAGCGGGTCTCTCCCCAGCCTCTGTGACTGCTAACTCAGCCACTGAAAGGTCTCAGCAGTTAATGATGGTGGCATTCAAGGCTCTTCTCAATCGACCCCCAGGGGTGTCTCCAGCCTGACCCCCCACTCCGTCCTTCCAGCCAAGCTGGCCCACCCTCCCTAACCAAGGAAAACCTGTGCTCGCCCACCAGTGCTTCTTATCTCATGCTGATCCTGTGTACCCAGTCTCTGGCCCTTTGATTTCTTAACTCTGTGCACCACCCCCCATTCTTCATTTATTCAGCAAATGTTTATTGGACCCTGGCTGATCCCAGTCACTAGTGATATTGAGGAAACACCAGGAACAAGGTAGTCTTGATCTCTCCCCCCTGAGGCTACAGGCTAGTGCAGGAATTGGCAAATGTCCTCTCTAAAGGGCCGCAGAGTGCGTATTTTAAGCTCTGCGGGTCATATGGTGTCTGTCACAACTACTTGATTCTGCCCTTGTAGTGGGAAAGCGACCCTTGACAAAATGTAAGCCAATGGACATGGCGGTATTCCATTGAAAATCTACTTACAAAAACAGGGAGGAGGCTGGATTCGGCCCCTCGAACAAAGTTTGCTCAGAGCCTGGACTCTGGAGTTAGAAAACTGGGTGGGCTTCAGCAAGTTACACTATTTCTCCACACCTCAGTTTTCTCATCTGTAAAATGGGTGTAATAAAATGTTCAGCAGATCCTGGCATTCCCCTGCTAAAACCCCTCCAGCAGCTTCCCTTGAGACAGATGCAGACCCATCACCATGACCTGTGAGGAAGGACTTGAACAAACTCCTTCCCACTTGGCTCTCTTAACCTCTCCGTTAGCAGCCTCCCCAACCCTGACTCCATCTCGGCCATGCTGATCTTCCTTTCACCACCTCTGTGATGCAGCCCCCGCGAGCTGAAACCCTCTCTCTCCGGCTGCATTGTGCACCTCGCCCATCCTTCCCGATCGAATCACAAATACGGTTTTCTCCCAGGGGACCTCCATGACCATCCCAGCTAAAGGCACTCTCACACGTAGGGAAGAATGCCACCACTTCTTCCCGTCTCTGCCCCTCAACACACATCCCGATTTGTGTTGAATTCTTCATTGTAAGTCCCTCCACTCAAGTATCACTCCATGTGTGTTTCATCTTTGGGTCTCCGGCACCTAGACCAGTGCCTGGCATTAAGTCAATCAATAGCTATTTGTGTCACTAATAAATCAATACAAATCAGTAGGCAAATGCATCTTGGACAATGGTATTTTATCTCTTCCACTGTTAAACACCAAACACAGTAGACCAATGACTCACATTCCTTCAAAGAACTGATCTTTTTCTAACATATATCTTACCTTATAGCATGATGATATTTGATCTCTGGGATGAATACGTCATTGACTTGTAGCACTTAATTTGATTGGGCCCCAAATGTCCCACACGGAGCTACCCCTTGGGTTCCTAGGGCTATCTTGTTATTTCTGGGGACATTCCTTTCTACCTATAGAAGAACCACTTCAGACCAAGAACCAGAAGGACCAAGGCATGAAAAGCCGACAGGTCTGGGTTCTGGTCCCAGCTCTCTCAGACTCGCTGTGTGACCCTGGACAATTCAAGCAGCCTCTCTGAACTCAGTTTCGGCAACTGCAAAGGGAGAATAGGAACAGTTTCAGCAACAACAATGTAATATTCTCTGAAGCAGGCGTCAGCTGTTGAGCCACTGGTGTGGACGGATAAAAGTGAGTGAGAAAAATATTCGAACATACCTGCTTCATGGAAAATGGCTTTGAAACAAATACTCCAGTGCTATCCACTCTTGTACAGCTCTCAGCCAGAATGGACTTTCTGGGGCTAAGGCAGTCCCCGAAATGATTAATTATTGTAACAGCAGAAAGGTAGATGAAGAAGCGACAGATGGCTCATGCGAAATAGCCTAGAATCACCTGCTATGAAATTAATTCCACATCTTGGAGGCTTGGGGCTCAGAACACCGTGCAAAAAATGACTGTTGATAAATCGTGTGTGTTTGTGTGTCGGCCTCTCTGCAAACACCTAAATAATATATGTCGTGTCATGTTTTCTTTCCTCCACCTCGTTTTAATACATTATCATTTATAGAAAACTGTGGGGAAACGTGGAACATCAATCAAGCCATTAATTCCTGAGATTATGCTAATGAGATGCCCGGAGCGCTTGTTCCTGGAATAGCTGCTCCCCCAGGAAGGATGCTCTTGGCTCTCCCCAGCGCAGCCCTCCCTGCCGAGATCGGGGGCCGCGGCGCCGCGGTGCAACTCTGGAAAGGGCGCCCGGCACGTCAGGGCTGGCACAGGTACGGCTGGCCCAGCGGCTTCCCTGGCAAGCTGCGGATGAAACCGGGACGTGTGAAACACGAGGGGGAGGAAGGTGGGAGACCCCAGCTAATGAGCTTAGGGCCTCCGCCACAGCCAGGGCTCCTGCTGGGGAGCAAAGTGGAGGAGGAAGCCCGAAAGGAAATAAAGAGCCTCCTCGATCGGATTGCTGGTCAGCTGGCCTGGCGCGAGGGGGCCGGAGCAGCCGTGACTTCCATTCATGGGGAAGGCAATCCGGGTCATGCGGTGGAGGCCGAAGGAGAAAACCTCCATTATAGTAACTATCACTCACGAGGCGCTGATTGGCCGCCCTGCAACCACGGGGCCCCTCCTCCTGAGCCCTGTAGCCCCCTTCTCTGCAGGGACCAAAGAGGTGAGTCAAGGTTACCCAGCTAGGGAGGAGCTGGGCGTGCCGAAGAGCCAGGAGGCTACATCCGCCTGCCTGTGCTGGCTCTGTCTTGTACCCGGCATGCAGATGAAACTTGTGGCTTTTTCTTTTTTTTTTTTTTTAAGATTTTATTTATTTGAGGAAGAGAGCGAGAGTGAGGGAGAGAGCACAAGCAGGGGCAGACTCTCTGCTGAGCAAGGAGCCCAACGCAGGGCTCCCTCCCAGGACCCTGGGAGCATGACCAGAGCGGAAGTCAGACGCTTATCCCACTGAGCCACTCAGGATCCCAAAACTTTGTGGATTTTAATTCACTCTTTCAAAGACCTCCAGAGAAACAGAGAATGGGTTTAGCCCAGCACTGTCTTTAAGATGCATCAAAACAAAAATCACAGGCTAGAAATGGATATGAAGCAGGAGTGGGTGTCCTGCATGTAGACTGTGGTGGCAGTTAGTCAAATCTATATAGGATACAGCTGCATCAACACACACACACACACACACACACACACGGGCAAAGTAAGCTTGTAAACTCTGAATAAACTCTGTGATTGAGCGAACATCACCTTTCCACTTGTGGTGCTGTGCTATAGCTGGGCAAGACCTTCCCATGGCGGGGGAGCCAGGTGTTAGGCACACAGAACCTCCCTGTACATTTATTTTCAACAGACTGAAAGTTTGTGTCTCACCCCAAATTCATCTATCGAAGCCCTGAGCTCCAGTGGGATGGTACTTGGAGGTAGAGCCCTTGGGAGGTGATTATGTTTCGATGAGGTCACGAGGTCAGGGCCCCCATGATGAGATCAGTGCCCTCGTAAAGCTAGGAGGAGACACAGCAGCATGATGTGACTACACAGTGAGAAGTCAGCAGTCTACAAGTCAGGAAGGACTCCTAGGCCATCAGTAAGAAAACAATACACAACCCAATGAAAAAGGGGGGGGCAAAAAAATCAGAAAAGGCAATGGGAACACAAGTGGTCAATAAGCACACTTAGGGGCTCCTGGGTTGCTCAGTGGGTTAAGAGTTGGACTCTTGATTTTGGTTCAGGTCCTGATGTCAGGGTTGTGAGATAACGTCTCGTGTCAGGCTCCCCACTCAGCACAGAGTCTGCTTGAGATCGTCTCTCTCCCTCTGCCTCCCTCCTTGCTTATGCAGGCACGCTGGCTTTCGCTCTCGCTCTCTCTCTCTGAAACAATAAAGAAGTAAATCTTAAAAAAAAAAAAAAAAAAAAGCACATGTAAAGATGTTCACCTTCACTAGTAGTCTGGGAAACATAAATTCAACCAACAAGGATATGTCATTTCGCATCATCAGATTTATGAAAATTTAAAAGTCAGACAATACCAAGAGCAGAGAGAGAGGTCACAAAGAAACAAAATTGTCATAGATTCTGAGGGAGCGTGAATTTTTGCAACCAGTCCAGGAGCCATATGGCAATACTAGGTCGACCTGAAGGTGTGCCCATCTGGACGTTGACAATGCCTCTCCAAGAGGATCCCCCCAAGACTCTCCCGCAGAAACACGAGCGTGTGCATGGAGCTTCATTTAAGACAGTAAAGCATTCGAAAACAAGCTCAGCATCGATTCACAGGCAGTTCCGACTTCTTCAGCTGGGTCCCGTTCTCCTGGGGTTCAGCTCGGCTGAAGGACAAACTTCCTGCCGGCAGCAGCCTCTCATGGGGGCAGTCCGGGCTGCCGGAGGTCGTGCTGAAGTTCTGGCTTTTCTGACACCAGGTCCAGGGAATTCAAACACATTTGTGAACTATAAACATACTTCCCTGTTCTAAGGGCCACGGTCAAGTTTGGGAGCTGGACTCTGTTCATGACTATAAGAAGGTGGGCATGTGGAATCTTCCCTAGACCAAGAACACACCAGGGCTGAGAGGAGGGAAGACAGAAGCTGGCAAGCTTCAAAACAGGTGAGCAGGACACCTTGTGTATAAAATCTACAAAGAGAAGGTGGATAAGGCAGCCTGGGGCAGAGGAGGAAGCTTGAGGCCAGGGGCTGCTGGTGAGCAGCTATTAAATGGAAGGATGAAGGAACCACTTATTGGTCCCTCTGTGCCAGGTGCTTTCCAAAGTTTGTCTTGTTCAACGTGTGAACATTCTCCCTGCTTCGCGGAGATGTCAAGATGGAGTTCCACGGCACCTCATCAAGTCGTAGTTGCGAGTGATGGGTCCAGGGTTCAAAGCCAGGCCAGTCACACCCCAGAAGTCACTGTCATTCATCCCTTGTCACCTCATCGCCTTTCCCTAAGGTGAAGTCTTTTGCAAGCAATCTATTCGTTTGCATTTTGGTTAATTCTACCCTGTACCATTAACCCAGATTCAGGGCTGGCTGGGGCACGCATTCATTGAGTTTGGTAGCATCGGTGGGGGTATGAGTAGGGTCTTTGGAGGCAGATGGATGGAGCTGTCTCTGGAAAGGCCCTAAAACCCTCTTAACTTTCAGTTTCCTACGCTATAAAATGGGGGTAAGAGCAATAGTCCTTATTCCATCGGATGAAAAGAGGTAACACTTAACAGCAGGAACAGCCGGTTCCTGATGCAAGGCAAGAGCTCCATGAGAGCCAAATATTCTAAGCATTTCACATGTGTCCATGTTCTTTCCCCTACTAGATTCTACGTACCTCCTGGGAGACACGCTACCTCCTATTGATTTTTTCATGCGCTGCACAAGGTCTAGAACCAGGCTTTCTTTCTGGTGGGGGTTAATCCACAGTACGCTGCACAAAACCAGTCTTTAACTGGACTGCAAAATCTGGAAGCAGCCTTACTATACCCTGTGGCTTTACATGCACGAGTTCTGAAAAACTCCAGCCCCAGAATAAACATCAGGGCTGGCCAGCCTGCGCAGGATTGCCACCAAAAGCTGGAAGTAGTATGAGCCCCAGAAATAGAAGGCACATCTCCTAGGTGTTGCTTGGTTTACAGTAGTGGGTCCACCTCATGCACATCCAGAAGAGTTTCCCTGTCTGTTTTTCTGAAATGTTGAAATGCTTGTAACACATCCTATTGTAATTGGAAAACATTAAAAAAAACACACACACACTTTTAAGATCTAGGGAGTGAAGTCTTTTGAGAAACAGCCTGCAGAAGCTGCCCAGTCATATTTGTTGCCGTTCATTACGTCATAGTCAGTTAAAATAGGGGCATCCGAAAGAAGAACGCCAGCAACAAAAGGAGCTTACAGTTGCCTGTCAGCCCGGGCACAGGCCATTTGTCATTTGACCTTCACCATAACACTGGCAAAGGTCATTGTTAGACCCACTCTACAGAAGAGAAAACTGAGATTGCAGAGGAATAGTCATGTGACAAGATACACACACACACACACACACCCGTGCAAGGGAGGAAAGACAAACCAAAGGAAGCTAACTCCAAAATAAAGTTCTTTGCTTTGGCCTTCCTACAGCTACCTCATTACCAAAGGCACCTCTCCTAACTGATCGATGACCTCTTTCTTTTTTTTTAAAGATTTTATTTATTTATTTATTTATTTTTATTTTTTTATTTTTTTTAATTTATTTTCAGCATAACAGAATTCATTGTTTTTGCACCACACCCAGTGCTCCATGCAATCCTCGCCCTCTCTAATACCCACCACCTGGTTCCCCCAACCTCCCACCCCCCCCCCCGCCCCAGACAGAGATCACAAGTAGGCAGAGAAGCAGGCAGAGAGAAGGGTGGCAGCGGAAGCAGGTTCCCTGCTGAGCCAAGAGCCTGATGCAGGGCTTCATCCCAGGACCCTGGGATCATGACCTGAGCCGAAGGCAGAGCCTTTAACCCACTGAGCCACCCAGGTGCCCCTCGATAACTTCTTTTAATGTTTCTCAGCTTAAATGGCTAATTCATGAATCAGTTTCAACTTCTGCTTAAACCTCCACAATGACTTTCTCCCTTCCTCTTGACAACAGGGTAAGCCTTGCCCACCCGGCACACAAGATGCGTCTTTTCTAGTCCACTAGAACAGCACAGAAGAGAGGCAGGCCGTCTGGACGCCGGACGGAGCTGGCCTGTTGGTCTGCTGCGTGGTTCACTTCTCTCTGCCTTGGTTTTATCACCTCCGAACGGGAATGCCAGCCCTGAACCATCTCACTGGGTCGTTGTGAAGACAGAGTGAGATAACGTATGTAAAAGCATTTTGAAAACGTTACAAGCGCTATACAAATGTGGGCATCATTATTACAGAGGCAATAAAGGGATTGATCTTGCTGATAAATGACCAGTGTGTTTTCGTGCCTTCGCGGTTTCCAAGAACAGCAGTAACTGCTACTTGGCAGATATATCCACGGCAGTTACCCAAAGCCCAGAGTATTGGGGAAAGGCACAACTTGGCCAAATCCAAATGATTTTAAAAGACTCTATAAAAATAAACAAGTATTCCAATATAATTAATTCCAGTCCCGTCAACCCTTCCTGCTACGTGGAGCCTTGTAGCTTGTTATGAAGCAATTACCCTTTGAATCCTTTTAATCCCAGCTGATCATTTTCAGTTTTAATTGTCTTGCTGGGTTTGAATGTTGTTATAGTTCAAATGCAGCCAATTAGCATGGGCCCGGCCACCTCGTGATGATTTCCATGCAAAGAACACGGCCCTGGCGTCCCTAGCGGACTTTGTCCGGGGTTTTCCCAGCAGCCACCGCTCACACCCTCAGGTGCTGCCTTAGGGGCCAGCCGAGGCTCAGAGAAAGCCCCAGCAGCAGTGGGCCACACTTGCCTCGACAAACAGGATAATATTCTCACCATGCTAGTGCCAAACGTGTCCTCGATGGCTGGGCAGGGGCAGGAGGCCCTCATTTCTAGAAGTGTTTAATCAGACGGCACCGGAGAGAGCTGAACACCTGGCTGGGGGTGTAGAGGGGCGGGAGGCTAGTCTTTACAATCGCAAAGATGTCTTCCCTCCCTGGAGGCCTGTGGTCCGATCTGATTTGGTAAGTGAGAGGACAAATGCATGCTGCACAGAGGTTAAGAGTGCAGGCTTCAGGGGCGCCGGGTGGCACAGTCAGTTACATGTCCGACACTTGATTTCAGCTCAGGTCATGATCCCGGGGTCCTGGGATCAAGCCCCGCATTAGGCTCCAAGCTCAGTGGAGGAATCCCGCTTGAGGATTCTCGCTTTCTTGTATCTCTTTCTCCCTCTCTCTCTCTCAAATAAATAAATAAATCTTAAAGAGAGAGAGAGAATACTGCCAGCTTTGGAACCAGAACACGTAAGTTCATATGCCGTCCACTGGCTGTAAGAGCCAGAGCAAGAGGATACATCTTTTCTGGGCGTGTCCCATCATGAGAGTGATGGTTGTGACCCAATGTCTCTGTGCCTCCGTTTTCTTACCTGGAAAATGGGGGTAATAGTAGCAGTTACTTGGTAAAGGAGTAGGATCTGAACTCCCATACCAAATGGAGGCGAGGCTGTCAGGCTGAGAGACCTCTTGCACACCCTGCGTGAAATATGGTACAATCGCTTTGGAAAATCATTTGGAAGTTTTTTAAAAGTTAAATATATACCTACCCCTGACCCAGGTGCTTTTCTTCTAGATCTATAAGAAAAATGAAAATATATGTCCATACAACTTTCACATAAACGAGTGTCGGTTTATTGGTAAAACCCAAAAACTAAGAGTGACCGTGTGTCCTTCCATAGTGACTAGATGAACAAATTGTGGTCTATCCCTACAACGGTATACTACTCATCAATAATTATGAATAATCCTTCATAAACACGGATGAATCTCAAAATAATTACACTAATGGAAAAGAACCAGACCCTCCCCCTGCCAAAAAAAAAGAGTACATCCTATAGGATTCCATTTGTGTAAAACTCTAGAAAATGCAAACTAATAGTTAGTAGAGACGGAAAGGAGAGACAGCAAGGGGACAGGATGCTTTGAGGGTAACGGATGTTCATGATTAACTTGATTGCGGTGCTGTGTGCACGGATATGCACATGTGTAAAGCCTTAACAGAGTACACTTTAAATATGTCTACTTATTGTGTGCTAATTATACCTCAATAAAGCTGATTAAAAATAAAAGATGCCTGATAAACCAAGCAAGTGTTGGGTGAGAAGGGAAACAGAGCAATGAAAGATAAGGAGGAGGTATGGACCTGAATCTCTGAAGCCCCTCTCAAGCAGAGCCATGATCCCCAATCTCTTTATTGCCAGGACCAGACTTTGACCTACCAGAGGTTAGGCAGAGAGCAAGTGGAGAAAGAAAAATTCTGACAATAGACCAATAGACTCTAGTCTTAGGTAAAATACTGCAAGTATGTGGGTAGAGCTGGTCTACTCAGATATGTATAGGGTTAAAAATTGGGGTGACTTATTTAGAAAGGAGTACACAGGGGTGCTTGGGTGGCTCAGTTGGTTAAGTGTCTGCCTTTGGCTCAGATCGTGACCTTGGGGTCCTGGGGTCCAGCCCCGCATCAGACTTCCTGCTCAGCAAGGCGTCTCCCCCTCCTTGGGTTCTCTCTCTCTTTCTCCAATAAATGAACACAATCTTTAAAAAAAAAAAAAAAAGAGCGTGCGCACACATACGCACACATGCACACATACACAGAGAAACTTAAAAAGAGTGCCAGCAACCAGGGTGGCAAGATGAGAATACATTCGAAAGCAAGCAAGTGTTTGCTGGAAGCAATCACTCTGGGCTTTGGTTATTGCTAATGTGTCAGACAGTGGCAGCTGAAAGAGCTCCATCAAGGAAGGGATGAATAGGCGTTGAGAAACCAAGGAAATCTCAGTGAGTCAAAGGGTCAGCCCCCAAAGACGGGGAAAAGAGACGGAGCAGAGGCGCCGCAAGGGATAAGGCAGAGCAGACGTAGGTGCTTGTATCACTGCCCAAAGCACCCAGGCAACTGCCAGGGACCAGCATCAGCTGTCAGCGCTTGCTACTAGTAGATATAAGTTAAGAAGGGTTGAAAGAGTCTACCTGAGTCTACCCCTCATTTTGGGGATAAAACAACTGGGGCTCAGAGGGAAGAAGTAATTTCCACAGAACGATCTAGTTTTTGTGACTGGACACCGCATTGACCACCTCTCAGGAAGAATCTGAAGGGCGTCTGGGTAGCTCCATTGGTGAAGCGTCTGCCTTTGGCTCAGGTGATGATCCCAGGGTCTTGGGATCAAGCCCCGCATCAGGATTCCTGCTGGAGGTGGGGGGGGAGTCTGCTTCTCCCTCTCCCTGTGCTGCTCCCCCTGCTTGTACTCTCTCTCTTCCCTTAAAAAAGGAAGAAAAAAAGGAAAAGAAAAAAAGAGAGAAAAGAATCTGAGGCAGATTGGGCAGACGCTAGAGCCAGCTGTCTGGCTTTATAGCCTGAGTCTCCCCCACTTGCCTGGAGGCTAACATATTACGAAGCCTGCTTTCTCACCTGTAAAATGGAGTGAGCCAATAATACCACCTCCTTGGGGTTGTATCGGTCTGGGGCCTTCCAAGAAACAAAACCAATGTTTTGTGTATATGGACAGAGAGAAGTAGAGAGAGGGAGATTTTAAAAATTTGTCTTATGCGCTTGTGGGATGTGGCAAGTGCGAAATCTGCAGAGTAGGTCAGTGGGCTGGGAACGCAGGGAAGACAGGCAGGTCAAGTTCAAAGGCAGTCTGCTGGCAGAAGTCCTTCTTCCTTCGGGAAGGTCAGTCTTTTTCTATCTAGGTCTTCCATGGATTGGTTGAGATCACCTACTTTATGGAGTTAATCTCATCGAAAAATACCTTGAAGGATGGGGTGCCTGGGTGGCTCAGTGGGTTAAGCCGCTGCCTTTGGCTCAGGTCATGATCTCGGGGTCCTGGAATCGAGCCCCACATCGGGATCTCTGCTCAGTGGGGAGCCTGCTTCTCTCTCTCTCTCTGCCTGCCTCTCTGCCTACTTGTGATCTCTGTCTGTCAAATAAATAAATAAATAAAATCTTTAAAAGTAAATAAATAAATACCTTCGAGGAAACATCTAGACTC
This sequence comes from Mustela nivalis, assembly GCF_964662115.1. Lineage (NCBI taxonomy): Eukaryota > Metazoa > Chordata > Mammalia > Carnivora > Mustelidae > Mustela > Mustela nivalis. The sequence goes on along the minus strand of NC_139021.1, from coordinate 13,150,329 downwards.
ACGTTTGACGAAATATCTTGGTCTTGCAGCCCAGCCAAGCTGGCACATAAAATTAACCATCACAGAGGTGTTAGGACAATAAACCTCACCCCCTCCCCAACACCCCTTCTTCCTGCCAAACTGCCAAACAGCTTTTATGTTTAGATTAAGCTTGGTAAAAATTGGCCTCCCCATCTTCTCCGTTTACTTTCCGCTCATACTCCCTCTTTCCAAACATCTGGCACCTCATCGGCCCTGTCCTGTCTGCCCGAGGTCCTACCACAGTTTCCCTTGCAGATCTGCCCTCTCTCACAATTCCCTGGGCTCTCAACCGGTGGCCGCATGTGAGAATCATCTGGGGAGTTTTTAAATATCCCCCAAACTAGGCCACACTACAAACAAATTAAATTGGAATTTCTGCAGGCATATCCTAAGCACCAGTCCTTTTTCTTTTTTTTTTTTTTTTTTCGTTTTCTTTTTTCTTTTTTTTAACTCCTCAGGTAATTCCAATCCCCAGTGCACAGCCTCATCTATCTTGCCCTCGATTCCTTTCCTTGAGATCCAACCAAGAGCGGAAGGTCAGAAATCTCATCTCCTCCAAACTGCTGATGGATTAAAAGTTTGCTTGCCTATCATTCCTCTGGAAACTGTGTCTTGATGGGTACATGATTCACAAGACAGTTGCTGAGAATCCCAGACAGACCAGTAGGGGAGTCAGTCTAGGGTGCTGTGCATCTCCCATGGCCTTTTGTAACATGCCACCTCCTTGGAGGGTCAGCCTTGCTCATTCCACAGCTCCTGGAAGACACACGTTCATAGCTACGGTGTCAGTGGCAGCAAGAAAAGAGAAATGAAAAAATTCAATGAGGCAGATCAGCCTAATCAACTCGGGAGGCCAACGAGACACATGAATTCAGATGCCACTGGTACAGACCAGTAGAAATAAGGACCATCATTAACGAACCCAATGCCGTAGCATCCAGCTTTCAATTCTTCAAATCCTCACCACTGTAAGTCGATCTTTTAACCCCCATGTAAAAGATGGGCAGACTGGAGCTCAGGAACAATAAGCAACATGGCCAGCACTGTGCAATTCAGAAGACCAGAGTATGATTTCCAAAGCATTTCCAAACCCATTGTCTCACTGGATCTTCGAAACATCACCTCTCATTTCTCTCAGAAAACTATACTTCCTTTTGTCTACCATTTTACAAAGGTATGTATTTCACAGGAATACTTACACAGGAATACTGATGCCTTAGGAAACTAAGGCATCAAGAGTTTTTTTGAGATATTTTACGCTAGTCACTTACCCAGTAAGCCACAGAACCAGGATTCGAGCCTTCATTTCCATGGGCCGGCTCTCCCTGAGAGCTGTCATCCCATACAGCACTGTCATGCCATTTCTGGCCCTCTCAGAAAGCTGAAATGCTCTCTGCCATTTTACTAAGATATACAAATATTACAATAACTTGGGGTGCCCGAATGGCTCAATCGGTTGAGTATCTTACTCTTGATCTCAGCTCAGGTCTTGATCTCAGGGTTGTGAGTTCAAGCTCTACATTAGGCCCCATGCTGGGCATGGAACTTACTTAAATATGTATATGAACATATATACATTTTTATTACAATACCTTGCCCCACTTAAAATAACTCCTTTAATTTTCTCCAACCCTCCGTCCAAACAATGGGCTCCCACCAACCATATTTTTGTGTGACACCCTACAGCTGCCTCAGAATGGGACCACCAATGGGTCTCTTCCTCAAGATTCCCTTCCTCAAGAATTTGGAATTATACTGAGATGATATCTCTTTCCCCATGTGGCCAGAGCTGTAACAAGTCGACTTAGAAGCTGAGAAGTAGTAATAATGTGGAAATCACCAGCAATGCTTGCCAGATATTTCCAGCTCCTGCTTCCTGGGCACATGGTAGGATTGCACACAGTGATTGCACTTTCTGGGCCCCTTGTGATTGGGTGGGTCCATGTGCATAAAGCCTGCCAATGAGTTGTAAGAGGACAAGCTATGGACACTTCTAAGAACAATCACTTCATTGCTGCTGTGGGACCTTGAAAATCCTCCGTCCCTCACCCTCAGAGACCAAAAACATCTGGCAGCTTTACCAGCCTGGGTTTTGGTGTAAGGAGGCACGGAGTGGATGGAGCTCCGAGCCCACTCAAAGTAGACAAGGAATGTGAGCAAGAACGAAATCCTTGTTTCTATAAACCACTAAGATGTATGGAGCTGTTTGTTAATGCAGCCTCACCTAACCCATTCTGATGGATAATTACAGAATAAGAGTAAACCCTTATAAACCCCTGAAGGTTAGGGATTGTGACTGCAGCATGACCTAGGGCAAGGGTTGGCAAAATAGAGTCTAGGGGTTGTGAATTTTTCTTTAGGGAGACAGAGAGAGAGCACTAGCACAAGCAGGGGAGGGGCAGAGGAAGAGGGAGAGAATCCTTGAGCAGACTCTGCACTGAGCTTAGAGCCTAAAGTAGAGCTCGATCCCATGACCCCAAGAGTCAGAATTGTAACTCGGGCAGTTATCAAGAGTCAGACCCTTGACTGACTGAGCCATCCAGGTGCCCCTGAGCTGTGGCTTTTTAAATAAAGTTCATTGCAATGCAGCTACTCTCCTCATTTGTGTATTGTCTGTGGTCTCCTTCATGCTATAACAGAGCTGAGTGACTACAGATGGGCCTAATGAAAAGCCTAACATGTACAATCCGGCTCTGAATAGAAAAATTTGCTGACCCCTGACTTAGACCATCCTCACTGATGACAACGACAGCAGATACTCACATGGCAATGGGACTGTGCCAAGCACTATTCTAAGCATTTGATGTACATTAACTCGTACCATGGTTTCTTTGTCTCCATGTTGGCACCCTGACCACCCTGAACACCTAATTCACAGCAGAAAGCCAAGCCATGTGGGTTTAAAGTTTTCATTTCCTCTCCATCACCTACCTCTCACCTGCTATTAAAAAAAAAAAAAAATCCAAGCTCCTTCTCATGACATACAAGGCCCTTCAAAATCTGAGCCTCTTTTCCCTCTCTAACTTAGGATGCACCTGCCACATAATGCCAACACATAGTGGGGGTACAATAAATACTTACTGAATAAATGAATGTTTATCCTCATGCTGATACGGACTTCTAGGAACTGAGCTGAGGGTCATCTCTACCTTCCCCCAAAATAAATACCATCTCCCTTCCCTTTCCTGGCCACGTGAATGCAGCTGAGTGACTCCCTCTGAAGCCACTTCCACTGCTAACATGCTATGAAGGAGTGATTCAGTTAACTATATGGCAGTCCATATGTCTTCTTTGTTTTTAAGATTTTTAAAAATTAATTATTTATTTATTTTAAAGTTAAGGATTTTATTTATTTATTTGACAGAGAGCACAAGCAGGGGAAGCAGCATCAGAGGGAGAGGGAGAAGCAGATTCCCCGCTGAGCAGAGTCTGATGTGGGGCTTGATCCCAGCACACCGTGATCATGACCTGAGCAGAAGGTGGATGCTTAACTGACTGAGCCACCCAGGTGCCCTGTGGATTTTATTTGTTTTAGGGAGAGAAAGAGTGTGTGTGTGTGTGTGTGAGAGAGAGAGAGAGAGAGAGAAAGAGAGAGAGAGAAGCGGGGGAGAGAGAAAGCAGGGGGAGGGGCAGAGGGAGAGAGAAAATCTCAAGCCCAGTCCGTGCTGAGCACAGAACCTTATGTGCAGCCCGATCTCGAGACCCTGAGATCATGACCTGAGCTGAAATCAAGAGTCAGACGCTTCACCGACTGAGCCACCCAGATGCTCCAAGTTGCTGTGTCATTCTTTTTAAAGATTTTATTTATTTATTTGACAGAGAGAGATCAAGCAGAAGGGGGTGGGGGGAGGGAAGCAGGATCCCTACAAGCAGAGAGCCCAATGAGGAACTCAACCCCAGGACCCTGAGATCATGACCTGAGCTGAAGACAGAGGCTTAACCCACTGAGCCACCCAGGTGCCCCTGCTGTGTCATTTTTAAGTCATATATATTTTGACTTCCAAAGAAAAAGTGTTACATAAAAAGGGACACTGCATCATTAATTTCCTCCAGTGTTATCTTATTTACTTTTCAATTGAACTTATGTGTGTTTAAACTTGTCTCTGGACTCCCAGTCACTCAAAACACAAAGAGGCACTTCGTAAAAAAAAAAAAAAAGAAGAAGAAGAAGAAGAAGAAGTTGTTTGCCGCCCACAAGTTACACAGGGCAGAGGCATTTTTCCTTCTTTCCTTCTTTCTTTCATTGTTCCTTCATGCCTGCCTGTCTTTTTTTTTTTTTTTTTTGGACATGCACTTTCTCCTTCTGTCAATCAGCTTAGCTGTACCTGTGTTCCATTCTGAAATGCTGTCTCACCAGTCTCACCTTGTTTATTCTTTTAAGCCTCTGTCTTTCAAAGCACTTCAAGGAAAAAAATTCAGAGTGGCATCATCAAGCCTCAGTAATGTCTTTAGATTGTACACATTTGATCAAGATGAACCCCATTTCTCTCTTCTACCTCCCTTATTGGACAGTTGCTACAGCCTTTCCATCAACACATCAACCCAACAGATTCATAAGGAGAAGCAACTTTCAGATTAGACCAGACATCTAATTGCTCAAGAGTTCATATCCAGGAGTTGAGGAGAGGAGATGGGAAGGGAGGCTGACAGCACCCTGGCCTTCTCTGAACACCAGACTGGAATCTCTCCAGAAAGAGAGAAAGTGTCCTAGGGAGTGTGGGGTGTGTCCCAGAAGGGCCATCTCTTCTAACCTGCCTCTGTGTATGTTGATTCCCAAAGACCAGTCACAAAGTTAAGATTCTAAAAAACGACTATCTGTAAGTCTTCTCTTATGGCTCAAATTGCGTCCCCTAAAATGACAGGTTGAAATCCTAACCCCCAGGACCTGCAAATGTAACATTATTTAGAAACAGAGTCTTTGCAGATGCAACCAAGTTAAGATGAGAACACACTGGGGTACGGTTGTGGTGGGCTCTAATCCACAGGACTGGTGTCCTCATAAGAAGAGGAGAGACCCTGAAATGGACACACAGGGAGAACGTCATGTAGTGACAGAAGAACAGATCAAAGTAATACACCTCCACCCAAGAAGTGCCAAAGACTGCCAGCAACACTGGAAGCTAGGAGAAAGCCATTGAACAGATTCAGATTCTTCCCTACAGCTTTTGGAGAAAGACTTCATTTCCAATTTCTAGTCTCTAAGAGTGTAAGAAAACAAATTTCTGGTATTTTAAGCCACCCAGCATGTGATACTTCATTTTGGCAGCCTTAGGACACCAAAAAAGCCTCCCTTCTGCCTCCTTTCTCTTGTATAGGATATTCCCTCTGCCTACAAGAGTCCCCCATCACCTCCCACACCTGTCCCAGGTCCTGGAATGGTGTCCCTAATCTCCTCTAACCTCTTCCTCCCCAACCTAACCGAGGGTGCATCCTGATGGCCCCTCTGTGCCCACAAAACTATGTCTTCGTCCTCTTGGAATGCTCTACACATAGCACATCGCTTAGCAGACATTCAATAAATGTGACAAAAGACTGAAAATAAGGAAACAGTCAGAGGAAGGAGGTGGGTCATGTCTGAGGTCAAATGTGAAAAGATTCAAGCAAGGGATGTGACTTTAAAATCAGGGTACAGATAACTGAGGTTATCATTTAGTGAACGCAATGTATATGTATTGGAGACAGCAACAGAAGCAAGTAGAGTCTGGGAATCAGAGGAACCGTGATGGAGGGACGTCCAAATTAGAATGCAAAATCTGGGGCACCTGGGTGACTCAATCGGGTAAGCATCTGCCTTCAGCTCAGGTCACGATCCCAGGGTCCCAGGATTAAAGCCCCACATCAGGGCTTGCTTCTCCCTCTCCCTCTGCAACTCCCCTGCTTGTGCTTAATCTCCCAAACAAATAAAACCTTAAAAATAAAATAAAATGCAAAAGCAGCTAGGAAGGCCAATTAAAGCTGGTGCACATGAGTCACCAGGGTATATAGAGGGGCTGATACAAGACACTTGGACTCAGAATCCTGTCCTGCAGGAACATGTACCACTGTTCTGGGACACTTACCTCCCAGTTTCAGCTTTGGGTGCATCTTAACGACAGTGTCTCCTATCTGACAAGCAGGAGTGAGGGTTCGTTCGCCACACCCCAACACACTCCAACTGGAACACCCGTTGATTCTCATCCAGGAAGCTTTGGAAGGGTAGACCTCCTGCTACAATGGGGGGAAGTGGTTCTGAACCTTCAGCCCAGGGGGATAACGATGACCAATAAGGGAATAGTGGTAGGTATCAGGCCTACTATGGACTTCCCCACAATTATTTTATCTAGACCTCACATCCATGAGATGAGGTAGGTGTCAGGGTCCCCATTTCATAGCTCAAAAGATTAAAGCTCACTCTGGAAAACAGTATAGAGGTTCCTCAAAAAGTTGAAACTAGAGCTACCCTATGACCCAGCAATTGCACTACTGGGTACCCTAAAGATACAAACGTAGTGATCCGAAGGGGCATGTGCACCCGAATGTTTATAGCAGCAATGTCCACAGTAGCCAAACTATGGAAAGAACCTAGATGTCCATCAACAGATGAATGGATAAAGAAGATGTGGTACATACACACACACACACACACTCTCTCTCTCTCTCTCACAATGGAATACTATGCAATCATCAAAAGAAATGAAATCTTGCCATTTGCAATGACATAGATGGAACTAGTGGGTATTATGCTTAGCAAAATCACTCAATTGGAGAAAGACAACTATCATATGATCTCCCTGATATGAGGAAGTTGAGATGCAACGTGGGGGGGTTTGGGGGTAGGAAAAGAATAAATGAAACAAGATGGGATGGGGAGGGAGATAAACCATAAGAGACTCTTAATCTTGCAGAACAAACTGAGGGTTGCTGGGGGGAGGAGGGTCAGGAGAGGGTCATGGAGTTATGGACATTGGGGAGGGTGTGAGCTGTGGTGAGTGCTGTGAAGTGTGTAAACCTGGTAATTCACAGACCTATACACCTGGGGCTAAAAATACTTTGTATGTTTATAAAATAATAATAATAATATTTTTTTTAAAAAAGACAAAGGCTCAGCAAGGTTAAGTGGCTTTCCACCTAGCTAGTGAGTGGTTACCCCATGACCTCTTGCCTCTTGTCCTCCCAGACTTCCCAGGATGAATATGTGAGAAAGTACTCCGATATTGGTTGAAAGCCTTAGAAACAGCACCAATTGTTAATATTCAGAACTCAATAATGGCCAGAGGTTCTCAATAGTGAAAATGGCTGCCCCAAAAGGTTGCCTACCCTCCTCAAAAGGTCACAGTAGAGAATACTGTCTCTGTAGGTAAAGTGGTGGCCCTCAAACACACACCTCACTCTCAAGTTTGGTCCTGAACAATCTTCCTTCCCCTGCTGATATGTTGCTGCTTGTTGTTCTCCTCCTCACCGAGACTTACGCGTGTCTTCATCGTCTCTCCTAGCCTCTCGGCTTTCGATTACTTTGCCTGGAGCATCCCCTGACCTCCCACCCTCCCGTTGATGGCTCACTCTGGGCAACTCCCCTGCATCCTTCCAGACTCTACCTGAAATTTTCAGGACTCTGTGGCTTACACCTGTTGGCTTCCCATCCTAATGCTTGCCATCTGCTGGACTTGTGTACTGGCATCTCGCTCCTGCATTAGTGGTGAGACTCTGGAGGCTGGGGTCACCTTTCACTGATGAAATCCCAGTGCCTAGCACAGAGCCCGGCATGTCAACACTGTCTTGTAGATGTCACAGGGTACAAAGAACTCTGGAGGCCCATCTGCCCTCTGCTTTCCCATCTTCCTTCTCAATGGCGCCATGCCCCGCAGAGATTTACTCATAAAGATGCCATCAACAGCATCAGACCTCTCTTCCTTGCCTGACTCCCTTCTAGAGAGTTCTGCCCTCTGAAAAGCTCAACTTGCAGAGATGTAGAAAAGCAGAGAATCATGGCCCATTCCTAGAGTATGTGAGGGATTTGATGGAGACTGATATGGGTCTAATTTTTTTTTCTTTCCTATCTCGGGGGCTTTCTGCTGAGCCTGAGGGTCTCAGAAGAGCACGGGTTTACCCAGGCACCTCCCAGAGTTCCTCTGGTCCCAGGACCCCTGCAGGCTTTTCTTCATGAACAACCCTGGATGATATCAGTGAAAAACAAGGAAAATGAAGCAAAATAGAGAGCTCTCTTCCAAGGGACTTAACCAAATAATAAGAAAGGTTGGTCTGGAAGGACTGAGAATTCTGATCTTTAAATTATTGCAATAGGCAAAAAGAAATGAGCCAGAGAAGATCTTGTCTAAAAGCCTACATACAAAACATGGGGCTGTGAGCTCAGGAGTCCATCTGAGAAGAAAATCACAAGGACACCACAAATATGTCCCCATTTATAAGGCAACAGGCACTGGATTGGCTTTGGAAGATAGAGAGATGAGTAAGAAACTGCCCTTTCCTTAGAATCATAGTTTTTTAAAAGAGGAAAGTCAGAAGAATAGCTCATAGCTCAATATCCTAACTCCATGACCAATATACTCTTCCAACTCACTCACTTACCAGATATTTATTCACAAAGGGACTTCTGAATTTTTTATACTGTGGCCCACTTTACAAAGGGCAAAGATTGTGTGCCCCAGCAACAGAGGTATAGGAAGAGAAATTACTGAAAAGTCTGGGATAAATCCACTCACAGTGACAGTAAATGATTTCTTCCTGTTATTAATGCTACAAGTGAATTACTCATTTCTTCTCAAAACCGGTATGACAAGAAGCCACCCCCGAGATCACCAAATAGACCACAGTTGGAGAACCTTCACTTCTACTTATCCTTATAGTCTCATCTAAGATTTCACTTTCTCCGGGAAGCTTTCCTTGATTTCCTCCTTTATCTAACAGGATAAACTTCTCTTCACCCTTTGCTTTCCACACATCATGCTACACCATTAGGAGCATGTATGTGTGTGTGTGTGTGTGTGTGTATGAGAGTGCAGCATTGGACCGTGAGCTAACCTCTCAAGGGCAGGACTGAGTATCCACCTTTTCCAAATAGCTAGATTTGTCCAACGGCACATAGTCATGCTCTGTTGAGTCAAACTGACAGGAGTCGAGAAGAGAAAGTCAATTCACTGGTGTCAAGTCTCAGTATGAACATTTGAAGGCTTACCTTGGCCTTCAGCATAAATAAATTTGCCTTGGAATGTCTATCTACCCTGAAAATCAAAGGCCAACTAAAGGGACAGATTGCCTTAGTGAGCCAACAGCCAAATGACAGCCAGCTTCTACCCCTTGGAAGTCACTTAAATGTAAGAAATCCAATTCTCCACCAAAGCTGTGGAGAAATCAACCAAGTTGTTCTTGACCAAAAAGTGATTACCAGTTACCTAAATTTCTCCCACGAAGAGAGGACCCATCACACACACAGGTTCCTCATTCGCTCCGGGAAGTGTAATATCTTGGCTATTGACCAGATAAATCATCCAATTAACCCTCCTCGTTGGCCTCAGCCCAGACCTCCCGCCTCCTCCTGCAGGGACCTGATTCATGCCCCATGACACCTGCCAGCAGGGCCCCTGACCTGGTTCCCAGGGAAGGACAGGGCAGCCTAGGAGAGCAAGACAGAGAGGCGAGGTGGAGGCCCAGCCCAAAGGCCAGCGGGAAGGGAGGCTTCCCCAAAACAGACGTCAGCCCAGCTCTGGCTGCACACTCGCAGTGTGCAGACGGGCTGTTTACCTGGCACCTTCACACTCCATTTCCACAGTGCCTTGACGGGCAGATTACAGCCTGCAGATCACTCAGCAGCAGCCAGGGTGAGCCTGGGGGGGGAAGCACCAGCTTTCACAAGGAAACCGGCCCACGCCCAGATTGCACCTTTTACCTGGGGAACTTGCCCAGGGCCAATTCCTATGCCGGCTGCCAAAAGAGCCAGCTTGAATGGGTGCTTGCTGGGAAGCCGCTGCAGGTTCTGGGACCTGCTTCCCATCCTTCCTCTGTTCTCCCTTGTCTGAGTTTTCCTGTGTATTCTAGGGCCTCCTCCACGAAAAGCCCAGGATGAGCCAGTAGAGACAAGAATCGGCGGTGTGAACCAAAGAAGGTTCTACAAAGGGAAGATTGTAGTGGATGTTAGGGACAGTCACTCTCTTCAACTACTGTGTTCCATCCTCTTCATCTTCCTCAAGGCTCCGGAGTGAACTCTATAGAAGGTCCATGGGAACCTGTCACTCACCTTCAGGAATCCCTTCAAGAGCCCCCTGTTGGCCTAGTTGGAACTCATTAGCAAGACAAACACAGCCCCACCTGCCCTCCAACTCCCTAGACTTGCCTCCAGGCTCAAAGGCAGTGCCTAGGAGCAAGTGGGGAACAGTGACCTTCTGCCATGCATAATCTTGTGCAGATCATTGTACCGACACAACCACACAATCCCTTCAGTTTGAAATAGAGTTTGGAGACACCATGCCACACACTCATGGCATCTCAGGCTCCAGATTATGAGCCAACTTGGCGTTTCCCCAATACACCAGGATGTTGTTTATCCACCAACTACCAGTATTTCTGGAGCCAGACACTGGCAAAATCATCAGTCAGGCCCAATCTTAGATTCCCCAGAGAGGAAGAAGAAATGAACCAACCTCTGTGGCTTTGCATAGGCTGTTCCCTCTGCCAGGCACACACTTCCTTCCCCACATCCTGCCTATGGAGCAAACTCTGGCTCAAACGCCATTTGCTCTGTGAGGTCAGTCCTGGTCTCTTCTGGTGATAGGCCCTCTGGGTTCTCATCGCATCTTGGTCTGTTTGGCTGGGTGTCTCTTGCCATTATAACTTCCTTGGGGACTTGGGAGCAAGAATGTCACTGACTCTTCTGTGTCATCATGGTGTGAGCACCATCGATATCAGTGAGCTGACACAGCACCACCTCAGAGCCATTCGTATTGCCTTCAAAATAGAGCCCCAACATAACCTGTGACACTCTCACCCCTCCTGGAGGCATCAAGGCCCCCCAGCAACCCCTTCCAGTTCTCCCCACTTCCGGGTTTGCTCCCTGCACTATTCCCCATGCAAATGGAGGCCAACAGGATCAATGTCACAGCATAAAGCCTGTCACATTGTTCCCAGTTCAAAAATCCTCCACACCTACATTCATATCCCCGGTCCCTCCCACGGCCCACAGGGCCCCAGTGATGCAGATACCTGCCCTCACCTTCCCCCCCACGTCCCGCATCTCCTGCCAGCCTGACCTGCTTCTGACGCGCAGCAAACACACATCCACCTTGCTGCCTTTGCCCCACCATCCCCTCTGCCCACGCGCCTTTCCTTCAATGCCTTCACGCCCTGCTTCTCCCCTTGTTCAGGCCTCTGCAAGCTTCCCTGCCTTCGGCTGAACCAGCATCCTCCCCTGGCTCTGGCTTCCCCTCGCCTCCCCCATGGCCAGTGTCACAGCACTCCTCGTGCTAAGATGCTCTCCCTCGTTTGCTACTGCCTGTTCCCACACCTGAGCTGCCAGGGCCTCGTCCCAGGCCACACGTAGAGCAAGAATCTCTCATCAGAGGCTCTGGAAGCCCCAATGTCCTACCCTCGGGGGCAGACATTGGGGGATCAAGTGAGAAGGAAGAGTTCACCTTCCCTTCCTGTCCCAGTCCTGGGTGTGAGGACATCATGGCGGAGTTTCTGGCACAACAGCCGGGCTGGCGGAGTCCACCCACTGCTGGGTGCCTGACAAGAGGCCCATTCGTGTGCCCTCTATTGCTAAGCGGCTGCTCGGGAGGGTGGAGTGCAACCAAGATACTATCACACTTCCCCTAAATCACACTCCTCAAACCGTGTGCTGGCAGAATACGGAGCAACTGGAAAGGCAAGGTCTCTACAAATTCAGCAGTGTCTACACCGCAGCCGTGGCAGCAATCTGGTCACGGTGCTCCTCTGCTCGACCTCCCTCAAGGGCTGCCTCTGGTTCCTTTCTGGGGCTTTCCGCAGCTTACAAGACTTTCTGGATGTGGGTCCTGCCTTGCTTTCCACTTCTGACTCTTGTCATTCAGTACTCCATACCCATAGTTCCAGTCCTACTAAAGGTTGTGTGTGGTTCCTGTGTGTGTCGTGCTCTGTCCAACCTCCATTCCTTTGCTTACGCCAATCCCTCTTCCTGGACCGCCCTTTCCTCTATCCCCTGCTGGATATGGTTCATTCATCTTTCAAGCCTCAGCCCAGAAGGCACCACCTCTACAAAGCATTTCTCAGCACATTTTCTGACTGCTCCAATCCAGGAACAAAGGCTCTTCTTTGTGCCCTCCGTCCACAGGAGGCCCAAAGCATTGACTTCACTTTCATGACTTTGCAGGGCTTTCTCCCTCACTAAACCAGGAGTTCCTTGAAGGCTGAAGCCTTATTCACTGTGGCTCACAATAGCTGGAGAAAAGTTGGTAAACTACAAATCAGATCATGCCACTTCCTTGCTCAAAAATTTTCCATAGCTCCCACATCACTCAGCGTCAACAGCAAAGTCCTTAGGTTGGTCTGTGAGGTCCTATGAAACCTGCACAGCCCCGTTCCCACCCATTAGCTCTCTGATCCTATTACTTGCCCCCTTCACTGGCTCTTCTCCAGCTACATCATCCTCCTTGTGATTATTTAAATTTATTAGGCACATTCCCACCACAGGGCCTTTGCTCCTGCTGTGCCTGCTTCCTCCAACATTCTCCTCCCTCTGCAATTTTCATGACTACCCCCTCATTTCAACAGGTCTTTGTTCAAATGTGGCCACTACTCCAGGAAGAACTTCCCTGACCAGCGCACTTACAACCAAAGCCCACGTTGTGCACTCACTGGCATTCCCGAACCCCATTCTCTACCTTATTTTTCTTCATAGGCTATCACCATGTAACGTACCATGTGCTTTATTTACCTTTGTTGTTTATTGTACACCTCTTCCCGATGTAGTATAAGTTTCAAGAGGACAAAAGTGTCTGCCTTTTTGTCCATTCCTGTAGACTCAGTGCCTTGAACAGTGCCTGGCACATATATAGTAGGGACTCCGTATTTTCCTAATGAAGAAAGGAGCGATATCCCTAGCATCTAGCTTGTTTCCTGGTACATGGTAGACTCCCAGTGAATATTTGTTTAATGAATGAAGACAAAGAAAAAGAGGAAAAAGACAGATGGGGAAAGAACAGATGACAAGAAGAGCAAAAAGGAGGAGAGGGAAGGAAGGAGGAAGAAGGAAACAGAGACAGAGATCAAAGCAGGCCAAATGTTCCCCAAACCCTCCATAACTGTGTGTGTTGTGGGCTCAAGTAGCAGAAGTTTCCAGTTTGGAGCTGCCCATCTGAAATTCTCTAGGAAACTTCTTTGCCTTCAGTTTCTCTTTGCCACCACAGACCTGACCAGAAAAGAAAACATGAGTGTTTTACAAGGATGCTTACCCATCACTTTGGGACTCGTCCTTGGCAAATTCTACTGGCAGACTGCCTACGCGTGATGTCTGCACACTCTTGGCTCATCTCAAGCTTTGGTCAAGAGCCCTTCACCTAGTATTTTGCAAAGGCTTTTGTTTTAAAAAAAAGAAAAATGCATTGTTTTATAATTATAAAGGTAATACATGCAGTGGAAAAAAAAAAAGAAAACAATAGAGCGTTGAGCCTTGTTTGCTTCCTGACTTTCCCTATACCTACGTAGGACTTTTTTTTTAGAGAGAAAGAGAAAAAGCACATACACACAATCAGAGCTTAAGGGGAGGGCAGCAGGGAAATAAAGCATCTTAAGTAAGTTTCATGCCCAGTGCAGAGCTCAGTGGGGGCTTGATCTCACGACCCTGAGATTATGACCTGAGCTGAAATCAAGAGTCAGATGCCCAACCAACCGATCCTCGTAGGGGTTCCCCCACTTGGGATTTTTTAAATCAAATTATAGTTATACTGTGTGTGCACATAACTATTCCTATCTGGACTCCTATGACTCCTGAATAGGTATTTAAGAAACAGCCAGAGAGGAAGCTTAGGGTAGTGGAAGGTGCAATTTTTGGATTCATGCCCATCTCGGCCCAGTTCTGGCTCTGATACTTGGTGTCGAGAGAGACTCCTTTACATTAACGTGACCATTCCGCATGCTTTTCCAGGGACTGTCCCAATTTACACCTGTTGTCCCAGTGTAATTAATCAGAGCACCTCCTTCATGGTCAAAGTGTGCTAGTGTAAGCAATATGCTACATGTTCCCACTAGACTTAACTGTGGGAGCTTTGGGTTCTTCATCTATAAAAGAGAGAACACAATGCCTGTCCCCAAAGAACTGTAAGAATTGTATTAGTTATTTCTGCTGTGTAACAAATTACCCCCAAAATAGTTGCAGTATCTTTTCATCTCAGAAGTGACAAGCTATTACTCTGCCATATGGACTAAGGGTGTGGATACCAGGAGGAGGATCACTAGGGACATCTTGGAGGCTAGTGACTATAGTTACTAATTTAAATGTCGCTTGTAAAGTTCCTGGCATGTAGTAGGCACAAAATAGACATTAGCTACCTCAGAACAGGATAAAGCAATTAATTCATTGGCAACCAACAACAGGCATCCCTGGTAACTTTCCCACTGATAAAGATTGAAATGCTATGGCTTTTTTTATAAGCAGATTCAATTCAGTTCAACAATCACTTATTATATACCTGCTGCTTGGTATTCTGTCCTTTAAGCCAGACACACTTACAAATAACTACTGAATTATAGTAGATCCCTAAACTCATTACCTGAATAACCAAAAATTGACTGTTTTAGGTTCAAGACTTTTCTTTGTATGCTTAAGCTTCTACAATCTTAGCATGTCATTTGAGTCTTGCTGTCAGAAGCATTTGATGTTTGTTCCTAAAAAGGAAGACTAACAGACTTTTCTGGAGTCAATGCACAAATGAGCTAAATTTGCATACTGTTTGAATATATTTCGGTGTTGAATTCAACTCCAAGCACATAAGAAGATGAAAAGAAATTAAGTAAGAAGCCATGTAGCACTATGATGGGCACAGTCATGCCCATTATGAGGGTTTCAAAGGAGCGTACAGAGTCCATTCAAAATGTCGGCCAATGTCCTACCTCTACCATCACCAGCCCAATCTGAGTCATCATATATGACTTATTGCACTAATTTTCCAGCTGTTCCTCTGGCTTCTCCTCTTGCCTCCCATCTATTCCACACCTACCCCCCACTCCAGCCCAGGGTGACACATTTAGATATTTCAGATCACATCCTTCCTTTGCTCAGAGCCCCTCAGTGGTGTCATGGAACATCAGTGCCCTGGCCACATCCCTTCTGCATTCACCTGGACAAGCCAAGGCTATTTATCTACAACTCCCTGCCTCAGAGCCTTTTTCTGGCTGGGAAACTCACACAGCCAAGCGCTGGGCCTACAGAAGGTACCAGATAGTGACAGCCCTTGGATACAGCCCTCCACCATCAATAGCTACGGAGGTGGAAAATTGTGATAACATGAAGGCCTCTTCTGCACTAGTGCCTGGAACTCCAGCAGGCCGAGCTCTAGTTGCTCCCGGTGGTAACCAGCTCCACGATTCCTCTTCCACTGGTTTCTTTGTCTTCCCTGCCTCACGTCCTCTTCTGGTGTTTCCTGGGATCCCTTTCCATGTGAAATACTCACATCCGTGTCTCTGGAGATGAATCTAGGGAACCTTCACACCAAGACAAATGGCTTTGCCCTGAGAGTAAAGGCCAAGGTCTGTGCCATGACCCAGGAGGCCCCATTCTCCTTCCTGTTCACACAGGGCGAGCCATGTTAGTTTCCTTGCTGATTCTGGAATATTCTAGGCTTGCTTTTAATTCAGGGCCTGTGCTCCTGCTATTTCCTTTCCCTAGAAGACTTGTTTATAGTTTATATGTTTAGGGCCATTGCCTTCAATATCACCCCTTAAGCAGGACATAAACTCAGGGAGGGAAGTGACTTTGCTCTATTTTATTCACTTACCATCTCCAGTAATTACAATGGCACTGGACGCATGTAGATGCTCAATAGATATTTTATAAATTGTTGGGACACCTGGGTGGCTCTGTTGGCTAAGCGTCTGCCCTCAGCTCGGGCCATGATCCCAGGGTCCTAGGATCAGGTCCCACACTGGGTTTCTTGCTCAGGAGGGAGCCTGCTTCTCCCTCTGCCTGCCACTGCCCCTGCTTGTGCACTTTCTCTCTCTGACAAATAAATAAATAAAATCTTTTTTTTAAAAAAAAGATATTTTTTAAATCGTTGAATTAAAATGACATCAGTAAAACCTGATTAGATCCAACAAAAATCCTTGCAGAACACTTGCTAGGCCCCTAGCTAGTGGGCCTTCTGACTTCATTATGACTAATCTAATCCTTTCACTTCTAATACGATGAAGGCCAGAAAGGGTAAGCACATTCCTTAATATCACACAGCTCCCCAAAAGCAGAGCCAGGAGAAACTTCCAGCTCCAACTGGCCTGTGCGGGGATAGAGAAGCCAGTCATGCTAGGAGACCCACTGGAAGCTTTGTCCCTTCTAAAGAACTCTAGGGAATCGCTTAACCTTTTCCAAATACCTGTTTTTTCATCAGTAAAATAGTATGGTACAGCTACTTCAACAAATTTGGATGATTACACAAGACAATGAGCCTAAGAAAGCTTAGCACATCATAAAGATTCCATAGCTTCCCAGTGCATCTAAGGGATAACTACAAGAGAGGAGACCGTGCTCACGGTGTTGAGACCAACCGTGTCTGGGTGGAGAATTTCCCCTATCATTCTTGCGACACCCTCAGAGGTGGGTTCAAATTCTAACTCCTTCCCAGCTGAAGATACCGAGGCTCAGAAAGGTCTTCTGACTTGCCCGAGATCACAAAGATTAACTCACCCTCAGACTGACCCCCAACTGCGTGGGGAACCACTGTGCCATACTGAAGGACAGTGGCTGTTATATCCTCAGAGACATTTTTTTAAGGTTTTATTTATTTATTTGGCAGAGATACTGTGAGAAAGGGAGCAGAAGCAGAGGGAGTGCGTGAGGGAGATGCAGACTTCCTTTGAACAGGAAGCCAGAGGCGGGGCTCCATCCCAGGACCCTAGGATCATGACCTGAGACGGAGGCAGCTGCTTAACGACTGAGCCACCCAGTTGCCCCACCTCAGAGACATTTTTAATTTCAAATGCTTGGGAAATGTAGAGGGCAGGGTTTGCCTCCCAGCAGGACCAGGCTAAAGGCATTTCCAAAGTCTGATAATCGCCGCCCTTTGAAATCACTGCAGAGGGAGGCTTGTGGAGCTGCATGAACCATACGTTCCAGGTCCTCACAGTTTTAATATCTAGACTCCAATTTGCTGTAATTTAAGTCCATCTTCACCCTTGGTAGGAAATTTCCTTCCAAAAGTAGGTTAAAAAAAAAAAGAAAAGAAATAAAAAACAAAAACCAAAAACAAAAGTAGAGTCACAGCATGTGTGTGGGGACGCAGGTGTGAGTGTGTGTGTGTGTATTTCTGCTATCTCTCTGCCTCACTGTCTGTGTGTGTGTGTCTCTCTCTCACACACACACACATGCACACACGTGCACACACCCACACACATGCATAGACACACCCTCACCTGAATTCATGCATTTCTCTAGCCCAGTGATTCTCAAAGTGTGGTCCGTGGGCTCACTGTATGAGTGCGGGCTAGGAATTTCTGCAAGCTGCAGAAAACCAGCCCTCCCCCAAACCCAGAGAACCCACACCTCTGAGGGTGCGGTCCAGGACTCTGAGGGTCAGGGAGCCCTCGGGGTGATTCTTCCCGACACTGAACTCTCTGAGCAGCGAAGTCAGCCTGCAAAAAGCCATCTCTCCCTTCTCCCCACCCCCTTCTCTAAACTGGGCCTAAGAATAAATCATGGCTCTTCTTGGCCTTTAAATGTCAAGGATCCTGAGCTCAGAGAACAAGGACCTCCGCTGAAAATGCCGAGCCGAAGCCTTGGCCCCGGGAGCACCAGAGCCCCGGCCTTCGCCGCGGTGGCATTTGCAACCCACTCAGAAACCACGGCTTCTCGGAAAGGCGCCTCCCTGTCACTCGGAAATACAATAAAATTCGCGTTTGGAAGGACGACACAAAGACGGACCTGGTAGGGAAGCAGCGGCGGCCTCCCCGTGGAAGCGGCTGGCGTGGGGGAAGGGAGGAGGGGCTGAAATGAGGGGCTCCTGGGGCCTCGCTGCGCCCCGCACTCGGGCCGTAAACGCTCCCTGCGCTCGGCAGCCGGGATGGCCTCATTTGGTGCGGCTCACCCACTTCAGTCGTAGAAAGAGCGATAAAGGAGGACAAGGGCGGAATAACCTCTAAATAAAAGATGAGGTAATTTTGAAGGCACATTAGGATTTTATGTGTATTATGGCTTGTGGTTTTTTATTCAAGCCCAGGGAGGCCCGGCCGCTCGGCTGCACGGAGCTGTCACCCTCCTAAAGCACCAAGGCTTAGCCATGCGGGAGGGCTGGGCTTTGCAGTTTGGGGGTTCCGGGGAGGCACGGGGGGGGAAAAGGGGAAAAGATGCTTTCTCTCCCCTTTACTGGGGGTTTATGGCATTAGGCGCTGTCCTCTCAAAAATAAAAATGAGTGTTGTGTGTAAACCTGGCGATTCACAGACCTGTACCCCTGGGGTTAATAATACATTATCTGTTAATAAAAGAATAAAAAACATTTTTTAATTAAAAATAAAAAAATAGCAGCCAAAAAAATAATAAAAATGGAGCGCCCTGGGCTTTGCCCTTTCTCTCAGGGGAAGTCTGCAAGGACCTCCCCATAGGGCCATGGAGACCTGTCCTCAAATGGCAGACTGACCAATGGTGGCCTGGTGCAGCTTGGAAGTTCCACTGCGGCTAAAAGAAGGTGATGCTCTACAATTCAGAGAGAATTGCCCTTAGGGAATCAGATTGTCCAGTTGGCACAAAAGCCTGGAAGAGGACGAGAAGCCCCTTTTCAAAGGGCCAAGAAGATTCTGGTGGGAAAGGATGGGAGGGTGAGGTGGACAGCCCAATGTGGTTCTTCTATGATTTCTTTTTAGGTCGCTCAAGACGGTAAGGAAGTTGAGCTTTCCTGGAACACAGTGGCTCTAAAATGAACCACAAGCCTCTTTGTCGCCTGTTTCTCCCATGTGACGTTGGGACTGTGCCACAGGTGTTCACAGCTTTCTTGTCACTGCGTGGGCAACTTCCAGACCTCAGCAAGCCTCCGGGTACCTGCTAAAGTGTCCACTCTGCACTGGGGGCTTCCCTTGTAATCTCCAGTACCCCATAGGGTAGAGACTTTGTCCCCACTTAACAGATATAGAAATCAAGGCTCACAGCAGTGTCATCACTTACCCAAGACACAGGGGAGTAGGGATTCAAATTCAGGTCTCCTCACTCCGGCACTCCCATCACATGTAGGAAAGGGTTGGGAAGATGGTGGTGTTATGCGCTGTGTGTTCCTGATATTGGGAAGAGTTAACGCTGGAAGGGTACTCATCCTGTGCGAAGCAGTGTTCTGAACTCTGTATTATCTCATGAAATCCACAGCAGGAAATGTAGACGCAGAGAGGCAGGAGACATTGTGAAGGTCACACCAGTAGGAAGCACAACATCCAGGCCACAAACCACAAGGAAATGTATACATGAGCCACATTATGTTCACATCTCTTATGTGATTAATGTGTTGGCAACACCTTCTATGGGCCGAGCACCACCACAGGTGCTTGGGGCGGGGGGTGGCGCAGAAGCACGCTGAGATGAAGGAATGGGTCCCACCTTCTGGGCGGTCTGGGGTGCAGGGAGGGACAGACAGACAGACACTTGCAGAAAGGAAAGGAAAGGGACATGGGAGAGTCTTGGGTCCTCTACATCTTCATACTTGGTTCTTCTATGACCCTGGAGTCTTCTGTTTTACAGTAAGCGTGTCCTTCTAGATTTTCCTGGGCTTATTCCCATAGAGACATGCAGACACAAGCAAGCTTTGCGAGTCCCCAGGGTCTGCCAGCCTAATTCCCTGAGTCAGCAACAAGCAACCTGCTGATACTTTCTGAATCCTTTCAAGGACCAGGTAGCCCGGTGTATTTCAGTTCCCGAAAAAGGCATCCAGGCCTCCACCTCCACCCCTGGGATATAACCATGGCACTGTTTTGAGATTTCCATGGCCATCTGCTGAGACCCCCACCCCAGTCTGAATTCCCCTCACTCCTGCAGAAAGGGGCATGACAAAATAAAGATATCAAACCCCAGAAGGCAGAGCTGTAAGATCACAGAATCGGGGTCCCTCCTATCAAGGACTTCTGCTCCCCGTCATATGATCTCTGGCAAGTAGCTAACCCCCTTGCACCTCGATTTCTTCATCTGTAAAACAGAATAGAGATGATCACTGTACCGACATGGCATGGTAGGGAGGGATACAGGGCTCACACACATGGGCTACTCTTAGAAACACCTGGTAAGTGTGCCATTAACATTGCTCATTGTTATGCAATTAACAAATATTTATTGAGGACCAGCTAGGGTTAGGATGATTGACGTACACATGGTCCACATGAGGCACCACCCCAGATGTATGCCCGTGAGGCAGCTGTCCCTGGATGAGGCATCCCAGGACCTTGGCAGGGAGAGACCCAGCATAAAGAAGTCAGGGTCTTCTCAGTGGGGCCCGGGGGTGCACACACTCTAGATCCAGACAGGTGATGGCCACATCCTCACTTACTAGCTGTGAAATCTCACCTGGCCCAGGTATCTGTTGGAAGCTTCCATTTCACCTGTAGAGGGTGGGATGATGATGTTTCCAAGCTTTGAGGTTCTCCTGCTAGCTTGGTCAAATTCTAGATACCTGCCAACAGGCATTTTCCATTGGGACATCTGGGATCCTAGAAACGGGGCCTTCATTCAGTCCAGACAGGAAATCCTACTCCTTACTCCATCTCTCACTCAGCTGTGTAACAGGCCAAACTTACCTCTGGATAGGGCAGATGGCAGACGGGGCAGACTACCGCAGAGTCACCATCCTACCCGAGGCACGCAGGAAGACTTCTGGAAGTGACATCTCATTCCTTCTCCTTAGCTAGACCATCTCTGTGGATATCCCACTCAAGGAAGGACCTTCTGTCCCTCACCCCAGATCTGTGAGTCCCTCCCCCCAGATCTGTGAGCCCCTCCCCAGGCCTACCTTCACTCCATTCTTCTCCCAAGAAGTTCGGTTCCCCAGGGTTCTCATCAGAGGCTGTCTGTGCCTCACACCTCAAGTCAGTTAATCAGCAAGCAAATATACAGTAGAAACTTCCATGAGCCACCACTTCTGCCGGGCAGTGGGAATGAGGCCCTACGCTCTGGTGGGACAAGCATTAAACCAATGTCCACAATTAATTACCACATGATGAATGTTTCACAACACAAGAAACAAAGCAAGAGAAAAGGGGAAAAGTCACTGGTCAGTGGGAGGGCCCCCAGGGAACCATCAGCTCTATTCAGGAGGGGTCTAGCTTTCTCCCACTTTGAAAGGCCCTGCCTGATGGTATCTGTGGACACAGTTTCCTGAACCCAACTCCTCGTGACCCACATGCTGTGGAAGGCACAGAAGACATGGCCTCTACCCTCCAGGAGCATTGCCTCTGATTACTCATTAACACAGGTCAAGGTGGCCAATGAAAGCGACGGGTTACTCTGCATCCACTTATCCAAGGGAGTGAGTCAATGTTCACCAAGGGCTTCTACTGAGAAGAAGCCAGGATACTTTATCCCTGGCAGCCCCGCTTGAGGAGCAGGAGTCTTGTGACTGTTCTATAAATGAATAAGTAAGTGATTCAGAAAAGAGTGAAGACACAAGCAAGAATTTGAATCCAATTAGGGAAAAAGATGACTCATCAGTAGGTTGACCCTGCGGTCCAGTTTGCTGGGGACAGTCCCAGAGCATGCCTGCTGCCCTGGGTAATTATGAATCACAGCCCCTTTCACTCTCAAAAATTTCCAGTTACATGTTCTAGTATCTGGCCACCCATGTGCTACAGAAATGCCGCCCAGCTGTTAAGCTAGTGACTGTGGATACCGACAAACACTGTCTGCTACAGGTGACCTGGAGAGAGATGTCTGCCCACGGCATCTCACGTTGAGGGTCTCATATGAGCACCAAAATCTGATCTTTAGCCGTGAACTTTCGGATATCCTGGGGAGATTTAGGCAAGACATGTGCAGAAGCGTGTTCAAAGAGAATGGATGGAAAACCCAAGTCCTCCAAGTATGTGTTATCAACGATGGACATTCCATCCCACAGAAATCAAAGGACTCACTCGATTCACCTTTCTTGAGCTTCAAATTCATTGTGTTTTAAATGTGGATGACGGTACCTGTTTGCCTTCCTAAAGAAACTGCTGGAACTCACCAACAAACTCATGCAGAGGCTTTCCAAGGTGTGACATGCTGAGCCAAAGCAAGACGCTATTGATTAATATTAGTTAGTTCAATGTCATTATAGAGCCTTAACCTTCCCATTGTGGCAGCCTTGGGGAACACAGCTCACCCCTGCTGACATGACCCCCACCAATGTGCTCCAATGGGCAGACATGAAAACTCGGTCACATTCTTTCTCTTTCCACGGCCACCATCTGAACCTTCCTGTGCCCAGGTCCATGGTGACCTCCTTCAGGACAAGGAGCTGTTCTTGCTCCTTCCTGTACCACAGGCAAAGCTACTGCCTTGCACATTAGAGATACTCGGTCATTTCTGCTGTCAAATAAATAACAGAAATCCCAGCTCCCAAGCCGCCTCTGGGAGCCTGCCTCCGAGCCATTCTAGCCCCTTCCCTCTGTCCCTTGTCAAGCTGGACTCCAGGGTGGGTACTACTGTTGAACATTCCCGAAAACCATTCCTCTAAGGCTGGATTCTCACCTGTGCCTCTCCCCTCCACATGCCTGATACTCCAAACAAGGAAATTGGGAGTGGTTTTTGGATGAAGGCTTTTCATCTCTTCAATTGGGTGTGTTTCTGCACATCTGGTCCCTCTCGGGGCACGCTCTCGCCTCTCTCCTTCACCCACTGATCTATCACCCTTTAGATCCCAGTGAGAGCATCATTCCCTCCAGGAGCCCTCTCTGCCACTCTGGCTTGGAGGATCCCTTCTCTTAAGCCCTCTCAGAGCATCACGGATCCCCTGTTCCTAGGAAGGTTGCAGCATGGGATTCTTTTTTTCTAAATGTCCAGCTTCTAAACTGGGCTGTGAGCCAGAATAGAACCAGAGCCATTGCCTGCCTTGGGCACCGCTCTATTCTCAGAGACTGCATAAGGGATAGTAAATAGTGGCCAAACACATGCATTCAACTAGCAGGAGGACATGCGAGTGGCAATGTCTGAGAGCTACTTGGAAGATCAGGGTGGGTGTTCTGCGGGCTCCACTAAAATCAGGATCGTGACCACATCTTACCAAGTACCTCCAGTGCGTCTGGCCCTGAGGCTAGTGCATGCATATATATATATATATATATATATATATATATATATATATAATTAAGCATGTTCTTGGGAGGATTAAATGCATAATGTGTGTGTGTGTGTGTGTGTGTGTGTGTGTGTGTGTGTGTGTAAAGGGAAGCCTGGGTGGCTCAGTCGGTTAAGCGTCTGCCTTCGGCTCAGGTCATGTTCCCAGGGTCCCAGGATTGAGGCCCACCTTGGGCCCCCCACTCAGTGGGAAGCCCATTTCTCCCTCTCCCTCTGCCCCTCCACCCCCTGCTCATGTACTCTCTCTCTTTCTGACAAATACACAAAATCTTTAATAAATAAATAAATTATATATATGTATAAAATATACATATATTTACATATATTTACTCACTTAATCCTCCCCACATATGCCAAGGAAAGATTCCGATTTTACAGATGAGAAATATGAAACCCAGCTTTGACATCTGAATTATACCAGGGAAACACTCAACTAGACAGCTTTACCAACCGCATCACCCACAAGTCCCAGAAATCTATGAAGAGAGGTGTATATCTGAGAATGTATCGGAGGGCCTTAAAGAAATTCTAAGTAATATAATTTATGACGACTTTCACTTTTTTTTTTTTTTGTCCTAGTTTTGTGTCTGTGTACATGAGGGTGTAGGAGGAGGGAATGCGGAGAAACCTAATTTTGTTTCCCCACTTTCCTCCTCCAACTGCGCTCTGGTTAGGATGGGTGGGCAATCTGGAGTTGGGGAGGGGGCACCTGGTGAGCACTGCCCTGGGGAAGTCGCCTCTCCTCCCTGAATCTCCTCACCTACAGAAAGCAGATGAATAATACTTATCATCGTGAGGGGTTTGGAGATTGAATCAACATTTGCCAGGTGTTTCGAGATCCAAGGACCCGTAGAGGTTCTATTTGTGTCTGTACCCAGGACCTGCCTCTCTTGGGCCTCCCTTTCCTCCACAGAAGCCAGATCACCTTTCCTTGTCCCCTACACACAACCTTCTTGTACCACACTGCTCCTCGTTCACTGGCCGGTCCGCAACTCCCCTGCTCCTCTTGTCTACATACTGAAACCCTCCAGAAGCACTCCAGATCCCACCTGATTTGTAGTCTTCCCTAATCATTTATTCATTCATTCATTCATTCATTCATTCATTCAGCAAGGCTTTGTGGAGTGCATCTATCCCAGGCTCTGTGCCAAGCACCAGGACACTGAGTTGAATATTCTTGTCCCCATGGAACAGAAGAGGAGACTAAGGTTCAGATAGGTCATACAACTCGCCCAAGGTCACATAGCAAGTTAGCAGCTGAATCAGGACAGAATCAGGATGGAAACCCACATTTCCCAGGCTCCAGAAACCCCCAACATTTCCCCTCCTTGGTGCCACCTCCCACAGCAAACCAAGGTACTGGTCCAACAGGGAAAGTGTTCCGACTCACCAAGTATCATTCACAAGCTCAGGATACCAGGTGACTCAATCTCACATGTATGGATTGTCCTTGAAATTCCGTTCCTCACTAAGTCTCTGTCCATGGTGTCTCCAAGTAGGTGACTTGCAGCGAGAAGGGAAAGTACTTCATTCTAAGAAAGAAAAAGCTACACCCTCCCTGCTGGCCCAGCCCCTTCCAGTCGCATTGTCACTAGCAAGGTCCCCTCAAATAAAAACTTCCCAGACCTCTCTTTTTTGATGCCAGGGAGGAAAATTCATAGTAGATAGTAAAGTAGATAGTAGATAGTAAAGTGGGCTTTGAGCAGACCCAGAAGAGGTTCCTGCCCTGCAGCTTATTGCCTGTAAGACCTTGGGCAAACCAGAAAAACTCCTTGGGACTCAGTTTACTCAACTGTAAAATGGGCACAGTGGTGGCACCAATGTGCTTGGGCTGCTGTGAGTATGAAGTGAGCTCCCACTTATACAGCCTGAGGCCTGACACAGTGAGGGCTGGATAAACTCAAAGGCTCCTCTTTCTAGGGTGTAGACACTTCCAGGCTACCCACCAGCATCTCAAAAAGGCATACTTAAAAAGCCAGCCGTGGCGTGTACCTCTAGGCTTTGTGCTTCAGAAATGCACACAGGGCTCACCGTACTTAGCTACCTTGTGTTCTGTGATTTTGCTTCCACACTTTTGGCATAAGAATATTACACTGAGACAGCTTTGCTGAGGTGCTCTGGAAGTCTGCATGTGCTCTGGAAGTCTAATACTGGCTTCCTTTCCTCCCACCAGAGCTCAGTGCGGCTAAGGTGCTACTCTACACCAGTTAGAAAACCATCGACGCGGGTCATCATTGCACCAGCCACCCTGGACTCAGGCTAAGCAGGAGGCAAAAGACAAAGGTTTATGATCAGCCCACAAGAGAACCGAAGTTTCAGGACCCTTGGGTCAGTTGTTAGGCATCTGCCTTCGGCTCAGGTCATGATCCCAGGGTCCTGGTTTCAAGCCCTGCATCGGGCTCCCTGCTCAGCAGAAGCCTGTTTCTCCTTCTCCCACTTCCCCTGCTTGTTCTCCCTCTCTCGTGGTCTCTCTCTGTCAATACATAAATAAATAAGTCTTTAACAAGAGAGAGAAAAAAGAAACTAAGTTTCCTGTAGACTCATAAGGAAGTCTGGAATAAGAGGTTGAAGACGGGGGACATTGGGCCACTGACAGATCAGGGTTGGCTGCTTTTGGAAAATTAGATTTTATACTAAAGTACAATTTTGGACTTATCCCGACACAGTGGAAGATTTGGCAAATTTGGGCCTGTATTCTGGTATGGCGGCAAGGAGCTGAAGCTGAGAGGCGTAGGCCGTCCGCTGCTCATCCCCTTGCCCCTTCCATGCACAGTATCCCACAACAGAAAGGGTCTGCTTCACTCACTTGCATTCCCTGCCTTGGCCTGGTAAGCATTCCTACCATCCCTAACTGAGCTGAAACCAGGAACTAAAACCTATTGTTTCCTTTTCCTAGAAAGCTTTTACCATCCAGCACCCTTTCTCTGCCACGTGGACTCCTCATTCTTCAAGAAAATGCCTTCAGGACGTTCTTCAGCTCAATGACCACTTCTTCCAGGAAGCCTTTCATGATTACTATCCCCTTCCTTCCCAGACTGTGTTCCTGAATGTTTCAGTTGTGTACTGCTGCATAACAAATGTCTTCAAACAGCAATAAACACAGGTCAGCCCTACTGGTGGGAGAGATAATTGATTACATAGGGCATGAAACAGAAAGATGTGAGGACCACTGTGGGCCATCATGGAGACTAGCTACCATGGAGTTTCTGTTGGCCTCCAGCCTCTGTCAGAGCACTTCCCATGCTGTAGTGAAGTTCTGGCCTTCTATATCTCTCCCCTTAAAATTAGGATTTAAGATGGGATTGTCTCTGTAATTCTGATATTCCCCAATGCTGGCAAATAGTCCCCATGAGCTTCCTGAGGGGAGAAGTCGGCCTGGCTTGTTCTCTTATAAAGTATTAGCGCCTAGGGCACAGTCGGTACTCAAAAAATAAACGTTGATGTAAACAAATGAACGAGCCAACTCATTTACTGGCATTCCTGGGTCCAGATGTCAGGAAAGTTGTTCTGTTACTTCAAATTGTAAATTCTAAAAATTCAAGATTCTTTTTGCTAGGGAAGGTTCTAGAGACGCTCAGAGGTGGATCCACCCATGAGCATTTCTTCGGGATGCAAAATGAAATTGTGTAAGCAAAGGGCCTCGCTCTGTGCTCAGCACACAGCGGGCACCCAGCCAAGATTAGCTCCTGTCGCAGCGGAAACAGGGACTTCCCACCACCCAGCTGTGGGGACCTCCCTCCCCTTCCCCGTTCAATACAGTGCACTGGCCAAGGGCATGAACTCTCGGAGAACAACGGAGCTTTCCTACCTCTCAGCAGGAGGAGCTTTGGCAAAGTATTTTTTTACCCTCCGCATCCCTCCAGCTTCTCATCTATGAAATGGGAGTTGACATCAATGCTTTTTCATGCTCTCGCAGCAAGGACCGAATGAGATCACGTGTGTCACTCAGCCCAGGGCCTGGCCCAATTACAGGAAACATGGATGAAATGCTAAATATTACTGCTATCCAACGCTTCCCCTGCAAGGCTGCAGTAGGATATATTTAAAACGTCAAAAAGATAATTTAATAAACAGCATTTTAATGTCTCCATTAGTATGGATTAGAGGATTAAATCTATTCTAATTCCTGCTGCCTGGGTAATAGGCCAGCTAGGACTCAGCAAATATAAAACTGCTTCACCTACCTTTCATTCGGAGGAGAAGGAAAAAAAAAGAAAAAAGGCAATGCTTTTTTGTTTTCTTCTCTTATCCTTCACTTATTTGTATGCTCAAATAAGGTTACTGCGCGAAACACAATTGTGGGATTCATAAATAATGAACAGCTGTCCGTGCCCTCAGCATCAGCACAGAAAGGTCTAAATAGGTTTTTTTGTCCAAATCTTTTCCTGCCCCAGATCTGGCCCTACACGTAAATATGGGGAGTCTAGCTGGCCTATTAAAGCCCAACTGACCCACTGGCCCAGTTTACAGAGACAGCATCACGCAGAACCACTTTAGCAGCAGCTGCTGAGAAACCTTTGGCCGCACCAGCCAAAAGCCACTCACAGACTCACTACAATTAGTCCTCGAGCCTCTGCTGCCTCAGAGCCCTGGACTCCAAGGCCCTTGGAAGCCGTGCCGATGCCCTCTCTCGTCCTGCGTCTATGACAAGCAAAGAGCAAAGAACGAGAAAGCCTTTGCTGATGTTCCTAGAAGTGGCCCGCAGTAATGTGGCGAGACTCTGTGAGCAAACCCTCCTGAGCCTGCTCCCGGAGGCGGGGCTTCCCAGTGACACGGCAGATGTTCCCTCTGCAGCCTGCATCTGTTTCCTCTTCTGCCTGGCGCCCCTGTCTGCCCTGCTCTTCCTGCTGCCTAGGACAGTACGGCAAAGCATTCCTGCCAGGCGTGGTTCTCCCCCACAGGGGGAAGGGACTGAAATACTAGCGAATGCAGCCTGCTGCCTGAGGATCATCCCCAAAATAACACTTCATGCAGACATCCCCATCTTTTGGAAGGTGACAGTCAGGTGATACCAGCTCCTCTGTCTCCACTCCCATTGGAACTCAGAGTCCCGTGGTCACTAAAAGTCATCAGTCAGTCTTGAGACGCCTGTGTGGTGCAGTCAGTTGACATCCGACTGTGGGTTTTGACTCAGGTCATGAGTTCATGGTCGCGAGATATAGCCCCACATCAGGCTTCATGCTCAGCGCGGAGTCTGCTTGGGAGCCTCCCTCTCCCTCTGCCTCTGCCCCTCCCCCCTGCTCTCTCTCTCTCTCTCTCTCTCTCAAATAAATAAATCATTTTTTAAAAATGAAAGAAAGAAAGAAAGAAAGGAAGGAAGAAAGAAAGAAAGAAATCAGTTGGTCTTTCTCTGAGCACTTTCCTATACACAAAGTGCTGTCCTGCGTTGTCATTCATTTCATTTGATCATAAAACCACTCCGCTAAGTATGTGTGTCAGCTCCATTTTACAGATGGGAACATTGAAACCTCTCAAAACAAGTCCATGTGTTAGAGAATCCATGAGTTCAAACCGTGTTTCTCCACCCTGGGTGCTGCAATACAGCATAGCAGTCTGTGTGTGCTCCCGAGGGCTTCCCTGGCTGTGATCACATCCGAGTTCCACCCTTGAACCGACTACTCTGTTCAATGGGCATGTCCTCATCGTGACTATGAAAATAAACAAAGATAATACCTACGGCCAACACATAGTGAGGGTACATGAGGACTTCCTAGCTGGGACCCCCATCGAA
Source organism: Mustela nivalis (assembly GCF_964662115.1). Classification (NCBI taxonomy): domain Eukaryota; kingdom Metazoa; phylum Chordata; class Mammalia; order Carnivora; family Mustelidae; genus Mustela; species Mustela nivalis. The sequence goes on along the minus strand of NC_139021.1, from coordinate 13,121,106 downwards.
ACCCCAGATTCTCCCCAGAGTTGGGAACTGCTACTAGCCCTTCTTCTTCCAATAATAAAATCCCAGCTTCCAGCCTCTCAGCAAAAAGGTATAGCTATACCTAAACTAAGTTTTTCTCAAAGGAATAGAAGTACAAATGGGATGTTCTCCAGGAACTGTCCCTACGGAGAGGGGAGGTCCAACTCTCTTTCCCTTCTCTTGGCTCCCAGGCAGGTCTCTTGGACCTGGCAGGAGAAACCACATGTTGAAGATTGCAGAGCATCATGCTAGAGCCCCCAAACCAGCCCTGGGCAGCTACATTTTGAGGAGAAAAAAGTAAACCAAAGAACAAAAGAAACTTGAACATAAAGTGGTGTCTGCCGTAAGACCAGAGTTCATGTCTCTGCTCACCAGTGCTCCTGCCACACCGACCCTTAGGACCAGCCTCTGCACCTGCTGTCAGATGGCCTCATGCATGGCGGGGGCCACATAATTTTACCACCTGCTGAACACCAGGCATAGGTGTAAGGAATGCACATTCTCATAAAATGCTCATGATAACACCACAAAGCCACTGTTAGTCCCATTTTTCAGGTAAAAGATCTGAGACCCAAGGAGAAGCCATCGCACAGCCACTAGGCATAGACCCAGACCCAAAATCAGGCTTCCTGACTCCCAGCCCAACTGTTCCCACCAAGGACACGGACTCAGAACTCAGGAATGCCCCAGAGTCCTGCAGAACTTTCCTTGCCGCACGCAGCTCTTGGAGCTGGAGGTGTGCTGGTACACTAGCCAAAGAGTGCCTTCCGTGGTGAAACCAAAAACAGACTTGCCAGATCTGCCTCCCAGTTTAGCAACTGTGTGAACAGAGACAAAACACCTTGAGGGTCTCTGATCCTCGTCTGCAAAATGGGGATGACAACCCACGGGGTTTTGTAAGAATTCACTAAGTGCTCCCAGGCAACACCGTGGAGATCAAGTTATTGGTAGCAGTACTGTCATCTTTGCTTTTGTCCTTTTGTCTTAAGCCTGAATCCCTGGAAGCAGAGTCCAAGATGGGGGTCCTTTGCATCAGTGGTTTCCTGGGGAAATGCTCTTGGGACAGACCTGCGGGGAGAAGGAAAGAGGAGGAGGAGGCAGCGGAAGGGCAAAGTGGTGACGTCAACTGAAATCCAGTCTCAGCCCAACCCCACGGGGAGCTCAGGACGGTGAATGGCACCACAGACCTGCCTCACCTCGAAACAAGGCACAGATCTGTCACTGGCCGTGAGGGACCCATAGGGAAAGAGGTAGCCACCTGCAAGGAGCTAACAACCTCCCAGGCATCTCAGGGAGAAGGGCTTATTGGCAGAAGGCAATGCTCCAAAAAAGGCACAACTCTCAGTTTGGGCAGCCAGCCACCCCAGCAACTGAGGATTGGAGTGAGGCACCAAAAAGATCGGCAGCTTTAGTGTGAGTAATCCACAGTCCTTTCCTTCCCCAGGTCTGTCCGTCCCCCCAGTACTCCGTCCTCCCCTATACCTTGTCTTCCTCAGTCTTATAAAACTGACCTCCCTGTAGCCTCCCATTACAACCATTTAAGTACAGTACTTTACACATAGCCGCCCACCCCATCTTCATCCCTACCAGAGTTAAAATGAGAGTTAAAATGGGGCTGAAGATGAAGGGGGTTCATGGCGCCCAGTGATGTATCCCTGGGAGCTAGCACCTAGCAGGCCCTCAGCATCCTGGAGCGTTAGCTCAGACAGGTTGGGATGGTAATAATGCCATTGCGAGCCTTGGAAATATGTGAATGAAAGAATTAAAATTGAAGTTCAAAAGTCTAAAAGAAGCCAATACATCTATCTTGTGCAATAAATGTTGATGGATATTTTCAATAACTCCAAGTGTCCAATAGAAGTGCCCAGGGAGGGCACCTGGGTGGCTCAGTGGGTTAAGCCTCTGCCATTGGCTTGGGTCATGATCTCAGGGTTCTGGGATCGAGCCCCGCGTCGGGCTTTCTGCTTGGCAGGGAGCCTGCTTCCTCCCTCTCTCTCTGCCTGCTTGTGACCTCTGTCTGTCAAATGAATAAATAAAATTAAAAAAAAAAAAAAAAAAAAAGAAGTGCCCAGGGAGTAAGCATCTGCTTCAGGCTGAGACTGGCCATGGTAGATTTTGTACACTATGCACATTGCTCACCACACCCTAGTCCCAGCTTCAATTCCCCAAATCATAAGCTGGTGTGAGCACCAGGGGCAGCATTAAAAAAAAAAAAAAAAAAAAAAAAAACACTTGTTCACCAACTTCTTATCTCTGGATCAGGTGCCAAAGTTACCTTTCTCAAGAAAATCATTTTCTGAAGAAGCTTCTGCATTTGGAGAAGACAGTTATGAATACAGACAATTTCAGTGCAAGGGCGTAGGCACCGAGATGGAAGGGGATGCAGGCAACAGCCCTGAACTCTGCCATAGTTCGAAGTTGATCATGGTGGGCTTCACAGAGGAGGTGATGCGTTACATCTCGAGGGTTAAGGAGAAATTTGACACAGAAGGACAACGATGTGCACAGAGATGGGAGAAGGGCAACGTGGATGGGGAGGGCAGAGCGATTCAGAATGGCTGAATCTTCTGCCACAAAAAATGGGTCGTCTCAGATTCCTGAAAGAAATGTTCATTGAGGAACTTCCAAGTGGGTGAATGTGTGGTTGCTCCGAAAATGGCATGCCTGGAGGGGACAGGAAGCTCCACGCCACCAGCCCATACTCCGCCCTATGCATCGCTTCCATCTGGCTGTTCCCGAAGTGTACCCTTTAAAATAAATCAGTCAGTGCAAGAAGAAGAAGGAGGAGGAAAAAGGGGAAAAAAATGTTCATTTAATAAGTGAAGAGAGGAAAGAAGGAAGGACAGAAAGGCGGGAGGGTGGGGAGGACAGACCACAGAAAGAGAGGGAGGAAAGAGAGGGAAACTGTTGCTAAGGTAAAGAGTAGCGTTACAATGTTATAAAATCATATCAATCTACTGTGAATCAGTTACCTTTCAAAACTTACATCTGTTCATGATCTCATTTCATTTTACCACGATCCCATAAGGTAAGAATTCAAACTTCCCATTTGACAGATGCAGACCACCAGAAGTTGAGTGACAGCTGGCCCTCTACCCAGTGGGAGACATTGTTTGGGTGCTCACGTGGGTCTTTCTAACTCTTTTCAAAGAAAGATAGCGGCTACCCTCAGGGATTGACCTGGGTGTTTGAAATCTTGTCAATCCTTGCCTGAAAGCCTTCCTAAAAGTTTGGGTGCGCCCATTAAATTTCTGAATGGACTTCTTCTCAGTTGATTGTTAATTCCTTAAATGTTCCCCTCCTTTAAAAGGATGACAGGTTCATTAAGCTATGAGACAGTATCCACTCATTAATGCACGCTAAATTGCCATGCAATTTCTATAGAATTAAATTACATATTCACTGAATAAGCAAATAATTCATCAAGGCTGATGTTACTTCCACAAATGCCGAAGTATGATTTGGGCCATTTACTTATCAAATGCTGATTTTTGAAAACTCACAATGAAATAATAAATAAATCATCAACTCGAAAGTTTAATTTGGTATTCTGGCTCAATCAGGAAAATACGCACAGTACCAGGTACCCTTCTTGGTTTCTAAATAAGGCAGCACTCAGAAATATGAGCCCACCCATTTTCATTCAGCTGTGTGATGACCTGGTAAGGCTATGGGGCTAAAATACACACAGCACACACTCACACATGCATAGCCAAGCGTGGGTATCGGTGCTACTTGATAGGGACCATACGCAAGCTCAGTAAGAATAATTAAAGCAAAGTTAGTATTTTATAGGATCTGCCTGACTCCAAGCACCAGCAAACTGAGATAAGACACAGAGTTGTCTGCTCTGTGTTGTCTGCCTGCTCTAGAGTTCCCGAAGTCGAGTCCCTAATTCAGCAGCATCAGCATCACCTGGGAACTCGTGAGAAATGTAAATCTCAGGTCCCACCCCAGACCTGCTGACTCAGAAACTCTGGGGGTGGAGTGATGCCTCGAGATGTTTCTGATGCAACAAAGTCTGAACCACTAGTTTAGATGTATCAGATGCGAAAAGAACGTGAGATTTTCCCTTATATAGACTCAGGCTTGTGTCCTGATGGCTACATCCCAGTTGTTCCTAGGCCTCTAAACCCAAAGTTTTAGCCCTTATTTAAAAAAATAATAATAAAGTGGGGAGGTGGGAAGGAGGGTAAAGGATGAGTGCTAGCTCGCTCCTGAAGTGGCTGCTGGTTCACAGAGACCGTGTGGGTAGGGCCGGCACTGGGAACAGCGCACACTGGGGAGTATCCTACGGTTAGTTGGCTTCTCCCTTGCACCAGACAGTCTCTTGTGGAAACGACATCATTTCCCTTCCTTCTAAGTTCTGTCCACTTTGCACAAAAGAAGCAGGGCTCCTCTCCCAGGATGCCCCTCCCCCAGTGGTTCCCAGAGAGAGCTGGCCAATGAGAGGGCCGGCGAGATCTGAAGGGCCCAGGAGAGACGGGGGCCCTTTGCTTTGGAGGCGGTAGCAGCCAGGCCTGAGAGATTCACAGCAGCCTCCCAGAGGGTTCCTGAGAACCACTGCTTTCCTGCCATGATCGGAGGACTGGGGGTGGGGGGAGCTTCCCAGACATTCTTGCCCTGCGGAGTTCATGAGAATCCGTTTGGGTGCTCCGGGATGAGATTGGCCCTGCTGGTGTCCCCTGATGTCCTCCCCCACCCAGCTATTCCAACAATCCTATATGCCCCTCATTTCTTTCAGGGAAACGCTATCTCTGGAAACTACTGAATTTGTGTCCTACCAACCAGACCTCCACTTTTACACATCTATTTACCTCTCTTCCCCGGGTGCGGGGGGGTGGGATGTATTCCTGTGCTAACTAGCAGGATTTCCCTTCCTTCGGAGTTGGGAGGGTCTCCTGATTATCTAAAGGCCTCCAGCCTAAATGTCTATTTCCCCACGGGTGGACCTTTCTGCAAAGAACCCAATATGTTTACTGTCATACTGTACTCCTGGCCTCTATTTGGAATCTTAAAATAACTGCTTAGAGATTTTCGACACTTCTCAGTGTGATTCTGCTTCGCTGCAAGCCCCCTGCCCCCATGGAAACCAATCATCATCCTTTATGCAAATCGGTGGGGAAATATGATTCAATTAACAGAAACTGGCTTAACAGTCATTATGCCCTGACTTGTTTTTTATTTGACTTTTAATGTTTTTATAATGTCATATAAGCCATTTTTCTTCCCTCTTCCAGAAAACAGTTCTAAATATGAGAGACAAAATAATAATGAAACCTCAAAGAGGTAAAGCATTTACAGCATTTCAAAGCCCCATGATAGTTTATCTCTGGTCAACAGATATTCTCAGACTCATGCAGAGACAGAGTCTGCACTACGGAGAGGTCATGCGTGTTACACTGGGTCACACAGATCATTAGAGGAAGTATGATAACAGGCACTTCAGTTCCCCAACGCCCCATCTAGGTCCTCGTTGTGGGGAAATACATCTGTGATTAGATGCTAAATAAATTATCTGGTCCTTAGTAATAAATTCCTTATTAGCAGAATTAGGTCAGAATTGCAGAAGTGACTCTTGCTCTCGCTCTTTCTCTCTGAGAAGAGACTTTTTTTGGAACTTTACTCATGCAAATCTGAACAGAAGTTTCAGTTCTTTGGCTAAGAGATTTTTTCCCAGAATGTGGGCAGGTTTCCAGACTTCTGTTGTATAATGAATATTCCTACTGTTTTGGACTCCTCGGTTTTCCAAGGCCACGGCTACCCAATCTGACTGTGGTAGGGATATCGTTACACTAAATCAATTAAGTTCTGTAATGCAGAACTTTTCCCAAAACCAATTCACAGAGATGGTATCCTTAAGGACAGGAAGGAGGAAAATGTTCTAATCAAAACATCAGTCCTATTGATTTCCAAGTCAGATACAGAAAATATAACTGGAGAAAGAAAGAAAGAAAGAAAGAAAGAAAGAAAGAAAGAAAGAAAGAAAGAAAGAAAGAAAGAAAGAAAGAAAGAAAGAAAGAAAGAAAGGAAGGAAGGAATTGAGGACATATTCTAGAATAAGGTATTTGAACAAGATGCAAACGAAAATCAGAATAAGTGGCAAAGACTTGCATATAAATTGCTTAAATCTCTCATACAAAATTGAGCATAGAGGAGCACCTGGGTGGCTCAGTCACTTAAGCCTGCCTTCGGCTCTGGTCATCATCCCCGAGTCCTGGGATCGAGCCCCGCATCAGGGTCTCTACTCAGTTAAGAATTTGCTTTTAGCTCTCCCTCTGCCCCTCCCCCAACCCGTGCTCGCACTCGAGTGCGCTGTCTCTCTCTCTCTCAAATAAATAAATAAAATATTTTTTTAAATGAGCATATAAAAGAGATCAGTACCACCAGAAGCTAGAGCTTTTCTCTTCTGGGTCATCCTACTTGTTCAGACCTAAAATATCCCACCATCTCTCTCCCAGAGGCGACAAAGAGTTGCACATCCTGTCACCCCAAAGTTTAGCAGCTCAAAATAACAGTAATAATTGGTGACTTCTCATGGTTCTGTGCTTGAGAAACTCAGGAGCAGCCTGGCCAGCCAGCTCTGGCTTGGGATCTCAGATCCTGTGGTCAAAGGTCATCCAGGGCCACGTCATCCAAGGTTTGGCCGGGAGCTGGAGGGTCCCCTGCAAGGTGGCTCCCTCACATGGCCAGCAAGTTGGTGTTCGTTTCCGGACAATTCTTTTCTATGATGTCTGGGCTTCTTGAGTCCCAGAGAGAGAAAATCAAGCGACCAAAGTCAAAGCGCTCGTGTCCTTTATGACCTAGCATCAGAAGTCACCAACTGCGGTATTCTACGGGTCACACAGTTCAGCCCTAATTCTGTATGGGAGAGCGTCAAAATCAAGAGGCTCGGATCATCAGGAACCATCCTGAAGGGCAGTAATATAAGTATTCAGCACACTGCATGTGACCTATGCGAAGCCTAAGGGCGAAAAGGCTCACTGAAGCAGCCGAATCAGCAAATGCCGGACAAAGGATGTGCGCTTCCCATGGACCAGACGGAGCGTCTCAGTGAAAGAGGCCTGCTGTGGCGTCATCTCAGATTAGAAGCACGGCGAATGTAACAGGCCAGAGGCAGGGTCAGCTTCACGCAATCATGCCGGGCCTTGCTCCCCACTACACTTGGGTTTAATGCTCTGCCACAGTCATCTTGAAATTCTTACTAATTTTTGCACAAGGAGCCCGGCGTTTTTATTTTGCACTGGGTCCCGTGAGTTAGGTAGCTAGTCCTGGCTCGGAGCAAAGGAAGAAGATAGCCATCCGTGGGAAGAAAGATGCAATTGTCCCATCCAGGAAGTGTAAATGACACATTCCCAGTGACAGCGTTCCCTAAAATTCCCAGGGAAGCACATACAAAAGGGTCAGCTCGAAACTTCTGAGAAACCTGAAAAAGGTATCTAATCGCTAGATTTCTGTTTTAACCTGTGTTCCTCCAATAGGCATAGCTAAGACAATGGCTTCCATGAAGGTAGTGCCTTATGGGACATGACCACTAGGCACCGGAGGGGGATTCCGGGAATTGTCCAACAGGGCATGGGGAGGAAGCTGTCCCCTGTTGCGTTACTGAGGTGATTTTTCTGTGGGTGACCAAGTTTCCGCACTGGGGACCTTCTAGGAGTTTGTAGCATCCTCCTTAGTATCAACCTTCTGAGACATGGGGAAGAGAAACATTAGATCTCCACCTGCCACCCTCATGAGTAAACTGCTGTCCAGTGGGGTTATCTTCCCCTGGGCATACATCAGAAAGACCAGGACGTCCTCTGGCACCCAGCAGGGTGACCACAAGGCAGCCCTGCGACAGAAAGCAAAGACTACGAGGTTGCTTCTGCTTGTGCTGATTGCTGAAGCAAGAGGTGGGGTGAGAAGTTGGGCCCACACATGTGTGCCATGTCCAGGTCAGTGTTCCCACTCCGCCCCCTTCCCTGAACTCCATACTGGAGGCTCAGAAGCCCAGAGATGTGGGGCAAGGTGGGACAGGGAGAACCAGCAAAGGACAGAAAGAGCCAACCTCACCCCTTCCCCCCCTGCACACTCCCCTCCTGAGCCAGAGGAAGACAAAAGCCTCTACCTTAATCAATTTCGAGTGGTATTGGATAAGACATTGTAATTCCTCCATTTAGACACTATTTGCTGATAAAATGAAAAAGGACCAGACCAATTCTGGGGCCGCCCTACATTTTCTTCCAGCCCCAGGAGGATTAATAGGCCCCTGGAGCGGACTTAACGGGAAGGAACGGTGGGCCGAATTCAGCTCCTGTATGATCACCTCCCACGAGTCTTGCTTGCCCACCGTAACAGACTGCATTAGAAATATCCAGAATGCACTCGGGGAGAGCAAGATCATGTGAAGGGGGAAGCAATGTGTTGTTATATGAATGCCCTTCATACCACTGCAGTGGAGCCGGAACCCATAGCCGCTTCACAGCTTTCTGCTTTCTCATGCACAATTCGTCTTCCCTGAAACCCCCTCCTCCTCTGTCAGACTCCCCCCACTCTGTCATGTGCCAGCTCAGGGGACCCCTCCCCAGATCGGGGGCAGCTGATTATTATCATCATGTCATTCTTTCTTACAGCCTTATACCAAAAGTATCCATGGAAATTTAAAAATTAGTGCAAACATGACATAAAGGGTGTTAAGGAGGAAAGATAGAAATTTTCCAAGGGCTTGGAAATGACAACAGACTCTGGAATCTGGCTGTCGTGCTCTGCATACGTTAAGTGACTGACCGGCGCTGTGGTCCCAAAGTCAGCAGCCAATGATGCGGATCCGGTCCCAATCAAGGCGAAAACGAGCCACTGCTCAGGGAAAAGCAGACTTATTCCTGGTCCCGAAGCCAGATGAACATTTGTTCCGAGGGCATTCCTAAAAGGACACACAGGGTCCACACACTGGGTAACATTCGCGTTGTTGTGATGTTCCTCCACCCGTGACAACAGCACCAAAACCAGGAAAGAATTACCACAGTCCCCATTGGTCGCCATCGGCCTCTGGCCGCCTGCACACTGGTTCTCCGCCCCGTTCCTCTCGTTTAGCATTTTGTGTTAGAACAGTATCTACATGTGTCTTTTTCCCTTTTTTGTTTCTAAGTGTCTCAAGGACTACATGGTGTGTCTCACACAGCTATACATTCTCCTCAGTGTGTCTCCTGGGAGCAGACGTTTTCTGCATCCACGGGAACCTTCCAGATGAAGGCTCTTGTACTATGGGAGGCAAGGTACAGGGCAGGAGACAAACAAACAGCTGTCAGCCCAGAGCTCTTGAGAAACACCGATCATGCAGCAACCAGATTGGCTGGCCTCTGGGGTGCGAGGAGCCAGGTGGGACCGATTCTCTGCGTGAAGGAATCTGAACACGTAGTACAGAGATCAGGGCTGCAAAATGCCTCAAAAGTGTGTCAACACCCGTGCTGGTTAGTTCTCCTGCCCATGGCCTCATGGGGATGATGGATAAAATTCTTTCAACATAAAAATATCTTTTTGTGTTCATCTTGAGGCAACAGAGAAGGAAAAACGACCCCGCAGTCGGCATCCCTCTTTACATTGAGTGGAGCTGTCTAACACGGCATGCAGGATAGATGGTTCTGACCTCCCTTTCTTCAGTGGTCATTAACTGAACACCATTGTGCTTGGTACAGAAGATGAAATGGTGAACAAGACAGAGTTTTTGTCCCCAAAGAACATATTGTCCATTTGAATCTTTTTAGCAATGATCTGGGTTTCTTCAAATCCTAGTTATTTCTTTTGTTTAAAAAAAGAAGAAGAAGAATACTATTTACTACACACTGTAGTCAAGATCCACACCAAGACTTATCACTTACTTTCTCACCAAAGAGACCTGAGTAAAAAAAGCAGAGACAGTATGAATTCTCAAGGAGGGGACAAGCCCACCTGAGGCTTTGTTAACCCTAACTTCAAGGTTCCCTGCAAATACAAACCTTGTATTTTGAAAATACAAACCTTGTATTTTCCAGAAGCTCTGTGGGCTAAGTCCAGAGTGCCCCTCCTGAGTGATCATGTTCTGGGAACTCCTGAGATATGGAATGATAGGGAACTAGGAACAAGTGATAACAGGTTCCTCATACTTGCCTTGAATTAGAGGGGAAAAAAAAAAAAAAATCCCTTGCTCTCCTTACCGAGGACAGAATTCTTTTCCATGGTGCCACAATGTGATTTCCTTACTCGTCATATGTCCAAAGATGATATGCACATTTTTAACAAGGAAAGCTGGCAAACATTCCCATTTCAACATAAATGTTGGGGGGGGTGGTTAAGATTTTATTTTATTTATTTGTTTGTTTGTTTGTTTGTTTGTTTATTTTGACGGAGAGAGACCCAGCAAGAGAGAAAACAGAAGCAGAGGGAGTGGGAGAGAGAGAACAGCCTGCCCGCAGAATAGGGAGCCCAATGTGGGGCTCCATTCCCAGACCCTGGGATCATGACCTGAGCCAAAGGCTAACACTTAACAACTGCGTCATCCAGGCGCCCCACAAATGTGTTCTATTAAACACTACACAGAAACCCAAAACAAACCCAAATGTGCTTTTATTTTTTTTTTAAGATTTTATTTATTTATTTGACAGACAGAGATCACAAGTAGGCAGAGAGGCAGGCAGAGAGAGAAAGGAGGAAGCAGGCTCCCCGCGGAGCAGAGAGCCCGATGTGGGGCTCCATCCCACAGCCCTGGGATCATGACCTGAGCCAAAGGCAAACGCTTAACAACTGCGTCATCCAGGCGCCCCACAAATGTGTTCTATTAAACACTAGCCAGAACCCCAAAACAAACCCAAATGTGCTTTTAAAAAATGGCTGGGCTGGTTTAAAATACTCTGAGAACCAAAGTAATTGCCCCATTCCAGGACACTGTAGAAAATGCTGTTGGACAAGGTCTCATTTCTCACCAGTGGTATCTGAACGACAGATCTTCCTATGAACATAATTTGAGAAGAGTGGCTCCATTCTAAACCACTGTTTTTGGTTCCCTCAAAAAAAATATTTCTTTCAGCCTTACATTTCTCGGCTGTGGTCTCTAGTCTGAGGGCCATATCCCTTCTGAAGATTTGGGCAGTTCTACGGAGCCATATTTAACTTGGGTGAATAAAAAAACGAACTCCCTTTAATAAAAGTGGCATTGTTTCTGCAGTCAGGTAATTCCAAGTCGACTCACTTTTTACTTTCCATGGGAATAGTCCTTGAGGAAGAAAGAGGCTTTGTTGAGTTTTGTTTTGTTTTGAGAACAGTCAGTTGGTTCTTTCTACCCTTCCTTCTGGGCGCCAATCTCTCCGAGGAAAACCACAAAGTTCAAGCAAAAATCATGAAAAGGAAAGAAAAGAAAGAATCTGCACATAAACTCAATTTATCGCCATATGAGGTCATTTGTGTCGTTCTTGTCCCCCACCACCAGCCCTGCCCATGGGGGACCCCGCCCAAAACTCTGTCCCGCACATACTCCACTCCTGCTTTAGAGGAGCATGGGGTAAGACCTTGTTCTACATGTTCTGTTCTCAAGGAATCCTGCGGTCTGAGTTTCTGTTTGAATGACTTCTCACCTTCAAACCCACTGAAGTTGTCCTTGTTTGGCTTCTCTTAAGTGACTGAGATGTTAATTGTTCTCAGTTGGTCCGTTTATCAGTGTGACTGTTTCAGTTTTCTTCAAGACAAATGATTAGGTCCTCCAGGCTTTATCAGTGTATTTAAGTATGTTCTTCAGGTGTGGACTCAACTTCGCCCTTGGCTTCCAGGGCCATTTCCTTTCCATACTAGGGTGTAAATAGTGTGAACACACACATACACAGACACAAACCTGCTCTGTGTTATTTTAGAAAGTTGATTCCTTCTCAACGACACTGGAGTGACCCCAAAAGGGTCCAAGTTCTCTTCAAAAAAGAGGTAATATTCTGATCTAAGGATTGAGAAAGCAGGAAAAAATAAATAAATGAATAAAGTAGAGTGATAGGAAAAACTAAGGGATCTCAGTGGATAAGAAAGGCAAAGAGATTAAAATACACTAAGTGCCTTTGCTGGGCTCTTATATTATTCCCTGCACTCCTTAGAGCAAATTTAGCTGACATGCAGCACAATTACCTCTTTCCTACAGAAAGGGCATTGAAACTGGGAAAAAGGAGTCCACTTGCTGAAAGTTACATAGGAAGTAAGTGATGGGTTTCCCAAAAGCCCAATTATTTTCAACTTATCACTGAAGTAGCTGAGGTTCAGAGAGGCAAAGCAACTTGTCTAGGGTTACCAAAAAATAGGTAACAGAGCTGGGATTCAAGCCAAGTCTGCTGCTTCAAAGTAATTTCAAGGCAAAGCCTAAACACCAGGAATTGGAAGGTGGATCAATATATATGACAAGATCGATCTTGTTTAAATACATATCAGGCAGCAACCATCCTATGAGTCAACTGGAGGAGAAATGTATGCTTTTATTAGCCAGGATAGGCTCAACTATGCTGCAATAATAGACAAACCTTGACCTCTCAGCAGCTTAACATAAGAAACGTTTGATTCTTACTCAGCAACCACTACAGCTCCCTTTGGTGACTCCAGCATCCAAGCTTCTTCCATCCTATGATTTCACTATCTTGATAAAGACTCCATGATCACCCACACAAGAAGGAGAGAGAAAGGAGGGCACATGATGCTCTTAATTGCCTGGGCTTGGGAGTCACACAAATCACTGCCTTTCACAGTCCGGTGGTCAGAATCAGTCACTGGCCCCAATCTTCCAAGGGAAGAAAGGAGGCTGGGACACAATGAAAGCCTCCAGACATCTCTACAACATGTCTCCCCTTTCCTTTGGGTCATACAGGAATGCTGAGCATCTTTGTTTAAGAAAATGAACACAACTGAATTCCCTGACAGGTCTATCGAAAACGTAATAGCAAAATGCTTTGCACAACAAAGTAGCAGCTTCTATAAGCTGAGTGATGATGGTGATCTCCAGAATCTCTGGCTATCCTGAGAAATTTGGAGATCACATCACAGCCCTCACTGCATCTAGTCAAGGAAATGTGGAGGGCCCTGCCACCCCTACTTTTGAGAAGAGTTAACCCCGCTTACCTTTTCAAAACCATTCTAACTTGTGAGACCAAAGAGATGGCCTAGAGTTAGCAGCTTTAAAACAAACTGAATGTTTAACATGTAAGTATAAATAACATGCAGTAATAAATAAACCCTGAAATCTCACTAACTTAACATAAGAGACATTTGGTTCCCATAGGATCTTGATTCCCACAGGAAGAACCCTTGAGTGAGCTTAAACTGTTCGGTGAGATTTGCCTAGGGAAGGCGAGCTCTTGTCAAAAATCACTGCAGTCGGGGCGCCTGGGTGGCTCAGTGGGTTTAAGCGTCTGCCTTCGGCCCAGGTCATGATCTCAGAGTCCTGGGATATCGAGCCCCGCATCAGGCTGTCTGCTCAGTGGGGAGCCTGTTCCCCGCCCCCACCTCCCTCTCTGCCTACTTGTGATCTCTGTCTGTCAAAAAAAATTTAAAAAATTAAAAAATCACTGCACTCAAGCTTCCTGGGAAGCAATCAGCAAGAGGGATCCGAGGTACTAGGAGACGCTGATTCTTCACCTTCACGCTTCATTTCTTTATTCATCTTCCATATCTACACCCTGCCATGTCCAAAGAGGTGGAAGAAGAGTAGTCAGCACCTGTTCTTTTTTGAAAGTGACAGAAACCCAACTCAAACTGGCTTAAAGAAAAGGAGGGGATGTTTTGGCTCATGTAACCAAAAACTGCCATACGGGAAGAGTATGCCTCAGAAGAAAGCCAACAGGGAAGAAAGCTGATCTAAGAGAAGGAGATGTTGGGGTACCTAGGTGGCTCAGTCGGTTAATTGTTCTTCTCCTGATTTCAGCTCAAGTCATGATCTTGAGGTTGTAAGAGGAACCCCACACCAGGCTCTGCACTCAGCAGGGAGAGTGATTGAGATTCTCTCTCCTTGTCCCTCTGCCCCTCTCTCTCAAATCAATAAATGAATAAATCATTTAAATAATAATAATAATAATAATAATAATAATAATAATAATAAGAGATGTCACAAACCCCTTGATCCAATTGTGTCTTAAAAAAAAAAAAAACATGTAGTTGGGTAAGCCATAAACACTGTTGCCTTTTAAAATGTGTTGTGTATTGTTTTGTTTGATTAGGCTCCTCCAATATTAGTTTCTATTGTTTACAATTGAAAGAGCTCCAGCCAATAAATGTTGAATTGTTGGGCTTATTTTACAGACCGTGGGGAGCCATAGAAGGATAGGATTTTGGACAAGACAAGAACACAGTCAGGTTTTGCTATAAAACAAATCACTGACCTTGATCTCATGATCGTTCATGAATCAGTATTCACTCAGCTGTTTCATAGGTATTTGCTGAATGCCTTACTAAATACTAGGCTCTGATTTATGTGTTTAATATAGAAGTAAAAAAAGACAGACAAGTCTCTGCAATTGCGAAGTTTATATTCTAATAGGGAAACAGATAACAAACACCTGGAGAAGATGACTGATCTTCAGTCAAAGGGCAAAGTCTGATGAGTACTGCTTTAATTCCAGGGTAGTCTCGATTCTGGGGAGATGAATTGGTCTCATATCCTGACCCTGGAGGAAGACCAATTTCTGGGTAAATGACATTCCAACCTCCCATCCCCAGCTCTGAGATGGTGAATTTGCTCTCACCTTTGAGACATGCCAGCCATTCCTTTTCATTAGCCAACAGAGCCATGGGACACAATGGGAAGAACCCCATGCCAGATCGTCATGAACCTCGCTGGATTGGAGCCCCAGCTCTGCCCCAGGAAGCCATCTCTCTACTGTCCGCATCTCACAATTTAACAATAGAATGAATTGGGAGTGCTAGGCCAGTTTAGTGAGTAGAGCATACCACTCTTGATCTTGGTATCATGAGATTGAGCCCCACATACGGTATAGACTTTGCCTAAAATTAAAAATAAAAAAATTAATAAAATAAAATAAAATAAAAACAACAGAATGAACTGGATGAGACATTGTCTACATTCTGTGACTCCAAGAGCAATGTAAGCCATTCCATTGTAGAGGTCTATCCCAATTCCTGGTTCATGGAATGAACATGAAACATGCACATGAAATATCTGCTGGATGAGTTCTTGACGGACTAACTGAGATGCATCAGAAGACTAAAATTTAATACCTCCAACATGAGAACATGGATATCAGAGAAAACCAAACTTATATACTCTTTTTAAATGATTTAACTGGTGCACCTAGATGGTTCAGTGGGTTAAGCCTCTGCCTTCGGCTCAGGTCATGGTCTCAGGGTCCTGGGATTGAGCCCTGCATCAAGCTCTCTGCTCACCCGGGAGCCTGCTTCCCTTCCTCTCTCTCTCTGCCTGCCTCTCTGCCTACTTGTGATCTCTGCCTGTCAAATAAATAAATAAAAGCTTTAAAAAAAAATGATTTAACTGATGGGTTAATTGTGTATCTCTCTCCTGGCACGTTTCCGGAGAGGTGTTTGGTTTGTGGCTGGGGCCCAGGGCCTGAAAGAAACTCTGGCACTCAGACAATACTCCATAAAATGAATGAATGAGTGAATTAATACTATAAGGGTTTACAGAGTAAGCCAGGAAGGTTTTCAAAGACAATAGCATTTGACCAGAGCCTAGACAAATTATTAGAATTTCAAAAGTGAAATTAGAACTTTGCTTGGGCAGATCAATGTCCAGCACAATATTACAATGTATTGTTGACCAAACGACTAAAGTTGGAAAACAGTCCAGGAAATAACTTGGAAAAGGCAAATTCAGAGAGGCGTGAATGCAATGAGGAAGTAGTATGTAACAGCTATCTACTGGGCAAACCACTCAAAAATACATTGTCTTATAAAAAAAAAGAGTAACTTTACAATGAAGAAACCTGGAAAACACTGTTCTTTTTTTTTTTTAAGATTTTTATTTGTTATTTGACAGAGAGGGACACAGCAAGAAAGAGAACAAAAGCAGGGGGAGTGGGAGAGGGAGAAGCAGGCTTCCCGCCCAGCAGGGAGCCCGATGTTGGGATCAATCCAAGGACCCCAGGATCATGACCTGAGTCAAAGGCAGACACTTAACAACTGAACCACTCAGGCGCCCCCAAAACACTGTCTTAACCAAGTGTGGAAGTTAATATCACCAAATAATGTCAAGACAGTCTCACGTACCCCCTACTATGATATGATAAGAAGGACATTTCACTTCACATCTGTGGTATTCCTTTCCCAAATGTGAAATATCCAGTCTAATCATCAAAAAATATCAGGCAAATCCAAGTTGAAGGACATGCTACAAAATACCTAGCCAGTGATCCTAAACTTGTCAAAGTTATGAAAACAAGGAAGACTAAGAAACTCTCACAGATCTAAGGAGATGAAGGAAAAAAGAGCTAAATGCATTGCAGCATCTTGGATTGGATTCTGGAGTAGAAAAAGGGCATTAGTCCAAATGCTACCAGCAGTTTAGTTCAGAGTAATATGCCAATATTGGTTTATTAGTTTTGACCAAGAAAACTTGCACCATAATAGTATAAGATGATAATGTTGAAGGAAATTGAAACTGTGGGAGAGTATTATCTTTCCAACTCTTTCACGAACTTTAAATTATTCCCAAAATACGGAATGCCATACATTTAGCTCACAACTGTTACAGGCAAGAGATTTGGTCTGGATTCTGCTCGGTGGATCCAGTCTGGGCTGAGCTCACTCATGAAGCCACAGTCTGCTGTAGGTCAATAAGTTAGTTCTGTCTCTAGGACATGGCTTAGCTTTGGGCTGGTGCACCATGACTCTACCCCACTTCATATCTCATCCTCCAGGATTCTAGCCTGTTTGTCTACATGGCAGCTGGGCGGGTTTCTAAGAAAGCACAAAAAGCTTCTTGAGACCTAGACTTGGACCTAGAGCGCCATCAACTCCACCTCATTTTAATGGCCAAAGCAGGTCACAGACTAGCCCAGATCCACGGGAGAAGAACAGGTATCATTGCCTATGGAAGCAATTCACAGGCATCTTGCATGAATTCCTGACATTTCTGCAGTCCTTCATGCAGTGTCCTTAATCCTCTTCTTCGCGAACCTCCCAACAGTTGTGAATAGCCCAGAGAAGTTCAGCGAAGCAGATTCTTGCCATCCATTGGCAGCCACTGGCAGGGAGACCTTGGGGTGGGGAGGTCAAGCCCCAGTAATTCTCATTAGGAACTCCCCCTTCCCCGATCTGAAGAAGCTCACAGACCTTCTTCACAGATAGGTCTGTGTCTGAATCCCAGCTTTTCCACTTATTACCTTAGTCGTCTTTGCAAAATTTTACCTCCCTGCACCTCAAAGTCTTCCTTTATAAACGGGGAGAAGAGTAATAATGTTAGAGCATTGTTATAAGTTCAGGATGTAAGCAAGACAGTGCCTAGGCTTCCCTTTCTTTCCACTTCCCAGCCTACACCTCACTGGAGGAGAACAAAAACACTATGGTGTGACATCAGGAAGACGTCACAGCTCTGTTACAAGGGGCAACCCAAGCAGCTTCCAGTCCCTTGAAGGACAAGACCATCCTCTGTAGAGTCAGAATTGGACAATAGCTAACTAACCACCAGACATCAAGCTGCACCTCTCTTCTCATTTTTTTTTCCCTAAAGATTTATTTGAGAGAGAGAGACTGTGAGGGGAGGAACAGGGAGAAGGGAAAGAGATAAGCAGACTGGTGCTGAGCGCAGACCCCCAGGCAGGGCTCCATCTCATGACCCTGAGCCGAAATCGAGTCAGACGCTTAACTGACTGTACCACCCAAGCATCCCTCTTTTCTTTCTTAAAACACCAGTCTGGAGGGTGTTACCGTTCTTGCTTTATGGAGAGCCAGGCATGGAGAGCTTGGGGTCACATAGCCATGGCGTGAGAGAACAGAGATTAGGACCCAGCCCCTGCTGGCTGCTGCAGTGTATTTTCCCTGCCCCTAGCTGTGTTATCCTCCACAACCTAGCCCCCACTTAATAACAGGCGCAATTCCAAGCACTGTATAGTCCTTGCTTGAGACTGAGGTGCCCCAGGGACAAACTCTGAGCAGCCTTTGGTCACCAAGATTCTAAATTAAAAACTCCGACTAACCTTCACCCACCCCATGGAACTATTTCCAACACTGTTATTCCAACCCCCATCCCCCAAGAACTACAGCTGTTTAGAAGCAAAGCATTAGGGAGTAAGATAATGAGACTTCAAAATTGCCAACATTATTCAACCCCAAAGCTCCAATAGAGGCATTCACAGCTTCCCATCCTTCCCCATGACAGTCAGTGTCTCCAGGTCACCACTGAGAACCCAGAAAGGTGTGAAGATATAAAATCCTACTCTTCCAGAACTGGAAAGTTGTCCAAAGCTTTTAACTGCACACATGTGACACGTGAAGCCCAGAGACACAGTGATTTGTCCACAGTGCTAACTGGAAACATGAGAAATCCACAGTGGTTTTCTGCCCTGGATTGCATTTGACAAGGACTTTGTGAACCAGGAGGACATATGACCGTTTTACAGAAGAGTGGCTAAGGCAGCAGATCAAGGGCATTCAGAGTGTCTGAACAAAACCGGGGCTGGGGCTGCCTTCTGACTTCTAGTGCATCACATCAGCGACCAAGACCCAGTCTTGTCTAGTCCAACTTTGACTCCTAACTTTGTGTCTTTAAGTAAATCATGACACTCTGAACCTCAGCCTTCTTGTCTCTGAAATGTGTGTAGGGATGATTATACCAGAGAGCTGCTGAAAAACTTAAAATGAAATCACAGTAATCATGCTCCTTGATATTTATCCAAAACAACAGAAAGCTTATGTCCACACAAAAACCTACACAGAGATTTTTTTTTAGTAGTCTCTCTTCATAATTGCCAAAACTAGGAAGCAGCAAAAATGTCCTGTAGATAAATGGATAGACAGACTGCAGTCCATCCATTCAAACAATGGAATATCACTCAGGGTGAAAAAGAAATGGGCTAGCAAGCCATGAAAAGACATGGAGGAAACTTATATGCATGTCACTGAGTGAAAGACCCCACTCGGAAAAAGCTACACACTGTATGAGTCCAGCTACATGACTTTCTGGGTAAAGCAAAACCAGGAAGACAGTAAAACTATCAGTGTTTCCAGGTAGGGATTGGAGGATGAGAGAAGGAAAAATAGATAATAGAGAATTTCTAGGGCTCTGGAAATACGGGTTGATACCATAATAATGGATACATGTCATTATACATTTGTCCGAATTCTAGAAACTACAATGCCAAGAGTGAGCTCTCAGATAAACTGGGAACTCTGGGGAATCAGGATGTGTCAATATGGGTTCACTCTTGGTGGGAAATGGACCATTCTGGTAAGTGTTGTAGTAGATCACGGGGGAAGCTGTGCATGTGTGGGATGGGAAATATATGTGAAATACCATCCTCTCAAATATGCTGTGAGCATAAAATGGCTAAACTAAAAAAAAAAAAAAAATTGTCTTTAAAAATAATTTTTAATTAGAGAATGTTAATAAAATGAAATCATGGTGCATCAAGCTTCTGATGTAGAATTTAGAATGCAGCCAGTGCTGCAGGAATTATTGCTGTTTATATGATTTCAGTTCCAAAGCCCAGTTTTTAAAAAATGTTACTTCATCCAGGGCTTTATTTGGAGTTTCAAAGGACTGTGATTGCCTCCCTGGGCTCCATTCAACTCTTTGCCTTTCTTTTTCTTTTCTCTCTCTCTCTCTCTCTCTTTTTTTTTTTTTTTTCCTGTTTAAATGAAAAAAGTGATTCAAAGTGTGAATTTAGAGACAGAGAACTTTTGTTTGAGCTCTGATGTAATTTTTAGATGATTTATTCACAGCAGGTGATCTACAAATTCAGACACCTTGTCTTACGGCCTGAACTCTTTCCAATTCACTCAGCTCGGCTTTAGCTGATTTTGTAGAGACAAGGTCTAAACATTGCATTCTATGACAGAGATTGCAATTGCGGGGGGGGGGGGGGTTAAGATTTTTTTTGTGGGGGGTGGTGGGCACCTGGTTGGGCACCTTGGGCCTCTGTGTTCAGCTCGGGTCATGATCTCAGGGTCCTGAGATCAAGCCCTGCATTGAGCTCTCTGCTCAGCAGGGAGCCTGCTTCCCCCTATCTCTCTCTGCCTGCCTCTCTGCCTACTTGTGATCTCTGTCTGTCAAATAAATAATTAATTTTAACAAAAAAAATAAAGATTTTTTTTTAAGTAATCTCTACCCTCAACCTGGGGTTTGAACTTAACAACCCTGAGATCAAGAGTCACACACACTCTACCAAGTCTCCCAGACATCCCTATTTTGACCCTAAGTAATGGGGAAGCTCTAATTTGTCCTTTTGTTTTATCTTGCTCATCGTAGGCAGCTAAAAGGAGCACAGCACCCCCATGTCAAAAAGGCCTCAATTCTGGGCACCTGGGTGTCTCAGTCTGTTAGGCGGCGATCAAACCCCACACTGGGCTCCCTGCTAAGTGGGGAGTCTGCTTCTCCCTTGCCCTCTGCTCCTCCCCTGCTTGTATTCTCTCTCTCTTAAGTAAATAAATAAAATCTTTTTAAACAAAGGGAGGGGAGGGAAGTCCTCACTTTCAGGTGCTTCTGAGTCTGTGTTCTAGGAGAACCAAGTGTCCATTCCCTTTGTCCTGATCCGTCTCTATGTTTGAATCAGTTATGAATCCTCTTGCTCAAACATTCTTACCCATCAACACATTCGTAGCTGGAAACTTTGGCCTCAGGACTTTGTTTTATCCCCTTCCTGTATCATCCAAGGCATTGGATGTACGCCTCTAACCCAATGGAGTACAGGTGAAGCTAAGCAAACAATTAAAAAGAGAATCGCTGCACATTAACAATGAGAGTTGACTGAGCATTTGTGATGCACTGTACAAAAGAAGCAGGTTGTATGCATGATCTCATTTATTCCCCCCAAGAACCCGGTGAGGATGGTACCTTTATTGACCCCACATCAGAAATGAGAGAACTGGGGCTCACAGAGTCATCTGGATTTATAGAGCACGGACCATAGGATTTGAACCTAAGGACCTCTGTTCTCCACCCACTTCCTGCTTCATGAGTTATGAGTGTGGGAACAAACAAGTGGATGGACTGTTATTAGGAATGTTCCATTTATTTCTCCAGGTTCTGACCCTCAAATGGCCACGTGGGGCTCTACTGCTTGCTTCAGTTGCTCAATTTCATCGGCATCCTTGAGGAAGCTGATTGGCTAATCCATTTTCAATGAATATTCAGGTTTGTTTAGTTTTTTTAAGTCAGGATAATTACCCCTTGGGGTGCCTGGGTAGGTTCAGTCAATTAAGCATCTATCTTTGGCTCAAATCATGATCTCAGGGTCCTGGAATCGAGCCCCACGTCAGCCTCTGCACTCAGCGGGGGGGAGTCTGCTTGAGATTCTCTCCCTCTGTCCCTCCCTCCCATGTGCGTGCTCTCTCGCGCGCAAATAAATAAATAAATAGCTTTAAAAAGTCAGGATATCTACCTCAATAGACGCTATTTCCCTAGTGACATTCAGAGTCTCTCTCCTGCCCTCTTCAGAGTGCTTGTATTTGAATCTCTGCTCTACCGTTTACTCACTGTTTGGCTGTACCCAGATTATTTAACTGCCTTGTGCTGGGGTTACCTCCTCTGTAGGACATATATAAGAATGGTATCAGTCTGATTGGATTGCGGCAAGGACTCTGATGAGGACATGTTAAGTGCTCAGAGGAAAGTCCAAGGACAGAAATCTCTCCGTCCTGTCGAGTGGCCCTGGGCTTGCATTTGCACTGCATCTGGAGACAAGGGCCAACATCTCAAGGCCATTTGTGAATGACAAGAGGGAAGCAAATAGCCCTCCTCCTTCTACCTTCCACTCTCCCTGACCCGGCTTCCATGTTGGGATTTCACACAGAAATGAACTATTCCACCAGTAATTAAACTAAAATAAAACAGTTGAGAATACTTCGCCTCCCGGTGTTGGCTAAGCCCCCTCCAATCCCAACCTTCTGCATCTTTAGCTCTGTCCCCCATGCCGGGAGCTGTCTCCAGCAGCTCTTATTGTCCACCTGCAGTGAGCAAATCTCTTTATTGCACCGCCAGGTGTAGCTCATTTGCAGGGGAGCCGGCCTCTACGCTGATAAGGCATAAAAAATGAGCTATGGAGTAATAGTCCAGCCATATGTCCTTCCGCCTTATCTGCAAATCTCATTATCAGCAGTTTTATGGAGGCTGTTCGGGCCACTTGGTTCTCTTATCCTCACCAACAAATGCTCTCGTCCAGTCTTTTTCGGGTCTCCTTTGGGAAGCTACACCAATAATGGAGTATCTATTTTTTTTTAATTGGCCTATCAATTAAGATGTGCTTCCATTGTTTATGTAATTATTAGATTTGTCCCCACTGTTAATCAAAGAAATGCAGATTAAGGCAAAGCTTTTTTTTTTTAGAAAGATAACAAACCCAGTCCTAAGGCTGTCCCATGTATTTGGGGCAGTCTGAGTCACTGTAACATCTCTCTCCAAGGGCTTTAGCTATGGTACATCAAGGGCCTTACAAATGCTTCTCCCTCAATAATTCTGCCACTGAGACTCTACCCCAAGAAAACAGTCCTATAGATAAAAGCATTATGCCCCAAGATGTTCATGTCAGTGTTCTTTACCATAGCAAATCAATGATAAAAATGGAAACATCTTTAAAGGAAATGGTCAAGTGAGCTACTTCATAATCACTTCAGAGAATATTTTTATAGCAGCTTAAAATTATGCTTTCAAGGACACCATTGATTTTGGCAATACAGTGTTAAATTTTCTTAAGTGGAATACAAATGAACACAAACAGAATAATTAGAAGTGTATAAAACACAAAAATCTTTTGTTTAAAAGAAAGACAAGAAAATAGAAAGACACTAATGAATGGATATGATTATGGTCAGTCCGGAGTACTGCAAGGGCAAACGAATGCCCAGAATTGGACTGGAGAGGGTCAGGGAAGCCTCTCAGAGAATCTAGACGATGACCAAAAGTTAGCCAGGGAAAGACGCTCAAGGCAGAGGAGCAGCACATGTGAAAGTCCTGATAGAGGAAACGCATGCTAAACAGGAGTTACTGAGGCACAGACGATCTTCTTCTGAGATTTACTCTCCTATCCCAAACCAGGAACTAAAATTCCCTTATGAATAATAAGAATTAATTTCATCCTCTGAAAAGAAAGCTTGCAACTGAAAGTCTGAGCTTGGCATGTATTAGAGAAGCATGGTAATAATGGTATTTATCAGTCAAGGTTGTTGTGGCACAAAGAGTTAGTGCACTTAAGTGCTTACAACAGGGCTGGCAAAGGGCCACGTACCATGAAAAGATGCTCGATATTACTAGCCACCAGGGAAATGCAAATCAAAACCACAATGACATACTACTTCACACCACTAGCAGGACTATAATAAAAATATAGATAAGAGCAAGTGTTGACGAGACTGTGGAGAAACTAGAACCATCATGCACAGCTGGTGGGGTTGTAACATGGCACCACTGCTTACGAAATGGTGTGGGAAGTTCCAGTGACCCCAGATCCAACGTTTCCATTCTCATGTATACATTCTCAGATGCACAGATGTATGCATGTATATACATACACCCCAAAGAAATTAAAGCCTACATCCACACAAAATTTGCACAAGAATGTTCATAACAGCATTAGCTATAATAGTAAAATGTGGAAACAACCCAAATGTCCCTCAACAAATAGAGATGAATAAAATGTGATATAGCCATATACTGCCATGTTACTCAGCAATTAAAAAAAAAAATAAGGTACTGCTAGATGCTGCATGAATGAACCTTGAACACAATATGCTAAGTGAAAGAGGCTGTCACATAGGGCCAGATATTGTGTGATTCCACTGATATGAGGCGGCCAAAATAAACAAAACCATAGAGGCGGAAAGCAGAGTAGTGGTTGCCTAGGGCTGGGTGTTGAGGGGAGATAACGAGTAACTGCCAAGAGGTACAGGGTTTCTTCTGAGGCGACGAAAACATTCTAAACGTTGGGTGCCTGGGTGGCTCAGTCAGGTAAGCATCCAACTCTTGGTTTCTGCTCAGGTGAGGATCTGAGGGTCCTAAGATCCAGCCCTGTGTGGGGCTCTGTGCTGGCCCTGGAACCTGCTTAAGATTCTCTCTCTTGGGGCCCCTGGGTGGCTCAGTGGGTTAAAGCCTCTGCCTTCGGCTCAGGTCATGATCTCAGGGTCCTGAGATGGAGCCTCTGCTTAGCAGTGAGCCTGTTTCCTCCCCAACCCCCGCCTCGCCTGACTCTCTGCCTACTTTGATCTCTGTCTGTCAAATAAATAAATAAAATTTTAAAAAAAGAAAAAAAGATTCTCTCTCTCCCTCTGCACCTCCCCACCCACCCACACTTGCACACGCACACACACTCAATAAATAAATAAAGAGTATGGTATGTGAATTTCATTTCAATAAAGATGTTATAAGATATATATATATATATATATATATATATATATATATATATAGTGGGGCGCGTGGGTGGCTCAGTTGGTAGGTGTCTGCCTTCAGCTCAGGTCATGATCCCAGGATCCTGGGATCGAGCCCCGAGTCGGGCTCCCTACTCAACAGAGAGTCTGCTTCTCCCTCTGACCTTCCCCCTGCTCACGCCTCTCTCTCATGCTCTCTCTCTCTCTCTCTCTCTCTCCCTTTCTCTCTCTCACTTGCTTGCTTGCCCACTCACTCTCAAATAAACAAACAAACAAACAAAAATCTTAAAAAAAATAAAATTAGGGCCAAGCACCTGGGAGCATAGTATGTACTTCATATTAGCTAGTATCATTATTAGTCAATAAATAACTCTTACGTACCTCCTTCCTAAGAGTGAAATCTTTCCTCGTAATCAGAGCTGTAGATAGACCAGGAAATTTTCTAAATCAGAGGCATCAAACTCAAAGGCCTGCGAGGACCAGGCAGAAGCCAGGAAGGGGCCGTGAGTGAGCTGAGTGGGCTCAGCGTAAGGAGGAGGAGAGACTGAAACTGTGAAGCTCAAGGCTCTTCTAAAGAAAGCAGCGGCTGCCTCTCAGCCTCCAGCCACGTGGGAAGACAAGCCCAGGATTAGCAAAGCTGGGTTCTCAAGAGAAGCAGAAATTCAGACTCTTATGTGAAATCTATTGACTTTTAATGTCATAAATGCTGAGAAGGTCAAAATCTGCATCTGAGCCAACGTATCAGCAGGCACGTGTGGGTCCTCGAGCCGGCTTGCTCTCTCTGCTCCAAGCACTTTAGCCTGATTCCCAAAATGATCGCCGAGCCTCCACCTTCCCTCCCCAGCCCTAAAGCCAGGTTGACCCCCCTCACCGCCTCCGCCAGAATCCACCCAAGCTGCAAAAAGAGACAGAAGAAATTCATATAAATCCAGAGTCCCAAAACATTCTCATCGAAGCCAAGGTAAGGGTAGGGTGTCATGGAGAGAGCTTGGGGTGCCCCAGTTTTGATTCCTAATCTAATTAGAGAACCCTATAACGGAGTCTTTATTCAAAGACCAAATCTAATTTGCAATTGAATGTCTCCAGTGAAGCCAGTTTTTATTAATTTCCAGCACAACATTCAGATAGACTGGCCAGAACTTCAATATGTTCTTATTTAGTGTTGAATCCTCTAATGCATTAAAATTAATTATTTCAGTTTTATGGCAAACTGTCTACAGCCAGCCTCCAGGCTGGGCACCTCATGCCTCTCCTCCCACGTCAGCTGGGGAGGTGTCAGTATAATTATTGAAGGGGTTGAAAGGTAAAGGGCACGGAATGGGAAGGGAAATGAGCCTACAATTATGCACTAACGCTTCAACAGGGAAGCAGATGGCATTCCTTGCATAAATTATTATTTATCCACGGAATTCCCCTCTGCCTATTACCAAATCAACCCTTTTAAGAAATTCTTTGTTGGGCCTGTGAAGTTCCCTGGCCAGTGTCCAACCTCTGCTTCCCTCCCCCTCTGCTTGCCTGCAGAGACAGAGTGAGGGTGATCATTCCAAGATGGCCCACAGACAGCAGGCAAGGGTTTCCAAAGGCACGGATATTCCCAGTCCGTTTGGACTGAAGGGCACAGAGAGGAGAGTCCACTCTACCTCGTAAACTAGAGGCTGGGTGCAAGCAGAGAGTGAGGAGCAGAGTCACCAGCCTGGTCTTCACCCCCAAGTCATATGACCTACCCCACATGGACACCCACCAAGACGCCAGCTAGAGCACACAGCTTGGCACTGGCCCTGCATTCGCTCACAGGCCTCTTGAAGAAGTCCCTGAGGTAGTCAATGGCGTTCCCATCTGAGAAAATAAAGAGATCAGAAGCTCAGAAGCAAAGACTATCGCTGATTTTAACAACAAAGTAGCTGTCACTTCTGAGGACACGCCTTCCCAAGTAACCTTTTCTAAGAGGCAGTTATCACTACTACAGAAACTGAAGAAACTGAGGCTCATTTCAGTGAAGTAATTTTCCCAAGGCTCCACACCCAAAGTCAGTGCCAGCATGTGACCCGAATCTCATAGGGATGCACAGGACTGCCAGGGCTTATAGGATTGGGGGGCTGTGTCCTCTCCCCTGGACACCATTGCTGCCCTTCCTCTGCCCTCGACCCCTCACCAACACAAAGTCTACTACACAAAGCAAATATGTTGCTAACCTGCCTTATAGAACTTCCCAAGCAAACAGAGAGAGAGAGAGAGAGAATGTGTGCTTTACCAAGCCCTTTGGAGGGCAAGGACCCGTCCATTTATATGAATTCATTGTCTTCACACTCATGTTCTCTTTGAAACCCCCCCCCCCCCCGCCAATGCCTTGGCCACTATGCACCACAGAAAGGGGTAGCGGTGAGAGGTGAAGTGCTCTATTTGATTCCTCCAGCATTTCCCATGGGAAACTTTCCCCCCATCTGAGCATCAGCAGCAGAGAAATAACAAGTGCCTGGTCCCAGTGTCTCTGAAACTTGAGTCGAGCAGATCCAGGCAAGCTGTAGGATCAGAAGGACTTCGCAAGGCATCCCATCTCCTATATTGTCTGTGTGTCTGTGTGAATCTGAGCAAGTCTTTGTAACACCTCCCTTTGCCCATCTATAAAACGGAATACCAATCCACACCTCGTAGTGTTACTGTAGAGATTTAGGGAGAGCTTTCAGTGGCTGTCTAACATTGTGCACTCACAGAGATGATGCAGTTCGCTTCATGACCAAGTTCATACACAGAACAACAGAAAGACAGAGAGGATTCATGAAGCCATACTTAGTAATATTCTTCAATGGCTTTATTATTTTCTGTGCTAGTCCATTTCTGTGAAAAATGTTGATCGCGGCTAATTACATTGATTGTATGACCCTGTAAAGGGTCCTCACTTTCCATGGGAAAAGTCTGACACTGAGCTTCTCCCAGCCTGGTACTTATCGCCATATTCCCACACCTCCCTCCTCTCTTCTATTCTGGTGGATTTTCCTCTGGGTGGGCTTATAAAAGTGGGAGGAAAGAGAGCTACGGGGGTGGTATTTAAAGCTGTGCTGAACTTTGGTTTGGTTTTGATTTTATTGCTTTTGTTCTTTGGTCAGCAAGTCCAGTCGACTTCTCTGGGCTGGCTCCTGTCTTCGTCCCCCTGCCTCCAACCATCTCGGGTCTCACCTGTCATCCAGGACACATGCACACAAAGCTTGTCTGTCCATGGAACTGAAGCAAGGAGGAATTATCAAAGCTTTTCTCTCTTTTTTGAATAAAACTGGGCTGCGTTGGGTATGCCTCCTCTTGGAAGCTCCCTCTATTTGCCAAGGGCCCATCATGTACCAGGCACCATGTTGGCTAGACCCAGTAGACCACGTGGTCTGTGAATGGCAGGCCAGGCCTCAGTGCAATATGTTGGCTTTCTTGGCCAATGCAAATGCGAGTAAACCACAATCTTCCTTGATCCCGGAAGCTTCTATTCAAGAAGTCGGGGGTGAAAACCCACCAAAGTAGTAAACTGTTAGATTCCTTATCATGAGAGAATGAGAGGATGGTTAAGCCCTCAAAGGAAGAGGGAAAACATCAGGAAAAGGGGAAACCATCAGGAAAAGCTCCTAGAAAAACAAACATCAACTGGATTATCAGCTGGATTCCTAAAACCTAAAAGCAGAGATTCCAGACCAGCAGCCAGAGGGCTGAATCCACCCCACAGACATGTTTTGTGTCAACACATAAGTTTTAAAATTAGTTGCCAACATTTTAAAACCTGAACTCCCACCTTCCCTGAGGAACTGGAAGACCCCCTATTGAAGGGGTTGACTAGCAGGTTGTTACAAAGCAGCTGTCAGCCTCCCACAGGCAAATGGTCTCCAACTTGGCACAGTCCCCACTGCTCCCTATTGTTTTCCTAATTTACATTCCCTGCCAGGCCCCCGTAAGCATCTGAGTTGGCCACCTTAAACTAAAATTTGATAGGAAGAAATGTGGGCTAGAAGTCAAGAGTTTCTAAATCTGGATGATGGTTGATGCTTCGAAGGAAAAGTTTTTCCAACGTCTAGGCCAACTCACCAGGGCATGAAAGCAGATGCGGATCTCAGCACAGGCCTTAGTGAACTGGGGACCAAGCTACTCCCTTGTTCTGTGCATCTTCCAGGACCACTGCGTGGTGGTCAGCCCCTGGACAGCAGAGGAATTCAGTTAAAGAAGGGAAAGTCTCACACAATGCCTTGATTTGTATTAAATAGGAACAATGCATAATTCTGCTTTCCAGAGCTTTCAAAATTTTGCTTTTTCTGGAAGAACAGGTCTATAAAAGGGCACATGCTCAGAATAGTAAGTCCTGTAGCAGTTGGTGACGGGGGAGGGGTGGGTCAGGAATTAGTCACCAAACACCAAACAATCTCTTTGTGATGCCAGACTTCACTTTCTCCTCTGTCCAGTGACAAGCTTGTCTCAGTTCACAAATTTTCATGCTTGGTGAAGAGGTAGAGGCTCTAGATGTTATGCAATTGTCTATGGGGGACCATGAAATGGTGATGCATTAAACTTAAAATAGCTCAATAAATAATTTTCTGCTAAATCCAGGATCCACACTAACAACTGTTAACATTCACAAAGTTTGGGCGAGGCACAAGGCTCTGTGGGAAATGCATCAGCTCATTCAGTTCTTACAGCATCTTCAATAAGATGGGTGCTACAGTTATGGTAGTCCCATTTTACAGATGAGAAAAGTGAGCTTTCGGGGAGGTCATGGGACTTGCCAGATTTAACAAGCCAATTCCCCAGCCTCTGCGTATATTCTAGATTCTTTTTTTTTAATAGTTTGTTTGTTTTAAGATTTTATTTATTTGACAGAGAGAGAGATCACAAGTAGGCAGAGAGGCAAGCAGAGAGGGGGGAAGCAGGCTCCCTGCGGAGCAGAGAGCCCGATGCGGGACTTGATCCCAGGACCCTGGGACCATAGCCTGAGCCAAAGGCAGCGGCTTAATCGACTGAGCCACCCAGGTGTCCTGATGTGGGGCTGGATCCCAGGACCCTGAGATCATGACCCCATTAGATTTCTTACCCAGCAGTACATTAGCGCGCATCCTTTCTCTCTAAAAGGATTAACTGATGCCTCCCTTTGGAGCCAGATTTGACACCTCCGACGACATGTAATGTTTGTACTTTCCTGGAGAAGGAAAAAAGAGGGCCCTTCTCTGACATATTGAAAAGGCCACACAGAGCCCATTTTCTCCAGGCGTCCCCTTGATCCCACTCTGAGAACAAAGTTTGTGTTTCCAAAAACTTAACTAGAAGTTCTCCAAAACTGCTTCCAGCTCCAGACTTTGATGATTCTGTCCGGTGGTCGCCAGCGAGAGTGGTAAGCGGAGATGCCACAGAGAAAACAGGGCTTACTCTGGGCCCTGGAGGAAGGCCCGTTCTTGGATAAATCAAGAAGAGGCAGTAAGACATGACGGAGGGCCTGAACAAAAGTTCTGAGGTGGGGACTTGTGTGTCGGTCGGAGTGACTCTAAATCAGAGAAGGCAGAGAGCAGACGCAGGAGGGCCCCGGAGGCAGAGCTTCGAACTCTTTCCTGGC
This sequence comes from Mustela nivalis, assembly GCF_964662115.1. Taxonomy (NCBI): domain Eukaryota; kingdom Metazoa; phylum Chordata; class Mammalia; order Carnivora; family Mustelidae; genus Mustela; species Mustela nivalis. The sequence goes on along the minus strand of NC_139021.1, from coordinate 13,090,988 downwards.
CATTGGAAGCCCGCGGAGACTTTCAAGTGCGGATGAGTCCGCGCATGTGGATAACCGAAGTTTAAGCATTCTAGTTTGTACTATGAGGAGTCTGGCACAAGATGGTTCCAGCAGCTACGTGTAGCTGCATGCAGGGAAAGGGAAGGACAAGCTGGGGCGGTGGGAATGACCTCAGCACAAGGTGGAGTCACGCCAGGGATTCTCGAACGGACACACCAGCCGACACCTTTCTGCGGTCTGGCCGTGCTGGGCATGCGAGGACATTCAGAAGTAAGCCCCACCCTTCTGTGACAACCCAAAACGTCTCCAGACCGTGCCAAATATTCCCTGGGAGGCAGAACCCCCTCCAGTTAAGAGCCATCATTTTATGAGAATCCAAAGGGCAATCATTTCCGAAAGCCATCCGTTTCCCCTTAGAGCAGCAAAAGTCCAGAGGGAAAATGGGAAAGAGTTCATTGGCTTTGGTGATGGGAGTTCACAGGTACCTGCTAGAAAGCTCCTTTCGAATGGACTTACAGAGGAACAGTCTAAAAAAGAGAACCACCAAGGGCAAGCTACAAGCAGAAAGTCAGAAGCCTTGGTTTGGGACTTCTACAAGTCCCTATGAGAACAGGCTCCTATCCCCATGGGCTTCCAAGGAAGGTCAGAGATGTAGAAGCTAAAATCTGCCCCCCACCCAGTGTCCTTTACTATCACCCCCACAAAGAGATTACCTGATGTTTGGTGACTAATTCCTGACCTCCCTAAGGTCTGTCCTAGGGACAGATGTCGCCCAAAAGGACCATAGCAAAGATGGGCCAAGTGAGCGACAAAGTGTGGAGACTTCGGAGATTGGCTTAGGGTTGGCACTTACAGAACAATAAACCAAGCCTTTGAAGAGGCTAAACAAAGGAACCATTTGTCTACTCCAGCAGCTACAAAGGGACGTAGGTTCTGGAGGACTGAGGAATAAAAGAAAGCCACGCTGGAGAGGAAACTAACGTTTAGTGGGTCCAGCCCAGACCCTCCACCAGGCCGTGAAGTCAGTGGGTAAGAGAGAAACCAAATATACTCAGTGTGACACAAGGAATGTAGAGTCTAGGGTTTTAAGTTTAAAACATCTATTTTTTTTTTTTCCTTCTTGGTCGCTTTAAGTGATGCAGAGTAGGGGTGGGAAGAGGGAGACAACATTTTTAAAACATGCATTTTTAAAAATGCACCAAGATTTTCTTCGCTGCCTTTTTTGTTATCATTCCTACAAATGAACGATTGGCCAGATTTCATCTGTTCCTCTGCTGAAGAGCTTTCCAGTATCACTGGGATACTGGTGTGAAAATGCTGGTGAGACCTTCCTTGTCTTTAACGTTCCCTAGCCGGCTTGGGTTTGGATCTCATGGCCCTTCTTTCAAAATTATCTTTCATCTGGAGATACAGATTTATCATTTTCCCCCCTCTCCTCCCCCCCCCCTTGTCAGACCCCACATGACTTCAGGGGGTTTTGAAATTATCAGCCAGCCTTCCTTGGCAGGGGATTGAGGGTTTTCTTTCTCACCACCATGTTGAAACTGGTTGGATTGCTGGGGTCTAGTTTCTGTCTATATTAGTCACAGCTCTTATCTGTCAAAGATCAACTTACTCGTAGGAAACTTTTTGGGGGGCGGGGGAAGAGATATTCAAAGAAAAGGGGAGAAAAAAAAAGAATATAACTGGTGTTATATCATGTAAGTCATACATTCTGAATCTCACCTTTTGTGTCTCTGGAAAGAGTAGAGAAAGTTGGATCAAATTGCTCATTCTTTCTGCACACCCTGCTTTTTTTTCTCAGCCTAAAAGTGGCATCCACAAAGTCACTGTGATAATATGCGTTTGTGAGAATTAATGATTCTTAATTTGTACCGTCCTGGAGGGAAGAATGTTCCCTGCAGTGACATAGTGTTCTCTTCCAGGACAATCTCACTGGACTATTTACTTGGAGTCTCAACCCTGTGGGTGATCACAGAGCTGCCCTTCTGGAGACCTGCCTCCTCTTAGAACCCCAACAACACCCTAAAAAAGGAAAGACACAGCCTTAGAGTGTCCCTAGACCAGAAAACCAGGAATGTTTGGTCAACAGACACTTACTACTGACTTCCAAAAGGAGGTAGAAAGACCAAATTGTCCCTTAAATGGTATCCTTAAAAGATAAACCCCAACAACATCTCTGGGTGATTGGATTACAAACTCCATTCTCTGATTCCTTTATCTTTCTATTTTACATTTTTCCTTTCACAATGATCATGCACCACTTTGGTCATCTGCAAAGATATTATTCCTTTTAATCTCCCCAGACGTGTTCAACCCAGCAAATGTCTACTCTAGATCAAGTGATTCTTAAAAGTTTCTAAAAAACAATGGAGTCCCTGATCCTGGTGGAGATCTGATTTTCTGTTTCCTTGAATAGTCAATAGCCCCTACTTCCTTTGGAGGAACGAAACCATGCCAGGCTGTTACTTGAAAGTAACACCCCAGGTGATGTCACCAAATTGGGGGAGAGTGAGGTTAAGTCCTGAAGCCACAAGCAGAGTATCTGCCTAGGGTTCACACATCTTCAACCGGTCCCACACCAGGCTGTATAATTCAATAGTCAGACATTAAGATAGGACATATGGGCCATCTTTAACAGCTTTCAAAAACTACCCTCTGAGGTCAAGCTAAGCCTACTTTTGCTGTTGTTTGATTAGGTTGGATGGTTTGGGGTTTCGTTGTTTTTGTTTTTGTGTGTCCTTGGATTGTAGTCCGTTAACCTCCAGCAGAGCAAAGACCAAAGTGCCAGATTCCTGGGAAACTGCCTCAAGAGGCCTCTTGCAGGAAGGATCTCCTGTTGCCAAATTTCCTGAGGATATACCTAGGTGATCAGACACTGTCAAGGACCCTGCTCATCATAAAGAGAGGACATGGGATACTCACACCCACGAAACATACAATGTCAATTCCCTTCACATTTGCTGCAACCTTTACTGCCCAGTTGTTTCCATAGGGAAACTTTTTTAACAAAATATTCCGTTACACTCTTTTCCAGTGGACTCTCAAATGCCCCTCCCCCATCAGTATAAAAATATCTGGCTGTTGTTCACTAGACCTGTTTTTTGGCGGGGAAATGTTTTTGCTTTTTTGGGTTTTGTTTTGTTTTTTAATAACAAGACACAAATAGCCATCCCCTTCCACTGTGCCTCGCCTTCCCCAAAGAATCCAAGATCTTGCTTTAAAACTCAATGGTTAGGACACGATGGGTTTCTAAGACGTAGGGGCTAAATCTTGTTTTGCTGCTTTAGAGTTTCGTTGGACATTTTTTTTCGTGTCTGTACTTGTTAATTATTACGTGTTTTCCATAAATAGCATCAGTTCTCCGTAGGGGTGATAATCATTGTCGATAACTAGTGATGGATTTATTTTCACCACTGCTTTTGAGGTCGAACAGCTGCCTCTGAGCCCTTTTTCCTTCCAGTAATTCCTCTTCCTTCCTCTTCTTTGCAGCGGGCCTGAAGGAGTCGGTAGGGAGGGAGCTGGAAACTCTTTTTAAAGAGCCTCCCCATCCTTCGCCCCCCAAGTAACCCTGCGCTCCAGATGCCCCTGCCCCCACCAACCTTCCTCCCTCAGTTGGCATCCGGACGCGGTGATCTCGGCTGCCAGTAGAGGGCACACTTACTTTACTTTCGCAAACCCCAGCGTGAGTGCAGCCCCGGGAGGGGACGGGGAAAGACGCTTTGCAGCAAAACCTTGACTAGGGATTGGTTGGTCCCTTCCCTGGAGTTTGCGGCTAAGGCCCAGAGGCCGAATAATTTGCAATCCTTAAAGTCAAATTGCGCTGTGCGCTTGATTTGGAGGAAGTTGCTACTCATTTAACAATTGAACGCTGAGCTGCAAACTCAACGGGTAATAATTTATCTCAAACACGCTCTGCAAATCTTCTACTCCCCTCTCCCCGAATTTTCTTCTGTTTGGAATGGGGGTGGGGGGGGAGGAAAAGTTTACTGAAAATGCTTTTGGGTGTGGGACCACGGTGGGAAAATTCCTTTGTTTTTAATGTCCCCGTGTAATGCAAAATAGCAAATACCGAGGAAATATGATTATATATTAAATGCAGATTCACTTAAGGAGCAAATAAATCATGTGCCGTGTTGGGTAATATTCTGGGTCGAAATGTATATAGATTGAACACTGTGGTGTTCCAAAAAAAAAAAAAATTTAGAGCCAGTGAACTAGGAAATTAATGCTTGAAATTTGGCCAATGTTTAATTGACCCAAGACCCATCAAATACATGGAAGTAATATTTGTCTTTTCTTACTTTGATAAGAATCTATGCATTTTTTTGTTATTTTATTTTATTTTGCATGATCTCGATTCCAATAATAAAGTGGAAAGAAGCCACAGAAAGGAAGGAAATGTCCGGTATGTCCGAGGAGGAAAGAGTTAACGGTCTTCACCAGGGTCTCTGCAAACTCCCAAGGCCGGGTCCTCCAGCTCGTCTCCTCCCTCGCCTTCTGGGAACTCCAGTCCCGAGGTTTGCGAGGGGGGAGTCCCCCCCGGGAAAAAAAATTCTCCCGTCTAGCGCCTTTGATTTCCACCAAACCTGGAACCCCATACTGGTGCAAACTGGCGCCACGGGGCGCAAAGAGGATTTGTCTCTTTTCTGAAACCTGGCTGCGGAATTGGGAACTCCCGAGTGAGAGGCGTGGGGGTGGGAGATACCGGTGCAGACCGGCAGAAAGCGGGCGGGGGGGAGGGGTCCTCCGTCGCGCGCACCCGCAGTCGCGCTCCTCCTTAACTCTAGTCGGGGAGTACGTAGGAAAGGTCTCAGGGATTAGCGCGTCCTCGGGGAACAGCCGGCAACCGCCGACCCCACCGTAGGTCTGCGTGGTAGGGGCGGGGCCGAGGGCGTCTGCTGCTTAGGCAGCAAATTGAGGGATTCATTCGCGGTGGAAGGTACCCAATCGCGATAGATCGCTGCAGTAATATAAGGCACAACACCGCAGGCAAATGCAGAGGGTGTTTATTCATAGTGCGCTCTCCAGGTATACGTGGCAGTGGGTTGCTGAGTTATTTTAATATTCCAGGCATCATTTTCCTCCTTATATCTCTTATCATTTATCCCCATCGACACTAACACCCTACACACTCAGAGCGCGCGCCCATAAATACCCCTGCTTCCTTCCCGTCTTCATAAGACTGATTTTCCAAACGCTGCTCTGTCCCCAGCCTTCGGGAGGCGCCCGTCCGCCCGGGACGTGCGTGGCGGGGCGGCGGGTACACGGCGTGTGCTGTGTTGAAGGCTCAGATGTTCCGCCTGCGATGATTTAAGCACGCAGGACAAGTATGCGGTTTGTCAAACCGAGCGCTGCTCCAGGAGCGACGCAGAAAGGGAGAGGGTCTGAGCGGGAGCGAAAGAAAATGGTAGGTGCGCAGTTAATTCAAGCTGCGCTCTGCGCTCTGCGCTCTGACTGTTTACATCCGATAGCTCCGCGCACTGGAGTGCCAGGCCGAAAGGGCTGAGTCTCCTCCCCGCTCCCCCACCCCCGGCCCTCCCTCCGCAGAATCGGCCCTCCTCGGTTCCCAAAGAGGAGGGCGGGGGAGAGAGAAAAAAGATCCTCTCTAGCGAATCCCCGCCCACCGGCCCTTTATATGCGAGGGTCTGCGCGGCCGAGGACCCCCGAGCTGCGCTTCTCCCCGCTGCCGCAGCTGCCGCCGCCGTCGCTGCGCCCTGGTCGCCGCCTGGCTTCCAGCCGGCCTTGGGAAGGGCAGGGCTATTCAGAGCTTGGCGGGAAAAAGAGAACAGAGGGAGGCGGGATCGTGGTTGCAGTATAAAACCCGGTTTTCAGGCTTTATCCGACTCGCTGTAGTAATCCCAGCGAGAGACAGAGGGAGCGAGCGGGCGCGCCCGCTAGGGTGGAAGTGCAGAGCGAGCCGAGCGAGCCGAGTGGCGCTCCGGGCGCCCGGGGAAGAGAGATCCGGAGCGAAAAGGGGCTTCGCCTCCGGCCCAGCCGCCCCCATCCCACCCGGCCCGCCGACCCGTGCCAGCCGGGCACAGCCCCCCGCCGCACCCACGAAACTTTGCCCATTGCTGCGGGCGGACACTTCCCCTGGAACTTACAAGACCCGAGCGAGAGCGCGACTCTCCGGACGCGGAGGGGCTATTCTGCCTATTTGGGAAGACAGTTCTCCCCGCCGCTGCCCGCGACCGGCTCCTCTGAAAGGCGCTCCTCGCTGCTCTTTGGACGCTGGATTTCCTTCGTATAGTGGAAAACCCGGTAAGCACCTGGATCTATTTGTCTTTTCAATTATTTTCCCTACCGCCTTAATGCAATGCCGCGACGAGTCGAAGTCGAATGCCCGAATTGGGGTGTCGTCTCAGCCATTCGTGTGCTATTGACACTTTTTTTCAGAGTAGTTGTGGTAGCTCGGGGTGGGGTGAGGACGAACCAGAGCTGGATGGGGGAGAGTGGCTTGTCAAGATGGGAGGGGAGAAGGCAGAGAGACAACGGGTGCGTTCCTAAAACTCGTCTTTAGAGATTTTTGCTTATTTTGCTTATGTGTATGGACGCTGCCCCCGACCAGCTGGACATTCCTGCTTTATTGCACTAATTGCTTTTCCTGGGGGGGTGGGGGTTGCTGTACTTCGCGGTGGACAGAGCCCTGTGCATCCTGAGCTCCTGGGAGTAAGAATTACAAATTGCGTGTGGGAGCCGGAGAGCTCCGCAGCCGCTGACTTTTCCGCGTCTCGGAAAGGGCATTTAAATTTTGTCTTACCGCATTTCTGACAGCCGGAGACAGACACTGCGGCGCGTCCCGCCCGCCGATCCCCGCGACGTTTCCCATTCACCCCCTGCTCCTTTTAAGAAGTTGGCATTTGGCTTTTTAAACGAATAATAAAAATAGGGATCTTGGGCTTCCAAGGTACTGGTTGGGACTGGGTGTTGGGTAGGCGCGAGGACCAGGGAGAGGGAGGCTGGGCAGGGATGTGTCCGATTCTCCTGAATCAAGGACTTGGGGGAAGCGAGGGCAAATCTCCGCACTCATCCTTGGCTCCCCCGCCGCCGCCGCCCCTGGAGTCCCCCGTGCCCCTGAGATGCGGAGGGACGACTAGGAGCGGGACTCGGGGCTTTTCCAGAACAGCTGCTACCCTCTGCGGGTGAGGGGAAGACGGCCGGCTCCGGGCGCGGAATCGCAGCAGGGGCTCTGGCGCAGTTGCGTCGCCGTATTGGGTGTTGAAGGGAGGTGCCCTTGTTATTATCTAACACCCCCCTTTTATTTATCGGGGGGGGGGGGTGTTACGGCCGGCGTATAGGCTCGCCCCACCAGCCGGCGAGAGCCACGGAGAAAAGCCGGAGGAGGAAGGAAGGGGGGCGCACTGGGGGTGGGGATGGAGGGGCGGCGGGCGGGGCGGGGGGCTGGGAAGGGCGGCGGCGCCCGCGGGGGAAGGAGCGCGGCGAGGGCGCGAGTGGGAACGGGCGCGGCGCTGAGGGGCCCGGCGAGGGAGGGGGCCGCGCGCTGCCGCTCCCGCCGCGGCGCCTCTCGCCTTCTCCTTCAGGTGGCGCAAACTTTGCGCCTTCGGGTTTGGCGGATTGTGTTCCCCGCTGCCGCCTCCCCCGGCCGCTTAAGGAAGCTAAAGCCGATTTCGATTGCTCGGCGGCGGCGGGGCGGACTCCCGGCCTTCGCGCTCCGGGCTCCAGGGCGAGACGCCATCTCCGCGGGCGCTCCGCAGCTGGTTCGCCAAGTGTGTGTCCCAGATAGCAGGGGGCCACCTGGGGGAGGGGGGTAAAAGGGTGCCCTTCTTCCCGCCACCAGCCGTCTCTGGCTAGCGCTCGAAGGGGAGCGAGGGGTTCGGCATCGGGGAGCGCGCTGCGCCGGGCTGCACCCACCCAGACCCTCTTAACTCAAGACCGCCCCCCCTTTTGTGTGCCCCCCTCAGCAGGCTGCCGCGATGCCCCTCAACGTCAGCTTCGCCAACAGGAACTATGACCTCGACTACGATTCGGTACAGCCTTATTTCTACTGCGACGAGGAGGAGAACTTCTACCAGCAGCAGCAGCAGAGCGAGCTGCAGCCGCCGGCCCCCAGCGAGGATATCTGGAAGAAATTCGAGCTGCTGCCCACCCCGCCGCTGTCCCCGAGCCGCCGCTCGGGGCTCTGCTCGCCCTCCTACGTTGCAGTCGCGTCCTTCTCCCCCAGGGGGGACGACGACGGCGGCGGCGGCAGCTTTTCCACCGCTGACCAGTTGGAGATGGTGACCGAGCTGCTGGGAGGGGACATGGTGAACCAGAGCTTCATCTGCGACCCGGACGACGAGACCTTCATCAAAAACATCATCATCCAGGACTGCATGTGGAGCGGCTTCTCGGCCGCCGCCAAGCTGGTCTCTGAGAAGCTGGCCTCCTACCAGGCTGCGCGCAAGGACAGCAGCAGCCCGAGCCCCGCCCGCGGGCCCGGAGGCTGCTCCACCTCCAGCCTGTACCTGCAGGACCTGAGCGCCGCCGCCTCCGAGTGCATCGACCCCTCCGTGGTCTTCCCCTACCCGCTCAACGACAGCAGCTCGCCCAAGCCCTGCGCCTCCCCGGACTCCACCGCCTTCTCTCCGTCCTCGGACTCTCTGCTCTCCTCGGCCGAGTCATCCCCGCGGGCCAGTCCCGAGCCCCTGGCGCTCCACGAGGAAACACCACCCACCACAAGCAGCGACTCCGGTAAGCTGAACCCCTCCTGGCCTGTCAAAGGGGGCGACTGGGGATCTTATTAAAGATTTTTCTCGGGCGGCTCATTCAACTGACCACTTTAGCTGACCCAGCCTTTTTTCTTTACTCAGATTTGGGAAGGGAAATGTTAGATCTGGAAGGATCTGGGAGCTCATCATCCCGGAACACTGGGCTTTAGGGGTCCCTCCCATCCCTTCTAAGACTGCCCCCTTGGCCAGCCCCCTCCTCTCCCTCCCTCCCTCCCCTTAGGAATTTCACTTGGGTTTTTAAATCTTTTAGCTTATCTTGCAACTCAATCCACTCCCTCCTACTTTTCTTAAGCATTTTAATTGCCCTGGGGTAAGGGGGTGTGAGGGTGTGTGTGAAGGGGATAAGTGAGGATTGATCCCTGAGAATGAATGAATTGCCTCCCTCTTATGTTCTAAGAAACTGTTGGGATTTCGGGGACTACAGATCCACCGAAAAATAAACCAGGGCAGTGGACAGAGGCAGAGTAGCCTCTCCACGGGGTGCTGTGAACCAGTGAAAGTGCCTTAAAGACTGATGGGCTGAGGAGTTGGGATCTGTTTAGCCTGTTTTGAACATTTAAAAGCAAATCCTTGCCAAAATTGGACCTTTTTCCTTCCTCCACCCCTAGAACTTTTTGGCAAAGGCCCAAGAATTTTTTTTTTTTTTCTTTTTGCACTTCCAGTAAAATAGGGAGTTGCTAAAGTCCTACTAAGAGATTTGGAGCTATTATTTGCAACACCTGAAGAGTTCTTAGTAAAATCCCTTAAAAATAGGAGGTGCTTGGGAAATGTGCTTTTCTTTGGGTGTGTCCAAAGCCTCATTAAGTCTTAGGTAAGAATTGGCATCAACGTTTTATCCTGGTAAATTGTAATTTTCTTGTCTGTGCCGTAAACCTGGCTGTCATTCTCCGTTCTGACTCCCGGGCCTTCATGGCAAGAGCCGGATTGATAGACTAGTTGGTTCTCTGGGGATGACTTGGTGCCAGGACTCTTTCTCACATAATAATGCCTTCTGTTTACACAGCATTCATTTAATCTAGTCATTGATAGCTTTAAGGAAACGTGGCTAACCGGGTGGTTTCTATTTCCTTTCTTAAAGAGGAAGAACAAGAGGATGAAGAAGAAATTGATGTTGTTTCTGTGGAAAAAAGGCAGCCCCCTGCCAAAAGGTCAGAATCGGGGTCACCCTCGGCAGGAAGCCACAGCAAACCCCCTCACAGCCCGCTGGTTCTTAAAAGATGCCATGTGTCCACCCATCAGCACAATTACGCAGCGCCCCCCTCCACCAGGAAGGACTATCCAGCTGCGAAGAGGGCTAAGTTGGACAGTGGCAGAGTCCTCAAACAGATCAGCAACAACCGCAAATGTGCCAGCCCCCGGTCTTCAGACACCGAGGAGAATGACAAGAGGCGGACACACAACGTCTTAGAACGCCAGAGGAGAAACGAGCTGAAACGGAGCTTCTTTGCCCTGCGAGACCAGATCCCAGAGTTGGAAAACAATGAAAAGGCCCCCAAGGTAGTCATCCTTAAAAAAGCCACCGCATATATCCTGTCCGTCCAGACAGAGGAGCAGAAGCTCATTTCAGAAAAGGACTTGTTGCGGAAGCGGCGAGAACAGTTAAAACACAAACTTGAACAGCTAAGGAACTCTGGTGCCTAAGTCCACCTATGGGAGGGAGGAACTGGGATTGCTCATGAATTCTCATTTGTTACTAAGAGAAAGTAAGGAAAAAGGTTCCTTCTGACAGAACTGTAGCAACCTCTCCTATCTGAACTTTTTTCAAATGCATGTTCAAGTGCAACCTCACAACCTTGGCTAAGTCTTAGGATTGAAAGGTTTAGCCATAATGTAAACTGCCTCAAATGGAACTTTGGACATAAAAGAACTTTTTTTTATGCTTGCCATCTTTTTTTTTTTTTTCCTTTTAACAGATTTGTATTTAAGAATTGTTTTTAAAAAATGGTAAAGTTTACCCCATTTCCCCATGTAAATATGGCCATTAAATGTAAATAACTTTAATAAAACGTTTATAGCAGTTATACAAGAATTCAAACCATGTATTATAAACCATAATTTTTTTTATTTAAGTACATCATCCTTTTTAAAGTTGATTTTTTCTATTGTTTTTAGAAAAAATAAAATACCTGGCAAATATATAATTGAGCCAAATCTTAGAAGTTGTGAGTGTTTTGTTTCTTTTCTTGCTTTTTTTTTTTCTTTCCATTCTCTTTCCATCAATTCCGAGTCCCACCATTTCACCCTCAAGGGAATGAATTTACAAAGATGGGAAAAGAAGTTATTTAAGAAAGGAGAGGGCTTTTCTTTGTTAAAATGGGTCTGGGGCTTTAAGGTCTTTATTTTCTCAGGGTTATAAGATGCTTCCTGGAGATTGGTGATAGGGCCAGAGAGAGTTGCTACATGAAAGAATGAACAGGCGGGTAGACTGGTGAGAAGGCAAAGGATGCCAGTGGCTAAAGATAAGTTAAGTATACAAATGGGTAAGGGCTGGGGGTGGGAGGAAGATGAAGAAACTCCAGCTGGGTTAACCCATGCTACCCCACTGCTGCTTAACTACTATTCCCTGGTGCTAGGCCCTTTACTCAGGTTATCTAAAGTGCTCCAGGAGGCAAGTTAGTAACCCTGTTTTACAAACAATGAAATAGACTCAGAGGGCTTTTGCAACTTCTGGGGGGGCGGGCACAGTCAGAGGCTGCCTCCAAAGTCCCCGTCCCATTGAAAAATACTTAACCACTTATTATGCCTTAGTTCATCCTGGGTCTAAAGTGCTAAGGCCAGGAATGCTTTTGCTTTGGGGTCTGATTGACCAACTCGAGTAATAGCCATACTAACCTACTCTTATGTCAGGCATTCTTAGAAGCATTTTCCTTGCAATAATTTCACTGCAAACCTATGAAGGAAATCAGCCCAATGTTGATTTCCCTATAATAGAAGGGGAAACTGAGGCACAGAAGACTCAGCTAAGTGCCCAGAGCCCACTGATAATGAACAGTAGAGCCAGGATTCAAACCCAGGCAGTCCATTCAGCCTGTGCTCAAACACCCTGCCAAAAAGCCAGTGGGAATAAACGGGCCACTCATAAGAACAGGGGTTAGACCAATCTAGTGGGTCACGTGCCATAAATCTCAACTTTGAGGCCCTGTAGGGCATCAGTTCCCCTTTTGTTTCATTTTGCTATTTTGTTGTTCATTGTTTCATGTTTTTCTTTCTCTGAGAAACCCACAAGTCATTCACTCCTACCTTAGCCATTTGTTAAATGCAATTCACCCGTTTCTCCTGGGAAGCAGCCAGTTTGGAATGCTACTGCTCAGATCATAAAATAAAACATACTTACTCTTTGTCACATGAGTCATTATTTTGGAAACTACAAACTCCCCTTCCTTCCAGCTTTGACACACGGACACTCATGACACATGGTCATCATTAGAACATGAAAAGGCATTTTTGAATGTAGGCATTATTAATTATAAGCCTTCGCAAACCCGGGGTCTGAACCAGAAACGAGAACATTATTACATAGGCAAATGGAGGTTACTATCGCTGTTCTAATTATCTCATTGTTCCAGCCTCAGAGTAGATCCTCAATCCTGTACTCTTTTTTAGAACTTTAACCCACCACCAGCAGCACCACCACCTCATACATCAATAAATACTGTCTTTGGTTCTGAACTCTAGAACAATTTACTTAAGCCCTTAATGTCTGTTTCTGGATTCTTTATTTTGGATCCCAAGTCCCACCCTAATAGTTTCATGTAGTCACACCCTATACCCTAAATTCAAAGGGAGATACAATCTACAGAAGTTGAACAGTTCAAAGTGTTAAAAAGCGGGGGCGATCTTAAAAGATTCCTTCTTTACCCCTTTGTGGCTGGAGTGCCGCTCTGGAGTGACTCACTTGAGAACAAGGAAGGTGTTAATTTGATCACTAAGTTCAGGCAAGCCAACAGAAAAGGAGAGTGTTCCTCACTGGGAAAACAACTCCCTGTTCCAAATAATCAGGAAACAACTTAGGGATGCAGAGCTTGGCTGTGAGGATGGACGGGAGCCATTCCAACTATTAGTCGCCCCTCTCAGGTCTATGAAGCAAGAGTAAGGTCAGAAAACAGAGCAGATGCCAACTTCTTTCCAGAAAGTCAGGCTGATCTTGACCCCAACATAAATGGGCTCTCAGAGCCAGCCCGGGGATTCCCCACGGTCTGGGCCATTGTTCGATCTATTTTGTAGATAACCATAATCAAGAATCGGAGATGGAGAGGAGCTTGCAATTTGGTCAAGAATATACAGGAAGGAATGAGCTACTACTGACTGTGCCTCTTACCCAGGATGATGTCCAGGAATTAACAGCTACTAGGGGACTCTGGGGATGATTTTGTTTGGGGATAGAATGTATAAAGAGGAAGGAAGTGTTCTTTCAATGCTGCCATTTGGAAGCTACAAAGGAGATCCACAATATAAAAACAATCAACTTTTTAAATGAACAAAGTTTTCCAAATCGCAGCCTAAGTAGAGTTCTCTGCTGGTGTTTAAGACAAATTCTGGCACAAAGCTTGGGAAAGAGGACAACAAGTGTGAGGGGGTTTTCTGTGGTTTGTTTGTAACAGTTTATGATTGGCTCAGTCAGTAATAATTTTTTTTAGCATACACGCTAGGGGCCCCTGCTGTATTTCTTCCCAACAATAAATAATCCTTAGGCTAGAAAATGTTGAAGGGTATCCCACAACACGATCTATAAATGCACTGGTAGCTTCGCAGAAGGCTCCTCTTTTAAGGTTATAGACCATTACAGACCTATTTCAAAGGAGAAGGAGGGTAAAAACAAGCTAATAGGATGAGAACAGAGACACATTAAAAAAAATAAAAGGAAAAAGACTCTATACCCACCACTAAGACTGGAGCAATAAACTTTCTTTAGTCTAGATCCTTCAGGAGAGAGTTTAGACTAATTCCAAATTTAGAAGAAACCCCCAAGAATATTTGCTTTCTCTAATTGGTTGGTGGTGACTATTGTTTTTAAGTTCATTTCTTTCAATATTAGTCTATGCTAAGAAGACACAGTTGAGGGGAGCCGGTGTTACTGGGATGCAGAACATTAAAAGGAATGTTCTTTGTTTTTAAACAATGCCTGGGGAGCTCAGCCACAAACACCCAAACTTTCTTCCCACTGTCACCCCATCAGCTGATCGAGAGATAAAACAAGCCAGTCAGGGGTCTCTGGGGGTGGAGAAAGGGAGTTGGGGAGAGAGAATTAATCTTTCTTACACACCTACTATCTGCTAAACCCTCCAACTCACATATCCTCACAACAGCCCAGCTGGAGAGTGATTGTTGAATGTGACAATACTGAAATTTAGACAAGTTCAATAGCTCTCCCAAAGGCACAGAAGTACCAACAATAAATACAACAACAATGGTGGTTAATGTTTACTGCATGCCAAACACTTCACACACATTATCTTATTTCATCCCCAATGCAGCTCTTAGGAGATGAATTAATTCTATTTCTAATCCCCATTTTATACATCAAGAGATGGACATTTTGAGAGATTAAGTAACTTGACTTCATTCGCAGAACTGGCAAAATGGTGACAGCAGGAATTATTCATTTGTTCATAAATATTAATTAAGCACCTACTGTGTGCCCACAACACTGTGCTGCAGGTGGGCGGAGACGCATAGATAAGGTCCCAGCCCTGAGTCACCTACCCACTAGAGGAGAACAAAAAAAACTGATAATCAGACTAAGAGATTTTACAAACACTTTTAGAGCAGGTTGGAGTTAAAGCTCTCTGCTGAAAACCCCACCCCTTCCCTCGGAGGGAAAATGGAATCAAGGCTGGAGCTCAAGGAAAGCTGGAAGAGGAACAAAGAGAAGAATCATCAGAGGGATGGAGGGAAGGTAGGAAAAATGGTGTCAATGAAGCCAGGAGGAAGGGCTTCTACAAGATCAGAAAGTGCACCAGCGCACAGAGAATGGTCCATTAGACTCCCCGACACGGAAGCATTTTCTTAGCCACGCCTCCTCACCAGGATCCGCTCCCCCTTCTTCATGCCCTTCATTCAATCCATCACTTCAAACAGCTGGCTGCTCCTTTCCCCCCACAACCTGCCCACCTCCAATACCTTCTCCAGGAGTTCCCAAAGCGTGATGCCTAGACCTTTGGCACCGCATCACCTGTGAAATTTGTTGCAAATGGAAACACATAGTCCCCTGAATTAGCCCAGGAGTAGACCCCAGGCAAGTGTGTTCTATCAAGCCCTCTGGGGCTTGAGAACGTTGGAGAACCACTGCCTTCCCCATCACTGCCATCCTAGTGATTTTTTGAAATCACAAATATGGATAAGCTCCTGCCATGCTTGAAACGCCCTCAGAGGGTTCCTGTGATGGTTCAGCTGAAGTCCAAATTGTTGTACACCCACAAGGTCCTCCACACACTGCCTTCTGCTCCCTCACAGGGCTTGTCATCACTCGTTTCCCTATGCCCTGTGAGATGTTTCAGACACTTTGTCCCCTCTGGTGACCCACCACCCACCCAATTCACCAATACTGAGCCTACAGGCCTGACATGCTCTCACTCATGTTTCGTCGCTCACCTTCTAGTATTCGCTGACCACGGAGACAGGGTTCCTTAGAGGACTTGGATTACGTGTCCAAACACTTCCCGCCCTTTACAGACAGCACTTGTCCTGCTTTGAGAGATGGGACCACATGGATCCTGTTCACCAACAAATCCTCACCCAGCACCAATGTAAATGCCTGGCATCAAACAGGGACCAGACGATTCCTTCATGAATTGCCAAAAGAAGAGTCATCTTTTTTTTTTTTTTTAAAGATTTTATTTATTTGAGAGCGAGAGAGTGTAAGCAGGAGAGCACTAGCAGGGGGGGAGGGGCAGAGGGAAAAGCAGACTCCCCATTGAGCAGGGAGCTCCACCCCAGGACCCTGAGATCCAGACCTGAGCTGAAGGCAGATGCTAAACCAACTGAGCCACCCAGGTGCCTGCAAAGAGCCACTTTAAAGCAACATGGAAACATTTCTCACTAACCTTTTCAAATGTGTAGCTGTGAGGATAGAGAAAGATGGATCGGGGCACGTGAGTGGCTCAGTGAGTTAAGCCTCTGCCTTCAGCTCAGGTCATGATCTCAGGGTCCTGGGATCCAGCCCCGCATCGGGCTCCCTGCTCAGGGAAGAGCCTGCTTCCCCCTCTCTCTCTGTCTGCCTCTCTGCCTACTTGTGAACTCTCTCTCTCTCTTTCTGTCAAATAAATAAATAAAATACTTAAAAAAAACAACAACAACAACAACAACGATGGATACATCCAGTAAAGACAGAATTTTTATTTGGTTTGCTGGGTTGGAGTGGCTTTTGACTTTATCTTGCTGAAGATGGAAGAGATAATTCATTTGTATGCTGATGGGGCAGGGCTGAAAAGGGAAGAATGGAAGATACAGGAAGAAAGAGGGATGAAGCCAGGCAGAGCCACTTCAAGGGCAGCCTCCCTCTTTATCTGCCCGCTACCAATCTCCTGGAGTTCCAAAGGCCTTCAGCCTAGTGTGGAATGTGAGTGAGCTAAGGTGATGGGTTGTGGGGGGTGGTGCATTCCAGACAGGGCCACTCCTGCAGACTCCCAGGGCGCGCTGCTCTCACTCTCACAGGCCATGTTCACTTGCGTTAGAAATCACCTGTTGCACTCTGTTTCTCTCTTGCTAGACTCTGAAATCCTGGAGAATCAGGCCTCTGATGTTCTCCCTCATCACTGTACTCACAGGGTAGGCACCTGTCTAATACATAAAATTGCATTGAGTGAGTGAGTGAGTGTTTTAACACACGAATGAATGAATGCATACATTTGCCACACATTCTAAGTGTTTACTTCCTGGGGCCGTCAATCTTTCTCACTCTGTTCAGTCCTTTGCTTTGTGCTCAGCTCATATGAAATCGATCGCCCCGCTGAGGTTGACCTCATTCGTTGTGGAGGGCAGAAGACTCAAGGATAGCCTCTCTGAGTCTATGGGTCAGGGTCTCTGCATTACCAGCAGCAGAAACTCAGCTTAAATTGGCAAATGGAAAAAAAAAAAAAAAAAAGCAAAAAACCAAAACAAAGTGAAGACAAAAAAGCACACACTAGCTTATGCCACTGAAAAAAGCCCAGGAGTGACTGGATCTAGGGGCTTTAACGGTAGCTTAAAGATTCTTTCCACATCCTCATCTCAGGCAGGAGCTCCCTACCCCACCGAGGGCAAAGAGGGCTGCCTGCACCGTCAGAAAGGATTCTGATTACTCTCCTGGGATTACATGCCCACCCTGAGGCTGGTGGATCCCTTGGTTCCCAGCCCCTTTCCTGCGGTAGAGCTTTGACTGATAGCCCCATCCAGCAGGAGGAACGGCAATCCCGAAACGGAAAAGACGGGCACACAAAAAGAGCAGGTGTTCCCCAGACTGACTCACAGAATAATCGTGGTGCTAAGCTCCTCAGAGTTCCCTGGAAGAACCCAGGTGTTTTAAAAACCCCCCACTAACTCTCAAAATTGCCTGAAGGATCTTTTTTATAAAATAACGATTCCCCAAATCCACCTGAGAGCTACAAAACCAGAGTGTCCAGAGAGTGGGACCTAGGAGCCTGTGTTCTTTTCAAAGTTCCACAAGTGACAGGGAAGAACAAGTAAGGTGTGGGGACTAATGTCCCAGCTGAAGGCACCTCACTTCTGAAGTCCCCCAGACCTGAGTTCCGATCTGGCTGTGCCACCAGCTGGCTGTGTGACCTGGGCCACATGACTCTGCCACTCTGAGCCTGACTTTCCCAACTGGTGCGGGAGAAAGAGAAGAAAGGGGTAGCCTGGGGTATATGGGAAACATACCTCCTGCAGGGGCTTTTGAGAGAATTAAATGAGGTACCATATGAGAAACGGTGTGGCTCAGATGTAGTAAAAGAGAATTTCCTCTCCTTCTCGCCCCTCCCCTCCCCTCCATTTCAATGTGTCACCAACTCCTTCAGATTCTACCTCCTAAATACCTCTCGGCTCCTGGCCGCTGTTACCACCTTCTTTTCGCCCACCGTTATCTTTTGTCTGGGTCTCTAGGAGCTTCTCCCCGCCTCTAGCCTGGTCTCCACAAAAGCCCAGGAACGGTCTTCAAAAGATGGCTGACTGGATTCGTGGTCTGACCTGCAAGAATTTAGCAGCTCTTCTTACTCCGACTGTAAAGTACATGTATCTTCCTATCTGTTCCTGACCTGCCCCCAGCTTACCCGTCTGGATTCAAGCCACATCACTCCCTCAGGTATGAGCTCCAGCTACACTGGGACAATTGCCTTTCTTCTGAACTGCCAAGCACATGCTCTCCTCAGGACCTCTGCTCTCGTTCTGCCCTCGGTCTGAATGAGACTCATCTCCGGCAGGTCTCCTTCTGAACGTCACCTCTTCAGAGAAGCCCTCCGTGACCTCTGCTCCCTCGGTTCCTTTTTCCATGCTTATCTTGTTCCCAGTAGCTAATAGCAGTGAAGCACTGGGACTCTTTTGTGGCCTGTTCTGTGTTATCTCACAGCATCCCCAGGAGATGAAAGCACTCACTTCCTCATCAGCATACTGACATTCGGGATCATCAGGTAACTTTCTCAAGGTCATATAGCAAAGCAGTGTCAGTGCAACAAGTCAACCCTAGGTCATTTGATTCTGTGTCACCACGTTCCTCTACTTCCCACTGCTTCAAGTCTACCACACTACACTGAAATCGCCTATGCCTTCCTCTCGCTTGTGCATTGGAATTGGAGCTGCTTGCTTATGTGTCTTGCTATTAAACAGTGCTTAGCGCTGACTAAGCACATCGAAGAGACTCAATTAATGTTGTTAAATAAATGCAGCCAATGCACTCATGTGCCAAGACCTGTGGCCAGACAGAGACTACTGACAAGTTTACGTCCAAAGGAATGTGTCCCTGCCATGCTATTTGAAGACTAGGATATGGGACAGGATGAGGTCAAGAGCTGGAGGCAATCTTAGGCTTTGCTTTCTGGATGAAGCCTCCAAAGAAGATACAGTCTTCCCAAGGGCCTTCCTTCAGCTTGTTTCTGGCGGATTTGGTTCAAGACTTCAGGTCTTCTGAGCTAAAAGATTTGTTTCCTTGTGTTACCTGAATCCAGGATAACTTCCTAAGGTAGGGGCAATTTACGTCCAGCCCAGTTCTCAGTAATCCCACCTGCACACTTCCCCAGTCTACAAATACTTGTTGGGTATCTCCGACATACAGAGGAGGCACCAGTGTGGAAGAAATCAATTGAACAATGTAGTAAAGAAGCATGATGTTGAGCGAGTATTTATGCAAATAATTAAGCAAATAAATTCAAGCATCCAAAGCAGTGAGAAGAACAGATTTTAGGGGACTGTTTAACAGCCTCGGGGTTCAAGGAACATGTTCAGCCAAGACATGGAGATGGGTATGGGTTAGTCAGGCCAAATTTTCTGAGACCCTGCAGTGGGAGTGAAGACGACATGCTCAGGGCACCCAGAGCAAGATAGAGTGGAAGGAGCCGACAGCAGGAGATCACCCCTGGATGAAGCCCAGGGCGTGGGTCCCAAGCCAATCACCCAGGAGCCTCACGGCGGCATTCAGATTTCTGTCTGAGGACAGACTACAGTGGAGGAGCTCCCCTCATACCCCCCAGTGTTTGCTGGATCCTCTGGTCATGGCCACACCATCCCCACAGCCTTGGGTGTGGTTGCGTCGGAAGGCATAGCGCTGACTTTCTGTACCGCCCTTGTCTGTACCCACCGTATTTTGTATCTTTGTTTGTAACATAGATAGGAAGCCTAGACCGGGTAACCAGAAATATTAAGCTCTTTGCAACAGGGTCATAACAATAATAACAAAAATAAGAACAACAGTGATGTGTAGCAAGGGTTTTCTAGGAGCCCAGTACTGCGCAAAATTCCAGGCATGATTTTCCTTCTTGAATCTTCAGTACCACCACGTGAATAGGAAACAACGATCGTTCCCAATTTACAAATAAGAAAAAAGACTCTAAGAAAAATTAATAAATGACTCAAGGGTCCCAAGTGAAGAGGTAGAAGAGGGGACATTCAAGGCCAGGTCTGCTCCACTCCCCAGCCCAGGTCCTCATCCACCATATCACATGGCCACAATCCCTCACAAAGTCCTGAAGCCCCAGAAACCACAATGGCCTGGGCCAGCCTATTTTTAAGGCTGTTCCAGGTGCTTTGAACTTTTAACAAAGGACCCCATGTGACACCGGAAGGCTCCCAGATGAGCACTGTTAGAGGTTTCCATGAGGTATGGGAGCAACCCCAAAGTCTACGGCACCACAGTTGGACATGAACCACATCTTTGTGCCTCAGCCCAGGGCCATCACCAGATTTACACAGCCAGACAGGCGTCCTGAGGTTGTCTGTCCAGGAGCCTGGCACACCCCCTCCTCCCACTTCTTAACCTCACCAATCCTCCTCCTAAGCACCGAGACTCTGAAATAAATTTGAAAAACCGCTGTGCTCGTTGTAGGATTTGGCCCACAGTCCTCCCGCAGTCAACTCTTCTGATGTGTCAGTCACTCATGGCTGTCAGGGCAGGGCGTTTAAACACGAGGAGAGGGGTGATCAGAGCAGGGGGAGCTGCTGGGGGTCAGAGAACATTTTGGAAGGATAAGCCCCCAACAATCGCATGAGCTGACCATCTCATTTTGCAGATGAGAAAGTTGAGGTCCAGCCAGGAGAAGGGCTGTGGACAGAGCACACAGTAGCCTGAGTTTCTTAGGCTGGCTTTTAAAAATCCCCTGTGGCATTGGGGCTCCAGGCATCTTTCCTTCTTCTTTGAGTAATGCACCCCATCTCCTTGGAGAATCTCCTCTTACCCAGTGTGGTTGGTCTTGGGAGTCCTAGGGGACAGACAGGCTTCTAGCCATGAAGGTGCCCAGAGAAGGCCAGCAAGAATTTTTCTCGTTGGGCCCTGCAGGACTTTGAGTCTTTACTGGAGTAACACAAAAAAAAAGAACGTAGAGGTGGGAGCCCGTTCTTTGTGCTTGCTGTTCCTGGAGAGAACAAATCGTCTGGCTCTCTAGACACTTGGCATTTCCCCAGCCAAGACTTGGTCAACCCTGTTGTTCCATGTCCCTATCAGTCCTGGGAACTCTCCAACGTCCTTCTGGAACCCTGGAAGAAAATTCTGTTTAGAATTCAGTTAGTCATTAGAATTTTTTTGTTTCTTGTAACTAAAAAGGTCTGAGTGATGGAACATTCCTCAAATTTTCCCCACAATATCATGCTGCCTTGATCTGGGATAGGACAGCAATGACCCGAAAGAAAGAAAGAAAGAAAGAAAGAAAGAAAGAAAGAAAGAAAGAAAGAAAGAAAGAAAGAAAGATAGAAAGAGAGAAAGAGAGAGGGAGGGAGGAAGGAAAAGGAAAAGGAAAAGGAAAGAAAAGAGAAAAGAGGGAAAGAAAGAAAGCGGGAAAGAAAAAAGATAAAAAAGAAAATGGCAAAGAGGCAGCAAGCTGAAAGCCATAACAAGGTAGAAATACAATCAAATCCTGCGCAGTAACATCTTCTGTGTCGCGTCTCATTGTCTCATCGGCTGCATATTTTGTTCTTCGATTATCTGCAATTAGGGATAATTTGTACCGGGCTTCAGGTCTACCGACAGAGCTGATAGCAGGCTGTCTGGGTATCGCGGCGTCTCCGCTCTGTCTAGAAGGACTTCCTCTTATCAAACCCAAATAAACCCTGCACAACTTAAGCATGATTCTTAGATTTTTTTTTTTTTTTGAACTCTCACCGAAAAAGAAAAAAAAATCTCCCCATTTAAGAAATCGTCCTTTTGTGACAGGTATTGTGCTAAAGGTTTTATATGTACTGTTTAATCAAACCAGCAATTCTATGGAGAATTGAGATTTATTGCACTATTATTAGTGCATTTTATTACTAAAATGTGTAATCATTAATTAGAGCCTAATATTATTAATATTTTTAATATTATACTACAGTTAGCTCCATTGCATTAAGGGGAAAACTGGCCCTCAGAGATGGGGGTGTGGGGGTGTGGTAAATGCATTGCCAAGGTCACACAACTGGCAGGTCATAGGCCTTAGATATAAACCCATGTCAGCCCAGCTTCAGAGGTCTTCCTCTAAAACTCTAGGCTGAATTTTCTGAAAAAAACTCAGGGACCTTCCACTCTAGTGGATCTCAATCAGGGAACCTGCCCCCAAGGTAGCAAAGTTATCAGAATCTCCAGGGAAATTGTTGCTTGAAAAGCATATGTAATGATACAATTTCATATTTGAAAAATAGAAAATAAAACTTATCCCAGTGCTCTTCTTTTTTAATTTTTTTTTTAATTTATTTGACAGAGATCATAGGTAGGCAGAGAGGCAGGCAGAGAGAGAGGAAGGAAAGCAGGCTCCCTGCTGAGCAGAAAGCCCAATGTGGGGCTCAATCCCAGGATCCTGGGATCATGACCTGAGCCAAAAGCAGAGGCTTTAACCCACTGAGCCACCCAGGCGCCTCTTCTTTTTTTTAATACAAATCAGGACACCTTCGAGAGTAGCGGGGTAGGGGGGCTGCTGTGAGTGACCCAGTCTCGTTTGCAGTTACACTGGAGTGTAGGATCACAGGTGAGAAAACATAGCCCCAGGTAGACTGAGACCCCAGAGCAAATCCGTGGTCCAGTAGGAACTGGAACCCTGGAAGAAAGACTGGAGGCACCCATCGTCCCCCACCCCCATGTCATTTCTGAGGGCCCTTGTTCCTCCAATCATTCAAAACTGCAGCCAACACTTGCTCGTACCGGGAAGCCTTTCATGACTTCTTATAAAAAGATTTTATTTATTTATTTATTTGTCAGAGAGAGACACAGCAAGAGAGGGAACACAAGCAGAGGGTGTGGGAGAGGAAGAAGCAGGTTTTCCATTGAGCAGGGAGCCCAATGCAAGGCTCGATCCCAGTACCATGGGATCGTGACCTGAACTGAAGGCAGATATCTAAGGACTGAGCCACCCAGGCACCACCTGATTTTTTTTCTTTTAAAGAGCTTACATAAACTTTTTTTTTTTTTTAAAGATTTTATTTATTTATTTGAAACAGAGAGAGAGACTGCAGCCTCCTTCCAATGCGAGACTTGATCCCAGGACCCCAGGATCATGACCTGAACCAGAGACAGGGACTTAACTGACTGGGACACCCAGGCGCCCCGAAGCCCTTCCTGATTAACCAAAGTTGGTTCTGCAGCCTCGAGGTTTTCTGTTATGCACGGGTGCTGTGCTTTATTAATTTTCTCTCGACTGTGAACTGTTTGGGCTTTTGCAGGGGTATGTGTGGGGAGCGGGAGGGGTTCTGCACAGGCTTTGCATGGTTCCATGTCAATTGTAACTAGAGGTCAGTTACCACTGAACTGAAACTAGACATCGGTTAACACTGAACATGCGAAGTGAGGACGCAACCCTGATGTGCACGACTTTCTATTAATACGGCGCTTTGCAAAACGGGGAGTACCTGCATTCTGATGTTTTCTTCCACAGTATCTAGTTTCCTCAGGCTGCCATGGCCCCAAAAGGGTGGCTTACAACAACAGGAACTTTTTCTCGCAGATGTCCACAGGGCCATGCACCCTCTAAAGTCTCCGTGGAGGATGCTTCTTCACCTATCCCTAGCTCTGGTACCCCCAATCTTTGGCATCCTTGGCTGGTAGGTTCATCACTCTGGTCTCTGTCTCTGTCTTCCCACGGCCTTCTTCCCTGTATTTGTATATGTTTCTGCATCTCCTCCCCTCTTATTATAAAGACACCGGTCATTAGATTTAGGGTCCACCCTAAACCAGAATGACCTCATTCTAAGTAGGTACATCTACGAAGACATTATTTCCAACCAAGGTCACATCTGAGGTTTCCAGGGGACTTGAATTCCAGGGGGACCTTCGTCAGCCCAGTGCAGATGAGTAGGCTCCTCCAAAACTGGGTCTGGGGCATAGATCCACATCCCTCTCAGTGCCTAAACTGGGGAAGGCACACAGTAGACCCTCATAATCCTCGCCGGACACAGGGCAGCCATGAACTCAGCCCCAGAGAGGTGGTTTTCTCTTGACTCTAGCCATCTGAACAGCAAACCACTCCCTAGCCGCCTTCCTTCCCTTTTCCATGGCTGTCTTTTCTGGCTCTCCACCCACCCAAGCCTTCTTTTCTCCTTTCTCTTTCCTTCCTCCTGCCGGCCACAAAGGGCTGGTGGGGGTTGTGGGGGAGGTATGTGTGTTTACGTGTGTGTGTGTGTGCGCACACCTTTTCCAGAGGTGAGGATCTTCAAGCTTCCTCACCTCACCCAGGCATTTCTTCCCCCTGGCGTTTAGGATGCAACGCCATCAGCAGCCCCCTGAAAGCCAAACTACATTTTCAGCCCTTAGTCAAACAGCCTGTCTTGGCTACACACCCTTCCGATTATTTTTCTCCAGAAGTCCCAAGTGAAAAGTTTCCCCGTTGCAATCGCAGCTGGTGTCTTCCTCTTTCTTTAGTTTCTGGACACTAGTTCACTTTTTCTTATTAACAATTAACAGCATGTTGTCACTTACTGAGATGTTACTAGGCGCCAGACGAGTGTGCCTGCCATGAAGTCACTCATTCTTGGCATGATACCCATTGGACAGAGGAGAACACTGAGGTCTTGAGCAACTACGGAGTTTCCCCAGGGTCCCACAGCCAGTTCCAAGGGGAGTCCGAATTTGAACCTATATTCGTCTGGTTCCACAGCACTTTCTCTTCCACACACGAGGGTTATGAAACTGATCTTTCCATATTTTATGCTTTTGCAAAGCCTCTCAACCAAGCTTCCCAAAAAGGTATGAGACCGCTGAGTATGATCTGTTGTTTCTTGAAGGAGTTAAGCAGATTCTTCACAGTTTCTGGCTCCTCTGAAATCACCAGGGGGGTGGGGTTGCTGTGAAAAGGGAACACTGCAGACAAAGTGACAGACTGCAAATCATTACCAAAGATTCTCTTGGAATCCGTTTTTCTCACAGCAGCTGCTTTGGGCTTCTTCTGAGTGCCATATCTCAAGGCCTAAAATGCAAACTTCTCACAGTTTCAAAAAGGTCCTTGTGGGCAGAATTCCACTGAACTTGATTCAGCATGCTCCCCGGGCTGGGGACAAGAAGCCACAGTGTATCTTCAAATCAGAGTCAGCCAACAGCCTCACATCCTGGACACTCGCATCTCACTCAAGTTCTGGCAGCCTTATGAGCTGAACCTGCTTCCTCCTGCCCCTCTGTGCCTGCTCTCCCTGCCGAACATGTCCCCCTGAATAGAACTGGTTGCCAGTGACTATGTCCTTCGAGGTGCCGGGGCACCCAGGAAGGCATCCCTCTGCCCCACCCACCCTAGAAGGAGGAATCCTTACCTGAACCCTCAACCAGCCCCCTGGATGGTTCGCTCTCATGGCACTGGGGGAGGGGCTTTACACCAGGGCTTTGCCTCAGATCTACTAAGTTCGGTCTCTAAGGGGGAGACTGGGATGTATGCCTCTTAGCAATCTCTCCAGGCACTTAGGAAGATGACCTAGGCCGAGCTTTCCAGAACTGAGTCATTACTTCATCTTCAAAATTTTTACCCTGACCTTCCAACAAACAAATGAATACACGTGGCTTACTTGTCATGTTCCAGGCACTGTGTGCCTCTCACTCTGTCAGCCCACGCCAGGGCCAGAACAATGTTAGTGAGGAGGATATAATTATGATCCCTATTTTTCAGATAAGGAAATTAAGGCGCAGGAAGGGTAAGGAACAGGTATGGGGCTACTCATCCAGGAACTGGCTTCTCTGTGGATTTCTTCCTTTAAATCTTCTCACTTGTTAGATTCAAACATTTTATTTGGATTTAAGGTACAATCGAGGAGAGCAGGGATTTTTCGCTATTTATTCATTTCTGGATGCTCCGAGGCTAGAGTGCCGGGCACAGTCACTGTCACTACATGTTTGTTGAATGAATGAATGAAAACAGGGGTTGAGGTGTTGTTTCTATTTCTGCCTCATATGAAAAATACATAAACATGTTATCCCTGTTAACACTGTGCACTGCCTGAAATCATCCGTATTTTGGTGCTGGTATCTCTGCCCCAGGTAGGGAAGCCCTGGGCTGAGCAGACCTTCCGCTTTGCCCTCACCACAGTCAATTGTAGTTTTCACTTCCAGATTTCGAGCTCCTGCAAACAGGGACTGGATTTATTCATCTTTGCATCCTTGTGCCTGGGGTAAGAGTCAACTACTGCAATTCCTCATTCTTGCCAGAGAACTGATTTTAGAGCTGTTGAAATCTAAACCCTTGCAAAATGCTTGGAGATCTGGAAGGAGGCAATAAGATTCAATGCATGGCAAAGAGTAAAGAAGCTGGGGACATACCGGAGTATCGCCTGCTAACGGTGTGTCCGAGCTGCTGGGCGTCAAGGGGCCTGAACTCTACTTCTGGTTGGTTCTTCATACCCCAGAGACAATCTGCTTCTCTGAGACAGTGGTCTTTCTCAGGTTGTAAATTCCTTGCAAATAAAGATTATGTCCTTCTTCTTTTTTTTTTTTTTTAATATTTGTTTGTTTTATTGAGAGAGTCGGGGAGAGGAGCAGAGGGAGAGGGACAAGCAGACTCTGTTGGGCTCCATCTTATGACCCGAAGATCACAACCTGAGCCAAAACCAAGAGTCAGAGGCTCCACCAACTGAGCCACCCAGGCGCCCCAAAGATCATGTCCTTCTCCTTGTTTTTCCCCACTATACCTTCAGAACCTGCTTAATGCCTGGCATATCGAAGATGCTCGATAAAAGGCATGGGATGAATGAATGAATGAGAAATTTTTGAACACGTTCTAATGAGAAAAGTGTAACAGGTTTACCCACACATTTTCCTGTTTCCGCAGTTTCCCAGGGCTCTGATAGTTTCAAATAAAATGTGTTTGTGGGAGATAATTTGGTTGGAAAGGCTGACTTTAAGCTGTCTGAGAAGAGCATTTTAGGTAAGCTGAAAAAATATTAATTAGCCACGTAAAAGGAAGGGGACGATGAAGATCCAAGGAGTAGATTCTGTATCGAGCCCTAGACGAAACCCAAGTAGATACCTGAACTACAGTCTCTCAGCTGTCAAGTTCTGGGCTTGGAGCAGTGACCTCACCAGCTGGCAGGAGCTCCAGCTCATTATTCAGGATATCGGTTCTGCTTCGGGTGAGATGCCAGCAAGAGCATCACAAGCTAATGGCAGGGAGGCAGGCAGGCGGGAAGTCAATGGTAATTAAACTTTCCTTGGTACGTAGCAGCCAAGCCCAAAGCACACAGCAAAGATAGAGGCAGAAGCTGCCAAGAACTGAGTAGGGAGCAAAGCATGAAGAAGCAAACTCAAGAAAGCACCAAGGGTCCTATTTTTGCTTGGGGTGCAGGGTTTCCGAGACTACCCACGTTGGTCGGTGAAAGAACCAGACCAGTAGGACAATGAAAAGGAGGCTGATGGTCACACATCAGATCAGCAGATGGTCACACATCAGATCAGCAGATGGATCTGATGATATGGGATTGGATATCAGATTTGATACAGATGATCTGATGATATGTGAAGTCCTCTCCAGCCCAGAGATTCTCTATAGAGTGGTGAGTGCCCCTCACAGCTTTATCTAATAGCTTGCCAACATCTTGGCATGAAAAAAGAGAGTCATTCCCTCCTGATGTATGATAGGACCTTCATAGGTCAAAGGAAGGGGAAGGGGAAGAGCAAACACGAATTGGAAGCTTAGGGACACCTGGGTGGCTCAGTCAGTTAAGCATCTGCTGTCAGCTCAGGTCATGATCTTGGGGTCCTGGAATGGAGCCCAAAGCGGTTGGGCTCCCCACTCAGCAGGGCATCTGCTTCTTCCTCTCCCTTTGCCTCTCCCCTCCTTGTGCTCACACACTTTCTCTCTTTCTGTCTCAAAAAAATAAATAAAATCTTTAAAAAGAAAAAGAAAAAGAAATGGAAGTCTGGAGAGTGTTTACTACAGGCCCAGTCAAATATGTTCACATCTAAGATGGAATATTAGACTATAACCACCCATTGGGGTACATTCTCTTGCAATTGGCCTCTTATAGGTGAGGAACTTTGGGCAGGTTGAATTGTATGTCCAAAGACACCACATAAATGCGCAGTAAACTTCTAAGATTTCAGAGTTGTTTGTTACCTACTCTGCTTAGACTGATACAAACCCACATTATGTCTTTGACAAATGTAATTTAACTCCAATTATAACTTAACCTTCTGTTCATTAACAGACCACATTACCATTTTGCCCACTTGACTTACTAACATTGTATACATCTAAACCAAAATCTGCCCTTGGCCCGGGTATGTCACAAAGCGGGGATGTCAGTAAGATCACTGATTTACCATAGTTGCCTTTGTAGAACTCCACAGAAGCTTCTCTTCTATCTTGGTGCCAAGAGAGCTCTTCTTTTTGGAGACAGAGATTATAACCTTAATTTTAATATATTTATTTTCTTTTCAGCTCTGGGGGCATTAGGAAAAACTAACTGGTGCTATTTTTTGCCTTGCCTTGGCCACTAAAGCACAGAACCAAATTAATGTCCATCTACAGCAAGTCTGTAAGATTTAAAGCACTTATTTTCAGTACTAACCCTGTCCTTGGCTTCATTTTATTTTTCTTACCATTATTTTTTTTCTTTCTTTCTTCTTTCTCTTACCCTGATTTCTTTACTTATTCTTTCCCTTGATGCGATATAGATCCAGAAGCTACTTCACACCCACTTTGAAATGAAGGAGGAAAATAATGAAAATACACACAGTGCAATTTGTGAACGCCAGTGACAGAACAGGCTTATGCACTGGCATCAGAACAAAAACTCTGGGCTGCCAACCCAGTCTGACCACTTGGTAACTATGTGACCTTGCAAGACTTACTGTGCCTCAGTTTATTCTTCTTTTTCTTTTTTTTTTTAGAAGGTTGGGAGTGGGGGGAGGCCTAATTATATCTCCATTGAAACTCTGTGTTGAGGATCATATTGAGAAAAGTACTTGACCCCTAATAAGTGCTCTTACCAAATTTTAGTTCCTTCCTTCCTCAACTCCAAACTCCTTCAGCAGCTATGTGCTCTTGGACTTGCTCAATCATGTTCCTGGGTGACCTGATATGCTCAGAAATATCTCCTGCTGAGGAAATTCATTTTAGCTGCATCAGGAGAATGATAGGTCAGAGGAAGCTGGGGAGAAAGTGCTGGACAAGAGGAAATCATGGCTGTCCAGTGCTTGCTAAGGAACTTAGCTTGTGAGCTCACGGAATCACAGTGGGAAAGAGAGAGTGGACATTCAGGGCTGGGAGTCATTGCAGTGTGTCCTGAGAACAATGGTGGGGCTCCCTCTGATAAGTTTCTGGAAGAAGAACTTTTTTAGTATGGCTTGTCTGGAAAGCAAAGAAGGAGTTAAGCCACTGAATTTTTTTTTTTAAGATTTTATTTATTTATTTGACAGAAAGAGAGAGTACAAGGAGGGGGAACAGCAGGCAGAGGGAGAAGGAGAAACAGGCTCGCCACTGAGCAGGGAGCCCAATGTAGGGGATCATGACCTGAACCAAAGGCAGTCACTTAACCAACAGAGCTATCCAGGTGTCCCAAAAGCCAGAAAATACTTTAAAAATATTACTTATGGGGCGCCTGGGTGGCTCACTGGGTTAAAGCCTCTGCCTTCGGCTCAGGTCATGATCCCGGGGTCCTGGGATCGAGCCCCGCATCAGGCTGTCCGCTCCGTGGAGAGCCTGCTTCCTCCTCTCTCTCTCTCTGCCTACTTGTGATCTCTGTCTGTCAAATAAATAAATAAATAATCTTTAAAAAAATATTAAAAATACTACTTATGTACATAATTTTGTATGGTCTGTAGAATGTAAAGCCCCATTTTAGGCCAGATCTCTTTCCTGTGTATTACAGGATGTCATGCAGTGCCTCTGAGTTCTACCCATTAGATGGCACACGTTATCATGATCGAAAAATGCCTCCAGACATGCCAAATGTCCCAGGGCAAAATTGAGGGGCAATTACCCTCAGCCTGCTGGTAGAGGAACAAAACATCTGACCTTGTTCAGTGTCTATAAAGTACCCACAAAGAGTGTAGGAAGACAAAAATATTCATGTCATGGTGTCATTCTCCACGTACCTTGTAACTCGTACCCCAGGAGGAACGATGGACATGTTCGCATATCATTGCCATCAAGTATGGCTGGCACAAAAAGCAAGAAATGAATGTGGGACAAGGACTAAGCTCAAAGTGGGGGCATGACTAGCTCTTGTGAGAGTAGAGTGTAAGGGGATGTTTGGGTGGAACCTTGACCTAAAACCAGGGACCGCCTCCCCAAGAGGCCTTCTGCCCACCCCCCCACCCCCCGCCTCCGCCACTGTGACTTTTTCATCAGCATATTTCCTTCATAGCAATGACTGCAATTTGCATTTTTTTGGTTTCCTGGTGATTTTGTTTGTCCACCTCTTTCGTCAGACTGCAAACACCATGAAGACAAGGAATGTTTCTATCTTGTCTATGCTGAAACTGCTGGTCCTGGCACCAGGTGGAGGACCCTGAAGGGACTTCACGGCTATTTACAGAAGGATGGAAACAAGAAAGGAAGGAAAGGAAGAGGAAAGAAAGTAGGAGAGAAACACTAGGGATTCCCCAGGCAGGTGGTGGCGGGGCAGAGGGGAAGCATTCCAAGCAAGGAATAGGATGTGCAAAGGCCCAAGGGGCCACAGAACCGGCTATGTAATCTGGAGGCCCAGTACAAAATGAAAATGCAGCGCTCCTCGTTCAAACATTCTTACACATTTCAGGACAGTGCTAGTCGAGCACTAAAACGAATGTGGGCTCCTCTGTGTGCTGGGCGTTGTGTGAATGCACTCATCACTTTGCCTAAGAAGCACATGCTGGGAAATAAACCTGAGCCCTCCGGGCATGAGAGGCAGAGCTTGTCTCTCTCTGGCCCCACGTTGTTCTGGTAAGGTTGTCCGTTTGTGTCCAGTTGCCACACCGGGTTTTCTAACAGCTAAAGCTGCTTTCCCAGAAGAGCAGGACAGAGCCTGTCCAAGTGTGTTCTCCCAAACCTGGTGTTGAGATGAACTATTGTAGGACGAAGCAGCTCAGCACAGGTTCCCCACAGCCTAGCTTGGCAGAAGGTTCCGGAAAACCCTCAGCAAGCCCCAAACAAAGCGGCAGTGTGTGGAGGTTTGGACTGCGGCCTGCTGGCTGAGTACGGAAGATGGACTGTTTCTCTTTAACGAGGTTCATTCTGAGTTGAGTCTAGTCCTCCTCGATCCTGGTCTTGGCCAACATGGCAATTTGTCATCGGCCCACAGTGCGAGATGTGGATAAATCCTCTTGGATCCTGTTTTTATTAAAATTGGTCATTTATGGGTTCTCTTCAGGGATAACTTTAATTAAGACTTCCATGTGATGTTTACTTCTGGTTGTGATTACCTAAGTTGTTTGCTAGGATCCATCTAAAGGGCATTGGTCCTGGGACAGGTTATTGAGGGATATTCTGGCTGGTGACTACTGTGTGTGTGGTGTGAGTGGGTGTGAGTGCATGTGAGTGTGTGCGCATGCATGTATGTGTTCATGCACATACACAGCCTCACACAAGATGTCCACATATACAAATATGAAAGGGATCATTATTTATTTTGTCTCCTTTAAGCCCGGGGAAAGCTGTAATCCAAGAACCCTTGGAAATTACCTTTTTCTCAGGGAATATAGAATATAACCCAGTCATAAAGATCTCCTTCAGTAGTGGAAGAAAGAGGGAACGAAAGTCTGTTTTACTAGGCACCTATCCAGCGCATGTCAGCCTCTTCCCTGAACATGAAGTCATGAAGTCTTCACAAGAATCTGAGAAATGGAAACCAATATACTCATTTTACAGAGGAGCAAACTAAACTCAGGGTTTCAGTGACATCTCCAGTTGTGACACCACATCAGGATTATAACCCGGGACTCTAAACTCTGTGTTCTTTCTGTGAAACCACACTCATAGGGGGTGAAAAGGAATGGAAGAGAAGTAGAGAGTTAATTTCTTTTCCTTAATGATAAAAAAAAAAAAAAAGCGCATTTTAAGCTTGTGTCATGACCGAGGTCTTAGTCTAGACTCAACTTCCTATCTTGCTGGTATAAACATCCCATCTTTTTCTACCTGTTCAACCCCTGAGAGTTGGTAGGCATCATGACTGATATAATCCAGAGTTAAAAGAAATCCAAAAGACTAATAATTTGAACTGTATATGATTTCAGAAGACATCTTTCACCACTTCCTGATATTAGAATGCTAGTCATTTCTACTATTTCAAGGAAACTATTGATTCCACCCTATCCTCCAATTGTTGAAACTGCAATAGCTCTTCGCCCTTCTGCTCTTTGATTTTCAAGGGATGAGAAGAAATGCCAGGTTTCTCTCAGCCCCCAGCTCAGAGCAGGGAGCAAGGACACAAGCAGTCCAGCTTGAGAGAATGGGAGAGCCATTTACCCTTCTTTGAGGATCTTCTCCTTCTTCTTTTTAAGATGTATTAATTTATTTTAGAGAGCTAGAGAGTGCAGGATTAAATGGAGGGGCAGGGGGAGTGGGGAGAGAGAAACTCACACTGAGTATGGAGCCCACTGCCAGGATGCCATGACCCTGAGATCATGCCCTGTAATAGTTAGCTCTTGCTGTATAACAAATTGCCCACACACTTAGTGGCTTAAAATAACAATAAATGCCTATTACCTCAAAAAGTGCCCATGAGTCAAGATTTCAGGGACAACTTAGCTGAATAGTTTGGGTTCAGGATTTTGTAAGAAGTCACCATTTTGTGCCCCAGCTGTAATCATCTGAAGGCTTAACTACTGCTGGCTATTGACAATGGTCTCAGTTCCTGGTCACATGGACTTCTCCACAGGGCTGCTTGAGTGTCCCCCTGATGTGACATCTGATGTCCGCCAGAACGAGTTTTCCAAGAGGGGGCAAGGCAGAAACCTCAAGGTCTTTTCCGGCCTCAGAAATCACACGAATCCTTCCTGAGTATCCTAGGAATTACAGAGGCCAACTCTATTCACCATGGAGGGGACCACATAAAGGTATGACTACAAGAAGGGGAAGATCACTACGGGGTGTGGGTAGGGGCATATTCTGAAGCCTGGCTATCCTAATTATACACATAAAGAGTTCCAAAAACTGTTGAGTGCTATCCAAATGAGAGGGAGTCTTATATTTTGCCTTTTCTCCTCCCCAGGGAACATCCTGACAATTTTTATGTTTTCGCTTACTTGATTGCTCATTGTTTCAGCCCTGGATCTTTGAAGAGCCCTTTCTCTGAGGAAGTCTAAGTCACCTGTAGGGCAAAACAGGAAGAAGGGTCTGAAGAACTTACTGTCCATTTCTTTGCCCATGAACCACCCATTTTGCAAATGGTGTCAGAATATTGTTTACAATCACTGGTCTCCTCTTCCTACCTGTTCGCCTGCTCATAGATGTCCTAGAGTGTCCCCAGAAATAAAGAATGGAGCCTGTAACAGGTTCAGTTAGCCAGGAATTCCTTCAGGTTAGTACCATTGTTATATTCATCTCTGTACCCCAAGTCTTGGTCCAGTGTTGATCAGCAGCTGCTAAGTAGTTACTTGCTGATTTTAATATTTTATTTTTTAAAGATTTTATTTATTTATCAGAGAGAGAAACCATAAGCAGGGGGAGCAGCAGAGGCAGAGAGAGAAGCAAGCTGCCCACTGAGCAGGGAGCCTGACGTGGGGCTCGATCCCAGGACCAGAGATCATGAACTGAGCCCAAGGCAGACACCTAATCAACTGAGCCGTGCAGGCTCCCCAATTACTTGCTGATATTAATGGACTTAACACTATGGTCTGAAAGGTAAGTCTGCTTCCACTGAAAGAGTGAATGCAACCGATGGCAAAAATAATCATTTGGCCTCATCAAATCTCATTCCCAACGCTCTATCTGCTCCCAACTTCTCTGCCCTATTTTTGCTTAATTGCCCATCCTCCACTTTGGTCCAATCTCAGGCTCGGCCAGGTAGTAGCTATTTGATTTTGTGCAAGTTACTTAATCTCTCCTGAACCTCAGTTCCCGGATCTGTGAGACAAGGATTATACTTCCTCACAGAGTTCTTAGAAAGCTGAAGTTAGGGCGCCTGGGTGGCTCAGTGGGTTAAGCCGCTGCCTTCGGCTCAGGTCATGATCTCGGGGTCCTGGGATCGAGTCCCGCATCAGGCTCTCTGCTCAGCAGGGAGCCTGCTTCCCTCTCTCTCTCTCTCTGCCTGCCTCTCCGACTACTTGTGATTTCTCTCTGTCAAATAAATAAATAAATAAATCTTAAAAAAAAAAAAAAAAAAAGAAAGCTGAAGTTAAAGAACAATACATACAGTGCCAGGAACTTAGGAGAAGTTAAACGCATCTGATTTTCTTTTCTGTTCTGTATGTTGACATGAGCATGGGGTGCACACCTCACTTTGTGTTTTGCTTTTGTTGTTTAATATGATTTTGTGATCGTTTGTATAAGTTGTCACCTCATGTTCATAGTGACAGATTTTATTGGCATAATATTTTATCAATCATTTCTGACTGTGAGACATTCAAGGTCTTGCAAAATGTTTGTGGTTACACATGACATGTCCTCTGGGATTTTTTTTTTTTTTTCCCACAAGATAACATACCAAGATTGATATTTTCTGTCTACAAGCAATGTAAGCTTGAATTTTTTATTAATGCATACAATTTAGGTCCCATTTCCCCAACTGGAGTTTATACTCCTTGGGAGCAGGGATTATATTTCATTCATAATGGACAGTAGGGTGTGGTAGGTAAAGGCACAAGTTTTGGAACTAGGCTGCCCTGAGTCCGAGTTCTGGTTTTGCCACTCTGAAATTCAGCATTCTCAACTGTGAAATAAAGATATCGAAACCTGCATTTTCGCATTACAAACCATCCTAAAACAAAATGCCTTAAAATAGCAACAATCATTTATTTGGTTGATGTATCTGTAATTGGACAGCATTGAGCAGGGACAGTTCATTTTTCCTCTAGGCAATGTGAATTGAAGTAGTTTAGGGGATCCAAAGTTTGGATCCATCCATCTGGATGGATGGGGGAGCCGTCCATTTCAAGATGGCACGCTCACAGGGCTGGTATGTGGGTTGGTGCCAGCTGGGAACTCACCTGGGGCTGTGGTCTGAGACTGCTGATTCTCCTTCACATGGATTTTGTCATAGGTTTCTTGGGTTTCTCCAAAATATGGTGGCTCAGTTCTAAGAGTGAGTGTCCCGGGAGCTCCAGGTGAAAGCTGTACTGCCTTTTATGACCTGGCACAGAGTCATAGAGTGTCATGTCCACTGTAGTGACAAGCCCCCCTAGTTCAAGCGGAGGGAGCCTCCTGGTTCAAGGAGTGCCACATTGTACTGTAAGAAAAGCTGATGAGATGGGAGATCTTGTTGAAGCCATTTTTTGGAAAGAAAATGTTGCCATAGAGTTGTAAGATTTAAAAATTAAATGAACGCTATATGTTTAAATGCTCAGTAGACTACATGGCTCATAGTAGATATTCACTTCATAGTGGCTAGCTGACACAAAACCAAGGGCAGTTGTGATCTCCAGGTAGGCCTTCAACAGATATTCAGGGTTGAGTGATTTTCAGATTGTCTGGGTCACCTTTTCTCCTTTCACAAGAATAAATGAAGTGTGTGTATGTCTTGATATGTTGCTTTCACATTGTTCTTCTCTTTTATAAGTTCATAATCCACTTATTTGGTCAATCATAAGACTCAATAGAAACAAGCAACACTGTGTGGCATTGTTTAGCCACCAGCCCATTTGTCTTGTGGTTGGGTCTTTCCAAACTGTCCTGTATGGCTTGGCCCCAAAATAGTTTGTCTGCAATGTGTGAAAGAGGATGTTAGAGATAAGAGAGGATGTGAACCTGACCTACTGTCAGTCAAACAGGAGGCTTTGGCATGGAAAATTCCTGAGCTATTCTGCCTCAGTTGCAGAGATGCCCATAGTAGAGTAGAACTTGCCTCTCTCTAAGCGGGTTGGGTGGGGCTAGAAAGAACCCTCAAAAGGGACCCAGAGACAGGATGGCCCTTGCCCAATGTCATAGAGCAAGTTGATGTCAGAGTCATAGATAGATTAGGGCAGGGTTTCTTAACCCCAGCACTATTAACATTTTGAGCCAAGCAATTCTTTGTTGTGGGAGGCTGTCTTGTTCAATGTGGTGAATTTAGAAGCATCCTTGACCTCCTGTCACCAAATGTCAGTAGCATACTCTTTCTCTAGACATTGCCAAATGTTTCCTAGGGGGCAAAAGTGCTCCCAGTAGAGAACCACTGGCCTAGAATTCAGGTCTCCCAGTTCCCTGTGAATCTGCCCAGCTAAATTATCATTTTGACAGGTGCTGACTTGATTTACAAAGACTAAATTCAGGACATTTGAATTAGTCTTTGTAGATTAACAGGGGTTTTGCTAGAGAAAGAACATCCCCCCCCCCCACCCTGCAAACAAAGGCAAATCTGGGGTATAGGAGTCTCTGTGGCCTGATCCCTTCAAAAATCAAGTTCATGAAAGAAAAGAGATGAGGATGATTGTTACAGGTTAAAAGACTCCTGACTCTGCCCTTGATTAGATCTGTTAAACACACACACAGGCAGAGTTGTAAAATACATTTTAGGGACAACTGGAAAAATCTGAATATGCAATTATTGTTTAGTTGTGTGGATACGGTATTGTGAGTAAGAAAATATCCTGTTTGGAGTTGCATGCTGAAACATTTAGGGGAAGGGACATGGGTCAGCTATCAAAGTAGATAAATATGTCAAATGTTAATAATTGATGACTTTATATGATCTATATTATTCTTTTTTGTTTTTCTGTATATTAGAAAATTTTCTCAATTAAAATGATGGGGAAAATAAATGGTATAAAGGTGAAAAGGAAGGAAAATGATTGAAAAGTTTCCTAAAGAAACATTCACCCAAGTGCACAAAGATGTTCATTGCCACGTTGTGTATAATTGTGGGAAAAAAGGAAACAACCTTCCTGTTCATCCCTAAACAGTAGTCAAACAAGTTGTGACATTCTAGATAATGTAGAATACCATACATCAGTTACAAAGAGCAAGGTAGGACTCCAGATCTGCCCACAAAAGTAAAAATACTCTGAGTGAGTAATGACGGCCAAGAGTCCTGTATCCTGGGGCATCCATTCTCACGGTGGCATCCATGACTCATTGGGTCTAACTCTTGGGCTGGTAATCAGAAGTTGAGGTGCAGCTGCTGTGCAGAGACTGAGAAATGCAGGATACAACCCTACGTGATGGTGGTGTAGGTGTCAGTCCAATAACTACCCACTGTGCAAGAAATAAAACTGTCTCTAATTTTTCTCAAACTTACCTTGCATTTTAGGCTCACGTTCCACTGAGATGTTCAGAATTCCACCTGCGACAATGGAGCATTGTCTTTTTCTCTGGAACTGTGGCTAACTCTTGGAGAAGGTTTGGGTTTGAACCATCTGAAATGGCTAATATTTTTAACCTTTATCAGTTTTGTGTAGTTCTATCTCAAGCACAAGACTGTCCTTATTCAAATGGAATTAGGAAAGGGACCAGGAAGAGGAAAGAATGACACAGGGCTAGAAGTCCATATATGCATGTCTTTCCAAGACACTTTTAGTGTGTGTGTGCATGCGTGCATGTCTGTGCATCTCTGTTTTCTGCCCATAATCTGGGTACTTCTTACCATTCCCATCTGCACCCTTCCTGGTCCAAGCTAAGATGCCCACATGATTGGTCTTTGGCCTATGACCCCCATCTGTATAGCAACCAGAGGCACCCTTTTAAAAGCTAAGCCATAGCATATTACTCCTCACTCACAATCATGTCCTGGCTTGCATTTTGTAGAATATTGTCTTGCATCTTCCTTACCATTAGCTGGGCTCTGTACAATGTGGTGCTCCTTTACTTCCCAGATTTCAGCTCCTGGCTCTTCTCTCTTTTGGTTAACTCTACTAGTCACACCAGCATCTTTGCTATTCTGCAAACATGCTGGACAAGCTCTTATCTCAAGGCCTTTGCACTTGCTCCTCCTTCGGCCTGAAACACTCTTACCTCAGATATTCCCATGACTCCCTCCCTCACCACCTTTAAGACTTTCAGTGATGTTGCCTCCTCTGTGAGGTCTTCTTCTAGCATCCTATTTAAATTTGTCAGCCCTCTGTATTAGCTTGTTAGGGCTGCTGTAACATAAACTGAGGGGCAGAAATTTATTGCCTCACAGTTCTGGAGGCTAGAAGTCTGAGGCTAGAATCTGAGGTATTGGTAGGGCCGTGTTCTCTGGAAGGCTCTGAAAGATAATGCGTCTCAGCTTCGGGTTTCACTGGTAATCCTTTTGTTCCTTAGCTTAGAGATACATCACCCTGATCTCTGTCTTTGTGTCCGCATGGCCTTCTCTGCCAGTATGTGTCTGTGGCCAAACCTCCCCTTTTTATAAAGAATAGCAGTCATGTTGGATTAGGGCCTATCCCCACTCCAGCATGAATTCATCTTAATAATTACATCTACAATTTCTCTATTGCTTTTTAAAATTATTTTATTTGTTTATTTGACAGAGAGAGAGAGAGAGAGAGAGAGGGAGAGAGCAAGCAGAGGGGAGAGGCAGGGAGAGAGAGAAGCAGACTTCTCTGCTTCTCCCTGTGATCATGGAGCCCAATGCGGAACTCAGTCCCAGGAGCCTGGAATCATGACCTGAGCTGAAGGTAGACGCTTCACTGGCTGAGTCACTTAGGCACCCCTGCAATTGCTCTGTTTCAAAACGAGGTCACATTTTAAGGTGCCAGAGATCAGGAATTCAACATGTGAAGGGAGGGCATAATTCAACCTGTATTCTCTACCCTGCTTTGTTCTTCTCTCTGGTATTCATCCCTTTTTGATACACTCATTCACCTTCCTTAGTGTCTGCCTCCCTGTATAGAATATAAGCACCATGAAGGCTTGCATGTTTATCTGTTTTCTTCACTGGATATAGCCATGCTCGATACAGATTTGCTGAATGAATTTTAAAAAGAAAGAAAGAAAGGTCAGTTTCTCAGTTCTTTCTTTCTTTCTTTTAAGATTATTTATTTATTTATTTATTTGACAGAGATCACAAGGAGGCAGAGAGGCAGGCTGAGAGAGAGGGGGAAGCAGGCTCCCCGCTAAGCAGAGAACCCGATGCGGGGTTTGATCCCAGGACCCTGAGATCATGATCTGGGGCAGGTCTTGACCGAAGGCAGAGGCTTAACCCACTGAGCTACCCAGACACCCCTCTCAGATCTTTCATTACAGCTTTTGACACATTGCTGAAGCTTGGCACTAAATAAATCCACAGACTCACAGACTATTAAGTTTTTTATAATGTCTGGTGATCACCTTGTGTGGCTCTCCCATTTCACTGATATGAAACTGAGGCCTACAAGAGTTCCCAGCAGCCTTACCAGCTAAGCAAGAAGGCATTTGTGCTGTAGCCAACACCAACAGCTGCCCTTGGATTAACATTTCTGGGGAAGTTGAGACCCAGCAACATGATATCACTGAACAAGCCGGTTGGTCCTTCAGTGGGACCTTTCTTTGACTTATTTGATTCTCATTAGTTTGGGTGTTGGAGACCAAGTCTTCAAAGGATCCTCCAAACATTGGAAGTTATCCTGCTTATAATAATTATAACAGCCTTCCTGGTGCACGGAATTCTCTCAAAATGCATGTTCACAGTCATCTCTCACAAAGCAAATGATCCCCTGATGAAAAGAATGTTAGAAAAGGAACAAAAAAAATGACCAACTTAAAGAATGCGAACCTAGAAATGAGCAAAGGGGAAAAAAAGAGAGAGACAAACCAAGAAACAGACTCTTAACTATAGAGAACAAATGGATGGTTACCAGAGGGCAGGTGGGTGGGAGGGTGGGTGAAATGAGTGATGGGGGATTAAGAGACCACTTACCATGATGAGCACTGAGTAATGCATGGAATTGTTGAATCACTATATTGTATGCCTAAAACCAATATAACTCTGTATATTCAATATTTTGGAATTAAAATGAAAAACTTAATAAAGAAAAAGAAACTGAGGCAGAGGCAGCAAGCATCTATGCCAATAACACTATTGGAGCAAGATTCAGGAGGCCTCTTTCCTGGCACTTTCTAACTACAACTGCTGTCTTTATCATATCAATTTTCCCAGTAGCCAGGAAATTCTGTGATGATAATTTGAAAGCAATCGCTTCTTTGTGTTTGATTAATGACAGATGGGCACATGGTTCTGTTTGTTCTAGATAAACCAAGCTGATCAAGACATCAAAGGCTCCATACCTTGATGGGCCAGTCCAACCAGCCTATGATATTTAAGGTTAATGTTAATTCATTAAAAAAGATGATAAACCAACCCCATTAATCTTGGCCATTTATAAGGAAATGCTTCTATTTAAGAGAACCTGTGCTTCTGGTTCTAGACCAAGAATTGCTCAATCTGGACCTTACAGTGGGACAGAAGCTCACAAGATCTTTCACCCAGTTTGGATTACCTGGGACCCCAAATGAAAGGGGACATCAGTCTCTAGTTGGAGCTAGAGACACCTGGCCTGAGGCTTGGCACCTAGAAGATACCAACTGAATTCAAGTTTAAAAAGAAAAACAACTAAAATGTTCTAAACTGTTTTGTTGCATTTTTCTTATAATCTGATGGTTATATTTACGGAGTCTAGACCTAGCTAAGTGATCCTGAACAAACCACTGAAGTTTTTGGTGCCTGAATTTCCTCTTCCATAGAATGACAATAATAATAGTGTTTACCTAGGAAGTTGTGAGACTTCATTGTGGTAACCCACAAAAATCCCTTAGAACAGTGTGTGGCACATAATAAGCTGTGGGTAAGTTTTGCTATCCTTTCTTCCTTACTGTGCCTATCCAACCACATATTAACATGTACTGAGGACCTATTTAGGGTTCTAAGCTCTGTGCTAGGTGTCAGGGATACAAAAGTGTAGCCCACAGCCCACGGTGGATATGGTTCACTGAGAATCCACACACCCATGAGATTATAAGCACCTGTCCCTGCATATGTGCACAGGTGCATTTTTCCAAAGTGGAGGAAGTGTAGGTCTTCATTATTTGCTCAGAGAGACGTATGACTACCAACCTCAAACAGATTTTTAAAAAACAGTTAAGAACTATTGTTGCTATAAATGGGAACAAACAGAACATTCACCTAATGTAATGTGGTAATTGCCAAGCTGGAGATCTGTATGAGGCACAGGACAACCCAGAGGCCTGGCTTTGAGTGTCTGGCCCAGCTTCACAGAGGAGGTGTTTATCTTAAACACAGGGTGGTATCTTGGCACATTCATTAAGACTGGAGAACTGTAGACACACACGGGGAAGGTAGGAGAAATGGGAACAAGAATATAATGACCCTCAGACATATTTTTGCTCTGGTTCCTGAGAAGAGAAATAATCTTGCCAAGAAACTGAGCAAGTCATCTTGTGATCTGACTCTAATAAGAGAGGACCAGGAAAAGAACATGTGTCTTGGAGTGAAAGAGACTTCAAGTTGAATTTTTATTATTATTTATCATCTATTGAGAACTTGGACAAATAGGAATGTCTCTGAGGTCTATTTTCTCAAATGCAAAATTGGGATTGTGAAATAATATTTATTAGATCTTGGGTGCAGAGCATCTGACTATGAGAGATTAATAGATTGTACTGTTTGCTCACCATTAGTCACTTTCTCCTCATTCTTGCCCTGCTTCCTTCTCAGAATATACTTTTGTGACCACTGACTTTGGGCTTAGCCATGTTAATTTAACTGACGGACTGTGAGGGAGTGTGATGTACGTCAAATCCAGCAGAATCTTAAACACATGGACGAAGGTGGAAATGTCTTCCCTCCTCTCATACTTTGCAGGGAGAACAAGGTGCTTCCATTTGGGCTTGTCTATGAGCTCCAATCCGGGAACAAGCAGACACCCTGAACTGAGGTGAAAATAGCCACAGGTAAAGTGCACAGCAGCAAGAAAAGAAATCATCAGCTATGATCTGGGGGCATTTGTTGCTGCAGCAAAAGCTGACTAATACACTGACATGGGTTTCAGGCTCAATAACTGCTTCTCTCCTTCACACTTACTGAAAATGGTGAATTTGCGGTGAACTCCATGAAGATATTGAAGCTCCAATATTGAAAGTGTTGGAAAACACTTTACGAAGACTGAAGAGGAGTCAGGTAGGGGTAGGACAGAGTTGACTGGAATGTGGGCCAGAGACCACCAGCCAAGGCTGTTTGCTCTTTCTCTGGCCCATGGTATGTCATTGAGCTCTGGCAAAAGGAACGTGTATGGAGGAGAAGCAAGCCACTCCAGGTCCAGCTGAAGGTCACTTTCCCATTCTCCTTTCCCATTTAGGTTTACTGGAACGGAGACCTCCAGGATCTCATAGAAGCTTATGTTAAAGATGCAGAGCTGCTGTCAGCATAGAGTCCTGAATGACTGTGTGAGTTGCCACCTTGGACTGTTAGTGCCAAAGATGAGCCCCAGCCAGGCTTTAGTGACATAGATTTTATTCAGTAGCTGCTGACAGTAGGGTAAGAGCCAAACGTCTTTCAGATTTGTGCACAGGCGAACAGGCATCTTAAAAAGAGAATGAGGGAGTAATAAGGAGGGGGGCAGGGCTCAAGCAGAGACAGGCAGAGGAAAAATGACAAAAAGCAGGAAGGCATTGGTGATGTGACACCCCTCTGGGTTTGCTCGCGGTTACTTACTGAAATTAGGCTTCTCCCTTCCACAGAGGTTGGGAGACAGGGGCCCTATCTTCAGGCTGAAACCGTTCTTTCTCTGGGCAGCCTTGAATTTTTTCTCAGGCAGGCTCCTTAAGCAGAATTAGGGTCATCCTAAGGATGTATCCTTGGGCTGTGAGAAACCCTGTTAGTGTTTGCTCAAGTCCTCATAGACCAAGGTTATGGGCCAGTGGAGGAGGGGACACCCAGCAACCTGGCTAGAGTCTGGTCAAGGAGTGAATCCTGTTTATTCCCGCGCTTGGGTCCGTTCCATTAATTTTACACATGAAATCCGAGAAATACTAATACAGCTGTATACAGGTGAAGGGTTCAAGTACAGATAAGTCTCAACAAATGTTTATTAAGAGCTTATGATGTGCCAGTCACTGTATACAACCTATACCCATGAAGCCTCATTCAGTCTACTGTATAACTCTGTGAAATAGATGTTATTATTTTCTTTCCTCAAAAATAAAGCAATAAATACAGCAAGCTGAAGAGCTGTGTGGTCGATAACTTTTTTTGTGATCATGTGCCACACAGCACTGATCTCTTATGCTCGGCAAGTTTGGAAAGACATAGGTGCCAGATAACCCTCTCTGACCTGAGACCCAAGTGAAAAGACCTCGGCCACTATAAAGAAAAGACTCCATTTCTGTAGGACTATTTGGGCCTGTGTCTAGACTTAAGAGTGGATAAAGTGTGGAAGAGCCAAGAAAGGCAGGAAGACAGTGACCCTATGAATCAGGGCTGGACAGATAGCCGAGAAAGCTTGGTGGAAAGTGACAACATGTACCAAGAAGGGATTTGTTAATATTTAGTCATGAATCAAGCAGTAACAATTCACATGAGACCATTCTTCTAACTGCCGTTAACTGCACACATTGGAGAACTGCAAATTTCTCCGCAAAGAAGTCATATCTCTGCATTTAAATGGGTTGAGGGTCAGTGGACAGTTAGAAGGCAGGGGCATAGCCAGAAAAAGGAAGTATTCTGAAGACAGAAGAGATCTTGGGAGTTAAGAAATCTGGTTCTGTTCCTGTCTCCTCCTACAATTAGTGACATGACCTTGGGCAGGTCAATTTTACCTCTCAGAGCCCCTGCACAAACAGGGGGTTGCTTTGGACAGTTTCTGAGTTCTCCTTCAGCCATGGCAGTCAGATCATGGGCCGTCGTTCATCTAGACCACGTTCCGTGGAGGCAGATCTTTCTATTAGCTGTTCTCATTCCTTTGGCAGGAAAAGAAAGATAGACTGCGTGGCCTTCCTTATGTAGAGAGGCTGCAACTCATTCAGAAACACAACGCTGCCAATTGAGACAGCTAGAAGTGACCCTCTCCTTGGACCCTCCCATTATAGAGAGGAGGAAACAGAACAGAGAGGGGAAGTCATTTTACAAAAGTCACACAGTTATATGCCATCAAAGCTGGAACTGGATCTCTGCCTTGGATGCTGAGCATGGGGCTTATTTTAAAAACAGTGCCACTGCCTGGGGTGTTGGAGAAAGAATAAAAGGGAATGAGCATTATTAAGCATTTACTATGTGTGAGAAACTACCTTAGGCTCTGTCTTTGTTCTACAAATTACTGCAAGTTTTACTGAGTACCTGCTGTGCACTACATTCTGGGAATACAGAGATGAACAAGACAGGGTTTCCCCTTGGTGTTCGCATTCCAGTGAGGGGGAATGGGAATAGCCACTAGACACAAATAAACAAATAAGAAAATTTCAAGTAGTACTATCAAGAAAATACCCTGATTAAGAATATTAAGTGTTGGGCGCCAGGGTGGCTCAGTGGGTTAAGCTGCTGCCTTCGGCTCAGGTCATGATCTCAGGGTCCTGGGATCGAGTCCCGCATCAGGCTCTCTGCTCGGCAGGAAGCCTGCTTCCCTCTCTCTCTCTCTCTGCCTGCCTCTCCGTCTACTTGTGATCTCTCTCTGTCAAATAAATAAATAAAATCTTAAAAAAAAAAAAAAGAATATTAAGTGTTATTAAGAAAATTAAGTTGCTTGGGTGCCTGGGTGGCTCAGTCAGTTAAGCAGCTGCCTTTACCTTGGTTCATGATCCCAGATCCTAAGATTGAGCCCCACATCAGGCCCCCCATCTACCTCTCCCCCACTTGTGCTCTGTCACACTCTCTCTCAAATAAATAAATAAAATCTTCAGAAAAAATTTGAATTGTTACATAGAGGCTGGGTAGTTACATTATGTGAGGTGGACAGAGCCTGCCTTCCAGAATTTATCTCATCATATATCATAATCCCACAAACATGCTGTGAATTTACTCATTTCAGTTGAGGAAACTGAGCCTCAGACCTATCCCATCGTG
Organism: Mustela nivalis; assembly: GCF_964662115.1. NCBI lineage: Eukaryota > Metazoa > Chordata > Mammalia > Carnivora > Mustelidae > Mustela > Mustela nivalis. The sequence goes on along the minus strand of NC_139021.1, from coordinate 13,046,112 downwards.
CATAACTGGTGAAGGTTCGTTGCAGATTCCAACTGCTCTCTCTGGCACAAAGCCCATATCTGCGTCACTGGATCCTGCATTGAGGTATTTTGTTTGTTTGCTTGTTTTTTGTGAAAATACATACATGACATATATACATATATACTGTAGCTAATTGCAATTAGGTACTTGATAAATAGTAGCTGATTTTTTTCTTCTAGTCATTTTCAGAGTCTCAGACCTGGTATTTTCTTTGAAAACCCTCTCACAGGAGAGAGGTATCTGACTTGTACATGGGTCAAGGGCTGCAGCTTTAAAACAGAAATTTCCCTATGCTTGGAACTTGCTAACTTGAGTGTGAAGGATTAGACCTTATAATTTAAAACTCTGGAGTATCACACTCTTGACCTAGGATGCTAAATCACCCCGTCCAGGACAAAATTCGGCAACAGATCTCCTTGAGTTCTTCTGACCTGGTAGGTGAGACCAGGGACCGTTTTTTCAGCACAGACTTCTGGACATCAGTGTCCAGGCTACTTTGCAGGTTTTGCTGTGTCTATGTATGTTTTCATATTCCAAGGTACTAGTGTGTTTCCTATTCTCTCCTGCAAGGAGAGATTCAGAATTCTAGAATCTAATGAAGTGAAATTTCAGATGGATTAAGGAGTTTGGGAGTAAAAGGGGAAACTTGTTAAAACAACTGGAAAGAGAAAAAAAAATCAGGTCTTCTATGGAAGATGTTTTCCGAACAACAGAAACCTCAGCTCAGACTGGCTGAGGCAAACTCTGCTAGTTGGTTAACGCAACCCAGTTCCTAATTCCTTCCTACTTGGCTGCCTTTGCTACCGAGGTTGGAGAAACCCAATGCTTGCCTTCACAGCCTCACTCTCCGTCAGCAGGAGCCACGTGACAGTTCCAGCCCATGAGACTAGAGGTCCAACAACGGCAGCAGGGAAGACATTTATGTTTTCTGGTCAAAGGGACAGGCCTGGCTGATGCTGTTCATTTCACGTTGCTCTGCTTGAGCCACACATGTGATGCCCATGGTGGCAAGAGCCACCTGAGAGCCCCCAGTGAGCCTCTGAACCAATACTGAATAGCCTCCCGACTATGGGTTAGTAGGAAATATAAACCCTTATTTGTTTCAACTACTTGTAGTCCATTTTCTGTTATCTGCAGCTGAAAGCACTTCGGTGGGTAACCACTGTCTCAACAACAAAGAAACACATTCTTCTTCTTCTTCTTTTTTTTAAGTTAGGAGGAGAAATGATATCTTGCTTAGGTTCCCTGTTCCCTTGGGTTACTCAATGCTCGCCTTTCGCATTCTGTTGTCTGGAATGAATCAGCCGATCCACTCCTGAATTGATCACCAGGAAGGGAAACAGAATGACAGGCTCAGAGCCATGGTCTGTGCAACACATACTGAGACAACAACTAAAACACACCCCCCCGGAGCGTGAGCACAAGGTAAATAATGACTTTCTCAACAAAAAACCAAGAGGAACACACCCCAAATTCAAGAACTGGTAGATATGGGCTTACTGAAATTAAGACTATAAAACAACCTATTACTAACCAAAAGAAAAGGCAAGTAAGAGATCATGGAGAACTCCTTGCAGAAAATGAAGTGTTAATATGCCACAAATCACTTCTAAGACTTTACCCTAAGGAAATCATTAAGGACACATGCAAAGATTTAGTTACAAGGATGTTTGTAGCATTACTGTGTTTAATAACAAAAATTTGCAAGTGAGATGAATTTCCAGCAATAAGGTACCAGTTAAGTAAAATATGACACAAACTTAAAATGGAATGCTACAGGATTATTAAAAAATAATGTTGCTGAAATGTTTGTGCTGTTGTGGAAAGCCAATTATGTTATGTTATTAACTGGCAAAAGTAGAATGCAAATGAGGTATCCTTTGATTCTATTTTCCTGAAGGAAAATGCAGGTGTGTGAGTGTGTGTGTGTGTGTGTGTGTGTGTGTGTGAGTGTGTGTCTGAGAAGGATATCTATAACACAGTTAAACAAAGGTATTTCTGCTGGGTGATATATTTGTTGATTTTTTTTTTTATAGTGAGCTGCTTTTAGAAGAAACAAAGGAAGGGAGGAAGGAAGAAAAAGAGGAGATGAAAGAAGGAAGGAAAGAAAGGAGGAGGGACAAAAGGAAGGTGATTTTGAAAACAAATCCCACAAAGTCAAAGAACACCTCCAGAAAAACACAGGCAGTGGGTCTGAGAAAACTATGCTCACGAACCCATGCAATAAGCTGGTAAACATATGTGCGTATTCATTCTTGGTAGTGATCCAACATGCGGTAAGAACAAAAATGGGACACAACTCTTTCTTTCCTTCTTTTTTGCAGTTTCTTTCTTTCTGTGCATTTGTTTATTTTTCATTAAACTGGAATGTTTCTCCCCCAAGAAAAGATTTAGATGCTTCGGTTGGGAGTGCAAGGAAGGAGGCTTGTCAGCTCAGAGGTAAAACCTTCCTGAAGAACAATTTCCCAGCGGGTGGAGTTTCCAAAACCCTCCTTCTCGATGACATCACAAGTCTACCCCAGTACTTGGAACAGGTGGAAGGGACTGGAGGGTTCCCTCGGGACTCATGTTTCAGGGTTTCAATGTGCATTCTCTACATAATGAAGAACAATTGGCTGGCATTCTCTCCAGTCAGGGAGAGAGAAGTGGCTACACCTGTTATGCTGGTATAGACACCTAGTGCATGATGAAGCGAGGATTTAGATCATATTTACTAAAAAATGTTGAATCCAGAGATGAATATTGAATAAGGTGATGATCAGGATATGAAGATGAATTTAAGCAGGTTACAAAGGAGCATAAACGATATATTAAACTTTGAAGAAATGAAACAAATGTGCATTTATATGTTCAAATTTAGCACATATTTAAGAAAGATTGAGATAATATAAGTCAAAATGTTAATAGGTATCTCAGATAGTGACATGATGGACAATTTTTATGTTCTTCACATTTTTCCATGCTTTCAATTTTTTTATAATACATATTCATTTGTATATTACTAACCAGAAAAAAACCCAAACACGATAAAGATACTCAATGAGCCCTGTGTGATGACTTGTATCGGGATAACAAGCCCTAATATGTTTTAGGGACCTACAAAGGGCCAGGCCCGGTGCTACCTGTGAATTGCTTCATTCCATTTTCAACCATCCTGTGAGGTATGTACCCTTACTGGACCCATTTTACAGATGAAGAGATAGCAGCACTGAGACCTGAGGGATCTGCCCAATGTCACGCAGCTGAAAGATTTAAAGTCAGGTTCATCTGACTCCAGAGCTCCTATTCTCAACCAACTCCTAAGTCAACTACTTCTCCAGAAGGAAAATAAATGCACACATTTCCTCCTCACTTTCATTGATCAGCTATTATCTCAAAATACAGACAGAGTCTTCTGAGGGATTCAACACCTACATAAACAGATCCTTCGGTGAAATTTAGGAAAGAGGAAATTCTTCCCATTATATGTTTGTTTTTTATTTTTTTAAAAGATTTTATTTATTTACTTGGAAGAGAGCCCACAAGCAAGGGGCAGAGGCAGAGGGAGAGGGAGAAGCATATGCCCCATAGAGCAGGAAGCCCAAAGGGGTCTCGATCCCAGGACACTGCAGTCATGACCTGAGCTGAAGGCAGATGCTTCACTAAGTCACCCAGGTGCCCCTCCCAGTGTCTATTTTAAATTGAGATATAATTTACATAAAACACTGTGTAAGCGTAAAGTGTATAATGTGTTGACTTGACAACTTGTATATTGCAATGTGGTCACCACCCTGGTGTTGGCTAATATCTCCATCAGTTCCAATAATTATCATTTCTTTTTTGTGGTAAGAAAACATAAGATACAGTCTCTTAGCAACTTTCAAGCATATAATACCGTATTGTTAATTATAATCACAATGTTGTGCTTCAGATGCTCAGAACTTACTCATCTTCTAATTGTAGTTTGTACCCTTTGACCAGCATCTCCCCAATTCTCCCACCCCCGACTCCTGGTAACCCCCACTCTACTCTTAGTTTCTATGAGTTCAGCCTTTTCAAATGCTACTTGTAAGTGATATTATAGAATATTTCTCTTTCTCTATCTGACTTATCTCACTTGGAGTAATCAGCCTCATGGTTTATCCATTATTGTTGCAAATGGCAGGATTTCTTATTTCTCATGGTTGAATAACATTCCAGTGTGTGTGTGTGTGTGTGTGTGTGTGTGTGTGTGTGTGTGACATCTTCTTCTTTTTTTTTTTTTTTAAAGATTTTATTTATTTATTTGACAGAAAGAGAGATCACAGGTAGGCAGAGAGGCAGGCAAAGAGAGAGAGGGTAGCAGGCTCCCCGCTGAGCAGAAAGCCTGACGTGGGACTTGATCCCAGGACCTGAGATCATGATCTGAGCTGAAGGCAGCAACTTAACCCACTGAGCCACCCAGGCGCCCTGACATCTTCTTTATCCACTCATCCATTGATAGACCCTTAAGCTCTCTCCTCACCTTGACTGTTGTGAAGAATACTGCAATGAACATGAGGGTGCAGAGATCTCTTTCAATATTCCGTTTTCATTTCTTATGGTTAGACAGCCAAAAGTGGAATTACTGAATTATATAGTGGTTTTATTTTTACTTTTTGGAGAAACCTCATACTCTTTCCCATACAACCAATTTACATTCCTGTCAATAATGCACAAAGGTTGAGGTGCTTGGGTGGCTCAGTGGGTTAAGTCTCTGCCTTTGGCTTAGGTCATGATCTGAGGGTCCTGGGATCGAGCCCCACATCGGGCTCCCTGCTCAGCAGGGAATCTGCTCCCCCACACTCTGTCTCTGCCTGCCTTTCTTCCAACTTGTGAACTCTGCCAATTAAATAAACGCAATCTTTAAAAACAATAATGCACAAATGTTCCCTTTTCTCCACATCTTCACCAGCATCTCTTGTCTTTTTGATGATAGCCATTCTAGTAGGTGTGAGGTGATATAAGATTGCAGGATCGATTTACATTGCTCTGCTAAGAAGGGTTTTAAACTACTGCATTCAAATGCAGTTAAGTGGTCTGTTTTGATCAAAGTTCATAAGATTCTAAAAAAGTGGTTGGATTTAGTGTCGCAGGAGATCCAGAGGTTAATGTTGGTGCAGCAAAGTCTACAGCTGGGATAGATCGTTTCATTACAGATAACATGTTGAATAACATCTTAGTTCCCATTTTACTGATGAAAAACTGAGACATTGTTAATCATCAGGAAAACGTCAGATAAACCAAAATGAAATTCTGGACCAATGATTGTCAACACTGGCAATGTCACGAATAACAAGAAACATCTAAGAAACTGTCATAGATGACAAGAGACTAAAGAGAAATGGAACGTGGTATTGGAGATGGAATCCTTGAGTCAGGAAAGCATATTAAAGGAAAAACTGTTGAAATTCATATAAAATCTGGAGTTTGGTTAATAGGAAGGTACAAATGTTGTTTTCTTAGTTTTTACAAATGTACCATGATAATGTATAATGTTAATAATAATAGGGCGTGGGTGAGGGATATACAAGAAATCTCTGTACTATTTCACAAGTTTTCTCAAAATCTAGTATTATTCAAAAATAAAAGTTCATTTAAGACATCTGAACAGTATGGTGGTTCCTAAAAAAAAAAAAAAAAAAAAAAATTAAAACCAGAACTGCCATATGATCCAGAACTTTTGGATAGATACCTAAAGAGTTGAAAGCAGGGTCTTAAAGAGATAGTTACACACCATATACATAGCAGCATTGTATGATTTCACGTATATGAGATACGCAGAGTCATCAAATTCACAGAGACAGAAGGTAGTTTGGTGGTTCCCAGGGTCAGAGGGAGCAGGAAATGGGGAGTTAGCGCTTGATGACTATAAAATTCCAGTTTTTTAAGTGCAAAAGGGCTTGGGAGATGCTGATGGTTTCACTACAATGTGAATGTGCTTAATGCCACTGAATGGGACACTTAAAAATGGTTAAAAGGGTAAATTTTATGTTAAGTCGATTGTACCACAATTAAAAAAATAAGTTTAGGGGTGCCTGGTTAAACATCTGACTCTTGGTTTTTGGGTCAGGGTCCTGGGATCAAGCCCCATGTTGGGCTCCTTGCTAGCGTAGAGTCTGCTTGTCCCTCCTCCTCTTCCTTTGCTCCTTCCCTGGCTCTAGCATGTGCTCTTTCTCTCAAAGAAATAAATAAAACCTTGAAAAATAAATTCAAAAATGAATAAAATTAAAATAAATTAAAAATAATAAAATAATAATATTTAAAAATAGTAAATTTTTTAAAATCTGAGACTTTGATTAAGTCAGTCGTCTAGAGTATCATTGAAGCTACTGGATTCCAACCAAGGTCTGTCTGACCTCAAATCACACATTCTTTCTAGGGCTCCATGTAGAGGGAGGATCAGTGTGGTTCTAGAAGTGTTGGTGAATTGAGAGTCTACTGGCTTTGTCTCTGTTGCCTAAAATACAGCCAGTCCTGGCTTCGTTTCCTCTGGGGGCAGCTGAGCTGTAGGAGACCCAGGTAAGTCCGCTCAGTGTCAAATCCTGGCTCTGCCACTTGCCGATTGAGCTTCGGCAAGACGATGAGCTTTCTGGGTCAGCTTGCTGGTCTGACTTGGTGAATAGTGTTATTATAGCAGAGTCTCTACCTGAGGGCTGTTCAAAAGCTGAGGAGGGAGGTGAGACCTCTTCACCAGCTATTGGAGGTTGCCAGTCAGGGTTGGGGCCAGCATAAGCGTGAGTCCTACAAGCAGGAGACACAGGCTGGTAGATCTCTGTGCCTTGGGGAAGAGGACACAGAAATCTAGACACAGGGCTAAAAAACAGAGCACAGCTGAGCTCTAAAGATGAATATTCTAGGAAAGAGGAAAAGCTAAGGAGATGGGACAATTAGATAGTAAGCAGCTGGGGCAAGGGCAGAGAAAACCTGGTTTTCATAAAGCAGATCCACAGACACTACTTGGAGCCTATCAACGCACAGAGATGTGAAGTCAGAGGGACCAGATGGGTTGTTGCAGAATCCAGAAGGAAGGGAGAAAAGCCTATTCCAGAGCAAAGGCTGTGAGCATGAAGGATATAGATGGGTGAGCCTAACGACCCTAATCACTGGACAGACGTCGAGAAGAGAACTCAGGGGTCTCATGCCTCAGCAAAGGGGTGGTTCTGTCTTAAGGACCGTCCGGGGCTGTGGAGTTGGGCAGAAGGCAGAGGACCAAACCTCAAATCACAGATTTACAGAGAGCCTTCTGAACAGAAGCAGCCTCTATCTTTTTCTGCCCCATAAATGCTCATTCCTCAGTGTTCTATCCCTGGTCCTCCCACTAAACACACTTCCTGCCTGGGTGAGCTCATTCCTGTCCAACGCATCAGCCACTGTTCTATATGTTGGTGACTGCTCAATGTCTACCTCCTGCCAAGACTCCTTCCATGAATGTGGAAGACATTCACTTGGAAGACCCAAAGGTTCGTTTAAGTCAACCAGTCCCCAACCGAGGGCACCCCAATTCCCCACTCAAATCTGCATCCATTCCGCGTATGACCCATCGGAATTAACGGACCATCAGCCCCCTCCTACCAAACCCAGAAACCTTGCCCTCCCCCGTGATTCCTCCTTCCCTCCCCCTTCTCCCCCAACTGCTTCATCTAATGGGTTTATCTTCCTAAATGTTCTTCTGCATTTATCCCTTCCTCTCCATTCCTAAGGCAACTGCTCTGATCCAGGATTTTATCCTTTCCTCATTGGGATTTTTGCTGCTACCTCCTAATCTCTGTCTTTGCTTCTGGTCAGGTGCCCCCTGAAATCTGTTCTCTGAAGGACAGCGAGTGTGGTCTGTCCACCCAGGGAGACAGGCTGTGTCTCAGGCCTGGTCAAAGGTCCTTGGGGGCTTTCCCTTTTCTTAAGGACACTCAAGGCTCCTCAGAATCTGGTGTACCCTTCTCTGTCTTCACTGCCTTTTCACACTTTACCAACAGTGTTTTGTTTTGTTTTTAGAGATGGGGGGGGTTGGGGGAGAAGGAGAGGGAGAGAAAGAATCTTAAGCAGGCTATCAACTTGTGGGGCTCAATCTCAGGTCTCTGAGATTATGATCTGGGCTGAAGTCAAGAGGTGGGCGCTCAGGGATGCCTGGATGGCTCAGCTGGTGAAGTGTCTGCCTTCATTCAGCTCAGGTCATGGTCCCAGGGTTTTGGGATCGAGTCCCACAGCAGGCTCCTTGCTCAGAGGGAGTCTGCTTCTCCCTCTGCCTGCTGCTCCTCTCTTTGTGCTTTTCCTCTCTCTGACAAATAAATAAATAAACAAATAAATCTTAAAAGAAAAAAAAAAGAGTTGGACACTCAACTGATTGAGATCCCCAGGTCTCCACTCCAACAGTGATTTTATCCTCTGGCCGTAGCCAATTGCTTATAGTTTGTCCAACCCATAAGTGTACTTGTCTTTTCCTTTGCTCAAATGCCCTCAATTCTCCTCCTCGTCGGACTGGCAACTCTAATCTGTTTTTCAAATTTTGCCTCAGTAACCACTTTCCCTAGGGAGTCTTCTCAGCCTGTGCCAAATAGATGCTCCCCTCTGTGCTTCTGCTGCACCTGGCACTTTGCCCTCTCATCCTATCTCAGGACCCAGGATGGCCGTGCATTCATTCACTCCTGGGGGCTCCCTGTATTTACAGAGTGTGTGCTGGGAGAGAAGGACGAGCTGAAGACACGTGACTCCTGACCTGATAGAAAAGGATGACCGCCGGCCACTGTTTCCCTGTCTGACTCGACAGCCTTTGTGAAATGATTGATGATCCTGTTTTCCTGTGGCTCCGGGCCTTTGCTCTTAACTATTCCCCAGGCCAGGGGCACGTTCTCCAGTCTGCACATCTGGCCTCTTGGTCAGATTCCTATCTAGAGTCAGTTCCCCTCCTCTTCCCTCGCCGCTTTTCACCTAGCTGTTCTGTCTCAGTAGCATTTATCGCTGCTGAAACTGTCTTGGTTATTGGCTTCTTTGTCCACCTCTTCTTACTGGAACCTAAGCCCTTGGAGAGCAGGGACCTTGCTTTAGAGTCCCGGGGACTAGGGCGTGCCAGGCACACACTAGGAGCTCTGTAGTGTGTGATAAACAAGTGGATGATTTTGTAGACGAGGAAGCGGATGTGGAAAAGCAAAGGACTGGACGTGAGCATGAGATTATTTAATTATAGACCCAAGACTAACCGGCCATGGAGCATCACAGTTCTAAATTAGAGGGAGGCCACGGAGTATCAGCGGCACAGATAAAGGAGCCGAAGTCAGGGAAGGTGAGAGGAAATGTGCTGACGTCCTGGATTTGCCTGCTCTGTAAAATGGAGAGACCCGGATTCACTCTCTTCTCGTTTTTCACCATTGCTTTTCTGAATCTTTGTAGAATTATTTAGGAAAAAACATCTCTCATGGGGTAAAGAAACATTGACAATGTTCCAGTAATTCTTTCAGCTTCCTATCAGCTTCCCTTTCTTCTATTAAGAGGAAGTAAAATACCTTAAATTTGAAAACAGCAACTTTAAGGTATTAATATTTTGCAATAGATTTTTTTTTAATCTATCTATTCTTCTGTCAACCCTGCTTTTTTATTATATATATATATATATATCATAAAAGATAAATGTCTGGGATTTATCTACTATTCATGAAAATTATTTCTAGCTGCTAAAGTTTTGGTTTCCTTTTATTTACTGTATTATCTTGCATTAGTTTCAATTTTTTACAATGCACATATTCTGTACCACTTTTGCAAAAACAAATGATTTAAAAAAAAAAATTGGGGGCAAATTTACCAAAATGTAAAAGATAGTTAATTTTGTGGGTGTCGTATGTAATTGTTGAATCACTAAATTCTACCTCTGTAACTAATAATACAGGATATGTAAATTAAATTCAATTTAAATAAAAAAATTAAAAAGTTAATTTTTTAAAGTAGGGATATTGAAATATTTTGTATTTTCCTGAAAAAAACAATTTTTTTTTTTATTTTAAAGAAGAATTTTCAAAAAGGAAAATTGTGAGCCCAGGATTAGTGTATTGGGTATTCAGAGAGGGCACACAGAGTCAAGGTCAAGGCTGAAGGAGTCCTAGGGCAAGGTGTCTTTTCAGCCCAGAGAGGCCCCAGGGTAGGCAGCAAAGGGAAGGATCTGTAGCCACAGTCCTGACCCGGGAAGGGAATTGAGGTTGCCTTTAGAAGCTGGGTCTCCCGAGGCCTGGGAGCATCCAGCAGGCAACTATGCCCCCCCCCCCCGCCCCCTCCCCGGTGATGACCTTGGTTCCTGGGAGAACATTTAGGCAATCAGAGGGCTAAGTTCGCACAGCTCCTACAGGATGGGTGCAGAAGTTTGACCACCACAGCCTGGACACGCGTCCAGCTCCCAAAGGCGCCAGGCCCAAATCACTGTTTCGTGATTATAAACGGGTATGTGTAGCGGGAAGTCTGCAAGCATCAACGGAACATTTTTTTTTTTTTTCCTTTTCCAAGAGAGGAGAACGCTTCACGTCGGGAAGAAGCTATGGAAATAGAACAATATGACACGAGAGGGAGGGAGGAGTGTGTGGGTAGAAATGATACAGGGTAGGCATTGGGTGGAGAGACGGGGGAAGCCTTAGCTTCCATAATACCGAAATCACCTACTTGCGTCCATCTTTTCACCGGACTGTGACCTTCCATGGTCTGTGCCCAACTGGTCTTTGAGACTCTCCCCGTCACCTCGCAGGGCTTCGGCTCCCCGTAGGTGCTCAATAAATGATCAACTGAAAAGAGACTGCTCCTTGCATCGGTCCAGTCCGGGGATAACGAGGAGAAAACAAAAAGGCCTGCGCTCCGGAGTTCCTTCGGAGGGACTATTGGGCACTGGGGGATGGGGGTGGGGGACTGTCATACTTTATGGTGGAGGGAACGGTGCAGACAGCGGCTCTCTACGGGGAGGTGGTGGTGGTGGGGGGGTGTTTGCCAACCTCAGCCTTTGGGGAAGGAGAAGGAGATCCAAGAAGGTGGGGAGGTGCGTGTGCCCTCCTCGCCAGGCCCGCGGATGCTGGGTGGTACCCACGGAGGCGCTCGGATCGCTAGGGATGGAGCTGAGACAGGGGTCTCCCCTCCCCTTTCAGGGCATCTTGGTCCTTCTATTTCACAGACCTCACCTTCCCCATCCGGCAAGTGGGAAGACTCCCCGCTTCCAGAGCGCCAGGATGGGGAGGAAGGCTGGGAGCGGGAGTGCGGAAATCGCGGCGCTCCGGCGTGCGGGCATCCCCGCGGGGTTCGCGCGGGTTCGCTCTGGCCCGGGCGCCAGTGCAGCCGGGACGCCCCGCCGGGGCCGAGCGCTCCCCCCCACCCCCTCTCCGGGTACCCAGCGTCCCGCTCCCCTCCCCCCGCCCAGCGTCTCCTGGGTCCTCCGCAGCCGAGGCCCGCCCCGCCTCCTCGCGCAGCCCTCGGCCGCTGGGCGACCCGCGCTGCCCCGGCGGCGGGCGGAGGGGCGCGCGGGGCGGGTAGGAGCCGGGGCCCGCGAGCACCGGGCGCGCGGGGACCCGGGACGCACGCGGCCGGCCGGGCGGCGCGCGCTTCCCCCTCCCCCGCGGCCCGAGCGCGAGCCGCCGTGACGTCACGGGCGGCCCGCCAGCCCCGCGCTCCAGCGGGCAGAGCGCGTGCGGCCGCCGAGCACATGGGCCCGCGGGCTGGGCAGGCTCGGGGCGGCCTGGACCCGGACCGGCAGCGAGGGGCCGCGCGCAGGGACGGACCCCGACATCCCCCGGGGCCGCGAGCGGATTTCCACGCGGAGAGGGTGTTGGCAGCCCCGGCGACCTGCCGAGACACAGCGGGATCCACCTTCCAGTAAGTTAGAATTTCGCCCTCTGCGTTTCTGGGAACTCGCAAGCCTAGGCCTGGCGAGTTGGGATGCGCAGGGAGTAGTTGGACGGAGGAGAGGGGCTTTGGGATTCGGAGGTGTGCTTGTTCACCGCGCACTTTCCTCATCACCAGACTGGAGAGTGGCGGTGAGTTTGGGCGTTGGTGGGGGGCGGGGTGGGGGGGGCATCAAATGGACAATGCATGCACGAGATAATTCCGGGTTTGTGCACTTGATGGAAGGTATATTGTTACCGAACACCTAAAAATAGAGCTCCTCCAATCAGTACCGATTTGGGGTCGCAGATAGGGTTTGGAGGACCCTTTTGAGAAGCTGGCGGCCTGTGAAGCGTATGATGCTGCCTCCATCCTTTGACCATTATCTTCCCCCACCAGATGATTTTCAAAAACCCAGAAACTGCTTTTGGAAACTTTCTCTGCTTTTGCATTGCATTTACAGATTTGCTGGGTGTCCCCACACCCTTCTCATGGCCATTCTTTTTGGATGGCTTGTTGGTATAATTGGGTTTACTGTCCTTAGACTAACATGCTCTTATTCTTGCTAGTGTTGGGGGTGGTTATTGACTTTCAGGAAGGGCAGCCATGAGGCTGCATGTGTCCCGTGCCCGGATACACTATGAATTTTCCTGATACTCTGTAAGCATGGAATATTCTTCTGTTCACGGGAGTCCCTGGCTTCAGGCCCTTCCAGAAGATGAGAGAAGAGGGGAACTCACTTGCGAGGGTTTTTAGGGAGTAGAGGGTGAAGTTTTGGTTTTCTTTTCTGGTCTTGTGTTTTCCAAAGGGAGGCTGGCAACCCCCGCTGGCCCACTCCACCACTGTGAGCCCTGCCTTCTGGAGCTGTTTTGCTGCTGGAGGAAGCAAAGCCTGGAGAAAAACGTGTGTTTGTGTGTGGTGGGTGGGCGGGGGCCTGGAGGACAGGGACTGTATCTTCTCTGTTGTTAGTCATAGGATGTTGCAGACCTATTTTGCATACTGGCCTTGACAAGTTGAGGCTTGTTCATTTGACACAGTCCTGTGGTCACAGCAAATCTTTCTAAAACTCTAACCAGTGGAAAAGGTACTTGTGTGGATCCTCTGAACCCTGAGTGGAACTTCCTGAAAGATTTACTTGGAGAAAAACCTTGGAAGCAGCAGAAGGACAAACAGAATGGCTGGCTGGGCAAAGCCTCGTGGCCCGGTCTCCACGACTGCAGGGCAGTTACATCTTAGAGGTGAGGACGGGCCTCGTGGTCTGAGCTGTTGGCAGAGGGCCCAACTGGAATTCCTCGTGTGGGTCTGGTGATGGAGAAAGGCTGCCTGGGTCCAGGGGCGACCCTAATGCTGCACCCATTGAATTCCCAGAGGGGATTTATTATGTGGTCACATTGTAGTTTGGTCTGGTGAAGGGTCCTGTTTATTGCTGTGGCTTTACCTACTCTGAGTGCAGAATCCTGCATAAGCCAGGCTTCTCTGGAAGAGTAGACAAATCAGCTTGCTTTTTCGGATTTTCCCCTTTCTTCCTCCCTCTCCCCTCCCTCCCTCCCTCCTCCATGCTGTCTGGTGTGCTCTTTCTGTCCCTGGCTGGAGCTTTTTTGGCTTAGAAGGAGGGAGTTCTTTTTCTCCTCCGTTCTGAGATCTCCGACCCCCACTGGTCTCTGTGATTGCTGGTCTAAACACCGGAGGAATTCTCCGTGTCCACATCCAGTCAATCCCATGGGCTTTAGCTTCTTTTTTCTTCTTGAATGGCTGGCAGGCAGGCTGGCTGGGGTTGGAACCTTCTGCCTGTCTGGGGTGGACACTTTTCTCCAACAGCTCAGCTCAAGAGTCTCCTGGACGATAAGACACCCCTTTCTGTTTTCTTCTTCTTTGTGTTCATATCCCTGAATTTGGCCAGACCAATGGCAGATCAGCCCTTTTCTGAGGAAGTCGAGGACCTTGGATAGTTGCCGGAACGAATTGTCTGGCGATGTGGCATGGGCCTATTAAAGGCTGTACTTGACTGTAGCTCTTTTTTGTCAGATGCCCTCCTGGATGCTTGGGTCTCTTATTTTGCATTCCCTTTCACAGCGGGCTGTAGACACATCACTCTCTTTGCATTTGTTTTTTTTTTTTTCCTTCTCTCCTGATGCTGGTTTGTGATCTCTTTAAGAGACCAGGACTCCCTTGTTCTGTATGCCGGCTCTGTAAGGAGCCCCGGATCCAGGGCGCCGACAGAGCAACATCGATAAGCCCCACTGATGGCCACTTCTATAGTCTACCTAGTAAGCCTCAGAAATTTTCGGCCTACTGGAGAATGCAGCTCAGATGGTTCTCTGATAGGTGCCTCCTCCGTCTCTTCTGTTTCTCCAAGTAATCTAAGGAACTAATAACAATAGTAATAATAATAAATAATAATGATGATAGTAGTTCCTATAATAACAGGAAATTGTATATTATGCCAAGCATGTTCTTTGGATTGTATGCGCCTTACAACCTCACCAGGCGATTATAATAAAGTATCTAGCAATGATGAGGTTCTTATCATGGGCCAGCATCGGTTTTAAAGGCTTTAAATATATTATCTCACTTAATCTCCCAGTGATCATATAAAATTATCACTATTACCAGAATTTTGTAGGTGAGGAACCCACAGCTCAGAGTGGTTGAAAGTAGCCTCAAGGTCACACAGGTGGGAACTAACACAGCCGTCAGGATTTGGCCCAGGGCCTGCTCCCAGAAGTAAGAGGACAGTGAAATTAAGAATATGCAAAGAATGGGGCGCCTGGGTGGCTCAGCGGGTTAAGCCTCTGCCTTCGGCTTGGGTCATGATCCAGGGGTCCTGGGATCAAGCCCCCACATCAGGCTCTCTGGTACACGGGGAGCCTGCTTCCTCCTCTCTCTCTGCCTGCCTCTCTGCCTACTTGTGAGCTCTGTCTGTCAAATAAAAAAATAAAATCTTAAAAAAAAAAAAAAGAATATGCAAAGGATGCTTTTGACCAAGAACAGCAGGACTCAGGCAGGATAGAAATTCTGACATCTTTTTTATTTTATTTTATTTTATTTATTTTACAGAGAGACAGCCAGAGAGGGAGCACAAGCAGAGAGAGTGGGGGTAGGGGAGAGAAGCAGGCATCCTGCTGAGCAGGGAGCCTGATTACAAGGCTGGAACCCAGGACCCTGGGATCATAACTTGAGTCAAAGGCAGCCGCATAATGACTGAGCCACCCAGGTGCCCCAATCCTGACATCTTGTACAAAGACACCTCTGGCTCTGGCTGCCTGCCTCTTCTGCCCCTTGGATCGAGCTGCTCTGAGTGGGGCCACGGAGCCTCAGACAGGCCTTTAGTGTCTGCAGAGCTCTGGCCCCAGAGCCTGGGGAGCAAAGGCCTCCCGGAGCCCGGACAGGAAGCTCAGACATGGTGCAGAATCTGTGAGTATTTGTAAAGTGCCACAACCAGGCACCCTGCCTGACTTCGTAACCGGCATTTAATGACCATCAACATCCACAGCAGATGGGAGATAGGGCTCTTTGAGCAAATCTTCCCCTTCCTGCACATTCCCCGCAACTGCTCGGAGCCCTTGTCTTTATCCTGCATGTGTGCAACTGCAGTAGCTTCCAAACCTTCCATCCAAAGATTGTGGTAGCCCCTCTCTCAACCCTGTCAGTAAAAACAACGACACTGTGGGTCATAAAACGGGAGACTTACATTCACGAGGCCAAAATGGTCTCAGTCATTTTTGGTGGCAGAATTCTGACTTGTCTTTCCTTTATTTTCTCTTCCTCTTTTTGTGTGTTGGGGGGGTGAAGGTAGAGGATGTTGTTTTGCTGGTGTCTGGTGGGTAATCTGAGCCCCAGGATTACTTCTTTACCTGCCTCTTCCTCCCTTCTTAACCATGAGCTGCTTGAGAGCAGGGGAGGGTGGCGCGAGGAGGGGCCGGGTGAGGAGGGGCCGGTGGTCTTCACCTGTCTGGTGGCAAACACAGCCCTGGTTCTCATCTGAATCAGGTGACTGTCAAGGACTGCTTTGTTTTTAAGGAATCAAGCAGCCCCTAGTCTATTTTCATTGTCTTAGAGATGAAGCAGCCCAAAGTGTTGGGAAGTGGAGGGTTTGCCCAGTGGGAAGGAACACTGAAGAAAGAGAAGGAAACCAGGTAGCTGCTGGAGGCCTCTGGGTAATGCCTCTAAGAGGTAGTGATGCCTATAAGAGGGTTATTTTGGGGGCAAGTTACTTCACCTCTGTAAGCCTCAGTTTTGTCATCTATAAAATGGGGACAGTAAAGCACCTGCTTCACAAGTTGGTGTGAGGAGGAAATCGGGGATGAACAGCAGGCATTCGGCAGAGTGCCTGGGCTCCTAGTAAACCCTCTGTAGAAGTTAGCTAATATCACTGCTACAATTACTGGGTTTTTATTACTTCCTGTGGCTGCTTGGAGTAGTGGTTTCTGAATACATTTTAATGTAAAGGTGACATTCTGGGGACACAGATGACAAGATGGCAGTGACTTCACTAGAGGTCTTTGCAAGCATCTGAGTGAAAGCCTGGCTGTTGTAAGTAGGAAAGAGATAAGCAATCAGGGAAGCTGCAGAAGCAGGTCTCCAAAAAGACAGGGAAGTGGGGGGGGGGGACCCCTCAGGCCTCAGTCTGTTTTTGCAGGTGACTTAACCTCTCAGCTCGATGCAGGGAGAATGGTTTTTCCCTCTCTGGGATGGTGCGGAGCACTTAGCACAGAGGAAGTAAGCTCTTGACGAAGACAGAAGAGCGGTTGTTACTGATTTTTCTTGAGGACTCCCTTTGCCTGGTCACTGTGCTACTCAGCTCAAGACTGATGGATCTGTTCGTCCATTTGCTGAGCAGTTGCCGTGTGCCAGGCACTGTTCTAACTGCTGGAGATCCAGCAGGGAAGGAAAGAGAAAAAAATCCCTGCCTTCCTCTAGCGTCCTTTCCAGTCCAAGACGCTCGGTGGGGCAGGGTGGTCCTCAGAGGGAGATGTGGAACTGGTGGAGGCAGAAACTGCACCCACTCCGTGCAGAGTGACTCTGGCCCCGCTGGGCGTGAAGTGCCTAGCACCAGGCCTGGCATGTGGTAGTTATTATATAAGTGGTAGTTGCTATATTTGTATTCTTTCATTTCCCCTACTGAGATTTATTTTCTCCATGGTATTTGTTATGGACTGAATGTTTACATCCTTCCAAAATTCGTATGTTGAGGGCACCTGGGTGGCTCAGTCAGTGAAACGTCTGCCTTTGGTGGCTCTGGTCATGATCCCCGGATCCTGGGATCAAGCCCCATGTGGGTCTCCCTGCTCAGTGGAGAACCTGCCTGTCCCTCTCCTCTGCTGCTCCCTCTGCTTGCTCACGCTCCCTCTCTCTTTTGCTTTCTCTCTGTCTCAGGCAAATAAAGCAGACTCCCCACTGAGCAGGGAGCCCGATGCAGGACTCCATCCTAGGACCCCAAGATCATGACCTGAAGGAAGGCAGACACTTATTGACTGAGCCACCCAGGTGTCCTGTTAATAGTGCTTTAGAGGATAATGTGTTCTAAGGCAGTGGGTAGAGCAGGTGAGGGTCTGGAGGCCTGGGGTGTGCTGCAGTGTTAAGTTGGCTGGTGGGGCATGCTCCGTCCAGAAGCTGACATTGGAGCAGCCTTGAAGGAGGTGGAGGAGGCTGGTCCAAAGGAGGCTGTTCCAGGCCCTGGGGAAAGCCAAGATAGAGGCTGAGAGCAGGGATGAGCCTGTGAGACGGAGGAGCAGCACTGAGAATGAACTGGAGTGGTAGCGTGAGCCAGGCGGATAGGACAGAGGCGGAACGGGACGGCAGAACAGTATACATTGGGTCCTTTATATGGTCTTCATGTCTTTGCGGAGACGTTTTGTTTTCTTTTTCCTTTCGTTGACTGAGGTGTAATTGACATAAAACGTTATGTTAGTTTCAGATGTACCTGACCTTGGTGAAATGAGCATCACAACAAATCTAGCTAATATCTGTCACCTTACATAGCAAGTCATCGTTTACTCAGTGAAAGGGGAGCTATTGAAGGGTTTCAGACAGAGAACTGATGGGATATGATTGAGCTTTTATAAACGATCCGTTCGCCCACTGTGCTGAGAAGGGCCTAAAACAGGGTCAGAAGCCAGGGCCTCTGGGCAAACAAGCAAGCATCACAGGCTCTTGGCCCAGGCTGTGGTGCTGGGCATGGCTGCTAGTAACAGGCTTCTGGACTGCTCAGTACTGTATCCCAAGCATCTGAAACTGCTGTCCCGGGTGGTAGCCACCAGCCTGGATGGCCCCTGAGCACTTGGAAGAGGCTTGTCTTTTTTTTTTTTTTTTTTTAAGATTTTATTTATTTATTTGACAGGGAGAGATTACAAGTAGGCAGAGAGGCAGGCAGAGAGAGAGAGGAGGAAGCAGGCTCCCTGCTGAGCAGAGATCCCGATGCGGGACTCGATCCCAGGACCCTGAGATCATGACCTGAGCCGAAGGCAGCGGCTTAACCCACCGAGCCACCCAGGCGCCCGGAAGAGGCTTGTCTTAATGGAGATGTAATGCATGTGTAAAATACACATCACTTTCAAAGACTTAGTACAAAAAGAAAATGTGAAATACCTCATTAATGAATTCTTTAATGTTGATTATATATTGAAATGAGATTTTGGATGTATTGGCTTATGTACATTATTAAAATTAATTTCACCTGTTTCTTTTAACCTTTTTAAAACGTGGCTACTAGAAAATCTAAGTACACATGTCTGGCGTTCTGTTTCTGCCCAACAGGGTGGCTCTAGAAGAGTGCCTGGGACATGGTAGGAATTCAGGGGATGGAAGGAGTGAGTGCGTGGGTGAGGGAGTGCAGGTACAGGAGATTGATTCTGCAGTGAGGACCCTCCCGGCAGAGGAGAGAGGCAGATCGCTGGTGATATCTGCTGGGGTAGGGAGGAGAAACATGAAAAGGGGGCAGCCAAGTATGTGGAAGAGGGGTGAGGGGGCTTTGGGCTCAGCAAGGGCCCAGAAGACGGGGAACCGAGAGAGGAGGCTCCTGTGTGTCCAGGGGAGATGGCAGGAGGCTGGGGCACTCTCAAGAGCCTTAAAGACCAGGCAGAAATGGACTTAAGCGGGTCCTGCCAGCTCTGGGGGTGCTTTCCAAGGATTGCAACCAAGGAGTGGTTTTCCAGATTTTATATTTAGAGAGATGACAAATGCACATGGAGAATATTTCAGGAAGCAGGTAACTGAGTTGGAGATTCCAGACTCTGTGATGGGAAATTTGGCTTTCTGCACGTGAAAGGAAGGGGAGCTTATCTTTGAAAATCTGGGGAAAATATAATTTCTTGAGTTAAATACAGTTACTGTTTTGTCTTTTTCGCTGTGGTTGTCTTTCTGGTGTATATGGTCACACCCTGACTTGTCCTAGTTACCGTCAGGTAGTGTAAGCATCCCTGAATACTCTTGTAGTCTCTGTCTGTGCTTGTTGGTTGATAACATATCTGTTCAGTGACAACTTCATTGCTCACGTAATCATTCTTCTCATTTTGATGCTCAGTTCCATAATAGACTGTTTATATATATATATATATATACACACACACACACATATATATATATATATATATATATATATATATATATAAATTTTTCAATATTTCAGTTAAAGCTGTTTAGGGTTTTTTGTTTTTGTTTTGTTTTGTATTATATTTGTTGTTGATGTTGTTGTTTTTGGTAAATCTCCAGTCTCAGAATTATTACATCAGAGCGTCTCAGTATTTTACAAGTTTTAGGGAGGGGTTCAGTGGGTTAAAGCCTCTGCCTTGGGCTCAGGTCATGATCTTAGGGTCCTGGAATCGAGCCCCGAATCGGGCTCTCTGCTCAGCAGGGAGTCTGCTTCCTCCTCTCTCTCTCCGCCTGCTGCTCTGCCTACTTGTGATCTCTGGTCTGTCAAATAAATAAATAAAATCTTTAAAAAAAAAAAAAAGTTTTAGGTAACTATTGGAGCCCATGAGATTGACCCTGAAGCCACATTTGCTGTTTTCTGGTGAGAGGTGTGATGTTTACTGCTGTCAGTGGGACAGTGATACACTGATACGTCATTAACAGTTACGTATAGTGTGTATTACATGCTAGACGCATGTTTCCATGCATCATAGGCACTTGCGTTAAACTTTTCTTGACTTTCTTATTCAGCAGATGTTTGTGGAATGCCTGTTGTGTGCTGGGCATTGTTCTAGGCCTTGGATGTTCAGTAGTGATCAACAGATATGGTATCAGTTCTCAGGGAGTTTATTATGTATGGGGGAGCACAGAAAGAAGCAAGTCTGCAGACGAGCCCCTTTATTGTAAGGAGTGTGAAAAAATATGAATAGAACAACATGGGAGGGTCGTTTCTGTGGGGTGAAAGGGTCAGTATTGAAATCCTGCTTCCCGGTGAGACAGGGAGGCCCAGGAGACGTTCACTAGAGAAGGAGCGGAGCACACATGAGAGGAGACGTCGGCGGATGTGACCAGCTATTCAAGAAGAAAGCGTGTCTAAGCACAGAAAAGCTGCAATAAAGAGGGTGGAGAGTTCCTCAAAGTCAATAACAAAGAGCTAAACAGCCTCATCATAAAGTAGGTGAAAGAGATCAGTAAGCAGCTCTCAAGGAAGAAGGCAGAGGCACGAGTGCACGTGGAGAGGTTCTGAGTCTCACTGACGTGGTCAGGGGCGAGGCGCCGTGGAGGTCTGACGTCGGTCTAGGGGATTCGCTCTGTTTTGGCAAACCGCACGGGGCGTTGTCATAAACACACAACACTGTGTAACACTGTTGTGTCGTCAACACTGTTGAGGTCCAGACGACTTCCATCACCCCCAGACGTCCCTCCTGTCCCTTTGCAGTCAGTCTGCTACCCTGTGCCCAGCCGCTGACCACCAGTGATTGTTCTCTGATCTTACAGTTTTGTCTTTCTCACATAAACGGACTGGGATGGTGTGTAGCCCCCCCCCCCCCCAGGTCTGGTTTTTCTCGCATAGCCTGATGCGTGGGGGACGCTGCCACAGATATCTGCAGTTTGGTGTTCAGACGGCCGTTCTGTTCCACGGATACGCCCCCGGTTCGGAACACATCTTTCAGCTGACAGGCATTTGAGTGGTGTCCAGGGGGTACATCTTTCCTATTTTAAAATGTGCCCAGAATAGCAAGTCTGACTCAAGTCTTGGCGAGGCTGTGTGTCTCAGGGTTCCCTGACTCAGCTGTGAGCATGAGGTCTCCTGAGGGACCAGCAGGCAGCATGTGGTAAAATTGAAAGCATGTGTGAGGCCCACACCCCTTGGTCAGTTTGAGAACTCACAGCTCCTGCTCCGTGTTCCTTAAGGATAATCGGGGATGGATGTGAGTGTCTAGAGAATGGGCCAGAAGGACTTAGATCAAAGTCACTGTTGTCATCGGAGGAGGAAAGCGGGGATGGGGTGGTGGTGAGGGCCAAAAGGCTGCTTTGACTTTACTTTTAAGGAATAGAAAAATAGAATAATACAGGCATGCAAAATGCTTCCTTGAGGAGGTGGCCCCTAGGCTGAGGACTGGTGGCCCCCCTCCCCCAGTTGTCCTGCTGGGGGCTGCTTCTGTCTGAGGGAGACAGGACTGTCAGTGATCTGTCTTCAGACGCCAGTCCTCGGGAAGAACCTTGTCATTCCTAACCTTCAGGATCATTTAAGCCCTGTATCTGCCAGCTGCCTCTGGCCAGACAAGCCGGGCTTCTGACCCGCGGCCCAGGCTCAGCCTGTAGTTCGGAGCCGATGGGGGCTGGGTTCTGTGGGCTGCTCACTGCCTGCTTGTCATGCAGCAGGTACTCCGACGAAAACCGGGAAGGCATTACAAGCTTCCAGCCTTGGAGTTTCCGGATCTCGCCTGCCCTCTGAAAAGCACACTCTGGGCAGAAGTGGGACGGAGGGGGCACCCCCCAGACAGGGAGGGCAGGCTGCACGAGGGGGGAGCTCGCGGGAAGCCGTTCCAGGACCCGGCTGTCAGATCTCAGTGCTGGGCCAGAGGAGGGATGGTTGCAGAACCAGGGTCGAGGGTCTCAGGAATCCTTCAGGTATAAAAGGTGGAAACCTTATTGTGCTGTCTGGGAGTTGTGTCTGCAAGGACACTTGCTATGTGCTGCCGTGGTGGTGGAAGACGGTGATTTTCCGTTTCCTTCGTCACCCCTTGCTTGTTTAAAAAACCCTTTGCTTTTCCTTTTAAACAAGTAACTATGTAGGGAATGCCTTACTGATTGAGAAAACATGTGTGGAATGTCCAGCGAGGTGATAGGGAAGGGATGGCGCCTTTGGCTCTGGGGGGACCGAGGAGACTATGGCCAGCAGGCAGCCTCGGAGCTCCTCTTCCCAGGTGCTCTGGGGGGAAGGTGGGCCTGGAAAGGGGCAGTGGAAGCACGGCCTGTGGGTGAGGCTTTCCAGGTCCCCAGCGGCAGTGTCCTCTCAGTACAGACCTCGCCGGGACACTCTGGCCTTTGCCTCGTGGGTTTTTAATGGACCAGATGCACTCATCTGTTTCATAAGAAGCGAGGCTCCCCAAGGATAGGAAATGTCTTTGTCTCTAAGTGGGAAGATGGGCTGAAGTGATCCCAAGGCTGCCTCCCGCCCTGGTTGGATGAATCATTACTTAAGTGGGACCGTGGAATAAACCCGGCGGAGTGAGGGCCGGAAGGGGCCTCTGTCTGCTCCAGCTGCTCTCCCATAAATCACAAGGGCCGTTCCACACAGAGGACCTTTTGTTTTTCCTATTACCTTTTGAAAAATGGGAAAAGCCAATCACCCAATAAGAGGGCACTCTTTGCTGCATTAGCTAGAATGCTCTTCCCAGACCCCACACCCAGGACACCACGAGCACACCGATCTCTCCGAAGTGCACTCTGATCTCGTCCCTGCCCCTGTTCAAAACCTTCTGTAGCTCCTTATCTCTGTGGAATAAAGTCCAAGTACCTCACTGGTTTGGAAGGCAGCTGATGACCTCTTCAGTCCCACATGGAACCCTTCCAGCTCTGCTCTCCAGGCAGAAGTCCGTTTGGTCTCCAAAGAAAACACACACGTGGGGCAGATGTGTGCAAGAGCCTGCCCCCCAGCTGTGGCTCTCCCATTGCGTGAACAGACGTGCCAGGCTTTGCGGTCCGGCGTGAGGTGCTGGTACCCTGGTGGGTGCTCCCTGCCTCAATCCTTGTTGACTGGGATTGAAAGCAATGGGCCAGCCCCTCTCCGAAGAGAAGAAATGTTTCTTCCATAAAACAGCTTGCCCATGGTGTTTCGGATTGCTTCTTCAGACCCTTACATGCTTTTGTGACGGGCTGCGTGTGCCTGGGAAAGTAGCTGCCTCTTAGATTCTAGACTGCTTCTTTCCTTCCTTTTCCTGTTCCCTCTCTGCCTTGACACAGGTTGCCTTATTTATTTATTTATTTTTTTACGAAGCCAATCCTATTGTATCCCATTGGATGGGAAGCCATGGTGTTGGTGGGCCGTTACCGGGCCGTGATGATGATGATGATGATGATGATGGTTTCCCGGCAGCTCCTGGGCTTTTGCCCTCCTGGCGGGTTCATCATTGCCAATTTCTGGCAGGGGAACATGCATGATTTTCAGATCCCTCTTCATTTACTGTGCGCGATCGCAGCAAAGTTGCTGAAGGAAACAAACAAGCAGCTCTCATGGGGAGAGAAGCCCCGCCCCACTTCGTACAGCTCTTCCTGGGCTATCTGTGGGAGCGTCTCGCAGGAAAAATTCATTAAAGACGTAGTTGGAGACCACAGGAGGTTTCTGTGCCCGGAACTACGCAGGGCTCCAGGGCCGCGGCAGAGCAGGGCTACAGAGTTTTACTTCACGGAAGATCTAGTCCTTGACTTTGAGAGATCTCGGCAGAGTGAGAGCAAAAGTTCTGTCAGCGCAGCCATCGCTGTAGGAAATCCTCCCCCTACCGGGCTAAGCCCTGACGGTGCACCAGCGTGCAGAACCGTCCCCACGTTAATTCGTGCAGTTAGTAAGTGTGAACGAATTCCGTGTGTAAATTGCACTGGAACAGCTGCGTTCAGTCACCAGCATTTACTGTCTGTCTCACTATAGGCCCTGTGCTAGGCTCGCTGCTCTGCGGTTGAGAAGAGCTCCGGGGGTCCCTCGGAGACCCTCCCCACTGAGTGAGTCTAGTGCGGGGCTACACACATGGGATTTTGCACATGTGGACGACACTGTCCACATGCTGGGACAGTGGTTCTCAGAGACGAACGGGATGGTGCTGGAGCCCAGGAAGCCCGGCAGCGGTACACAAGGGAAAGCTTCAAGAGCCGCTGACTTGGGTGGGTGGAGGTCTGGTTGGTTGGGAAGGCCTCGTGGTCAGGGGATGGGGGTCATGGACAGGGTTGGAGTGGAGTAGGTGGAGATGGGTTTGCCTGTGATAGAGGGGCTAGGAGTCTGTTTCTTATCTCTGAGTGGGAACATGAATTCCTTCCTTCGGCTGATGGTGAGCATCTGTAGTAATCAGTCGTATGTCACGGACAGTAGCTGAACCCGCTGTGTGAAGGGCACAGTGCCAGGTATGTCACAGGCATCAGCCCATGCATTGCTCAGCACTGCCTTATGTGACAGCAACCGTTATCAACCCCATTTTCCAGTTGGGTCAAAGGGAGGCTCAGAGGTGTTCCCTGACCGGCCAAGGTCACACAACTTTTACAAAGTAGATGGGAACCCAGGTCAGAGTGTGAAGACTGGGTTTGGAA
Organism: Mustela nivalis; assembly: GCF_964662115.1. NCBI lineage: Eukaryota > Metazoa > Chordata > Mammalia > Carnivora > Mustelidae > Mustela > Mustela nivalis. The sequence goes on along the minus strand of NC_139021.1, from coordinate 13,021,542 downwards.
CCAACCCATGAACTCCAGATCCTCAGGAAATATAAAAACGAATCCTCTTCCCTAGATGAAGTTTCTTTTTATTCCCCTCCCGTTTTCCGATCCTTCCTCTTCTGCAGTATTCTGAAAGGGCAGGGCAGTTTTGACTTCAGCTGTAAATTTTAGAGATCAAGACCCCAGGTGTCTGTTCTGAATGAGACAATCTCTGGATAGAGACCGCGAGAGCAAAGGGAAGAATTGAGGTTGTAGCTCTCGCGGGTGATGGAGATGGAGGGCAAAGGCCTTCCCGTTACTGCTTTTTCTGTGTCCTAAACCTGTTTTAATTATAAGTGGGACTTGGTGGCAGTGAGGGGGAGGCGTGACGAGCACAGTGATGAAGTGCCAGCGGAGAGGAAACGCTCAGGTGTCTGGCTCAGCCCTCTCCTCCTCCCTGACCGTCTCCTCGGACTTCTGAACAAGGAAACAAGGGTGCCACCTCCATTTCCTCTCCTGGTGACCCTTGTAAGTGCCTCGCTATACCCAGCTTTGCTTCGGGCGGCGTGGGCAGAAGGGACAACGTGCATCAGATTTTCCTGTATGTCCCTGACCTCACGGTCTGCCTCCGTCTCCCCGGACCCTAACGCCAGACTCTCTGGCTTGAACCTCAGCACTGCTGCAGGGTAGATGCATGACTTTCACGACTCTGGGCGTGTTTCTTCCTCTGTAAAAGGTGACACAGGAGGAAACTGAGTTCAGATGAACAGATGTAGGGCGTGCCTCTCGCCTCCCAGGCACCACATCTGAGGCCCTGGGAGCTTACAGGCTCTCCCAGAGGTGGTTGGGGACCCGCCCTCCAGCTGGCACGTCTAGGGGGTGGAGGGGGGGTGGCAGAGAAGAAGTGGATCCAGGCCTGCTGCGTATCTCACCTCTGACTCTTTAAACCCAACATGAATGGGAGGAGGATCGGACTGCAGAACTGTGAGCCCTGCAGATAGGAAATGATTTCTGCATTGTCTGTTGACCTGGATTGCTGGTATTCCTGGTGGAAAGTGGACCTGGGAGTTGAGAGGAGGCTCTCTTACTGATAAGACCTCTGTACCTGCTCCCTACCCCCTTCCCCAAGATTCCCAAGAACAGAGTTTCTGGTGTCTGATTGAGGGGAAGGGGGGCTGACCAGGTGAGGCCATCTCGGCCACCTCTGCACCTGCCTGGAATCCTGGAGTCTAGCCGATGGTGCCGGCAAGGTCAGGGAGAGGTGTTTCTGGGTGGGGGTCACAGTGAGTGAGCCTTTCATGTCTCCCGTCTGTTTCTTCCCCATTTTGTGAGGGGCTGGATTGAGTCTTGGAGAATGGCTCTTGCTGTATGCTGGGCGCTTACTCTCATTTATTGAGCGCCTGCTTGTGAAGCGCTTTGCTCTACCTGCAGGCCTGGGCTCACTCAATCCTTATAGCAAACCCTTTGAGGTGACGGAGCTGATCACCATCCTCATTGACAAATGTGGGGGCGTTGAGGCATAGCTTGTTTTTAGTTTTTTAGTTTTCACATTTAAATGTTTTTATGTATGTAAAATACACATAATGAAATTGACCATTTTCACCATTTTTAAGTGTCCAGTTCAGGGGCATTAAGCACATCCACATTGGTGTGTAGCCATGAATCTCCAGAGCGTCTTCGTCTTCCCAAACTGAAACATTAAGCACTGAGTCCCGATTCCTCCTCCCTCCGGCCTCAGCAACCACTGTTCTACTCTCCGTCTCTGCTACTGTGACTAGTCCAGGTACTTGCTCTTACGGGGGGTCAGACAGCATTTGTCCTTCAGGGGCTGGCTTAGCTCACTTAACATAAAGTCCTGTTGGAGCACGGGTCAGTGCTTTAAGGCTGGGTGCTCTTCTGCTGGATGCACGTACCACGGGTTTGTTCATCTGTTCACCAGTTGATGGACATCTAGGTTGCCTCCACCATGTGGCTACCGTGAATCATGCCCCTGGAATTATGGATGTAGGTATTGCTGGGTCATGTGGTGATTCTGTGTTCAGTTTTTTGGGGAGACGGCCATACTGTTTTCCATAGTTGCTTCATACCCTCACCAACACTTATTTTACATATATACGTAACTATACATGCATGTATATGGTAAGTGGTAGCCACCCTGGTAATTGTGAAATGATGTCTCACAGTGGGTTTGATTTGCATCGCATTAAATGACTAAGTGTTGAGCGTTTTCTCCTGTGCTTACTGACCACTTCTAGATCTTAACAGAAATGTTTGTTGCTGCTGCTGAGTTGTAGGGGTTCTTTATATATTATGGGTATTAATCCGTTTTCAGGTATATTATTTGCAAACATTTTCTCCCATTCTGTGCGTTGTCTCTTCACTCCCTGAATGTACAAGTGGTTTTAATTTTGATGATGTCCAACTTAGATGCTTTTTTCTTTCGTTTTGGCACAAGGCACAGAAACTCCAGCCATGGTCATCCAGTCAGAGTGTCAGAGCACAAGTCTTATGCCTGCAGCACTGCCCTGAGTCTTCATCCTTTGGATTCCAGTGGCCAGTGTTTATTCTGTCAGGTGTCTCTGTTTAGCTCTCCGGTGCGTATTCTTGGTCATGCCCTCAGAGTTCTAACAGGTGGACTTTCTTTCCGCACTTCCCAGAGTACAGGGGGGCTCCCAGCTTCCTGGTACCTGGCGAAGATTGGGTGAGGGCAAGTACTCACTAACGTGCAGTCAACAGCCTATTAAGGGTCACAGTGTGCCCACCCTGGACACTCCAACATATCGAAGACCTGTCCAAGAGTTGTTTTTCTTGCATAAGAATTGACTAGCAAATGCTTTTGGTCACAAACATTTGTGGTGACAGTTGGTGAGCAGATTTCATGTAGCTCTGATGGTTAGCCCATCATCCTCGATAGATGCCTCGAAAAGAAACGGCTGTCATTTATTGGCCAGTCATGATGCATGGTAGTAGGCGGACACCTGTAAACCCTGCACCTTGCTCAGGAGCCAGGGTCTGACCTGTAAGCACTGACTCTGCCTGCGTCTTCTTTCTGGTCTTTCCTGGCCCTATATCTCGGCGCTCTCCTCCAGGGAGAACTGTGATCCTGAGTTTTGGAGTTTATTGTTGCTTTGCTTAAAAATTGTTTTCACTGTATACATGAGTCAGCCTTAATACTACACTATTTTCTTTCCTTCCTCTTGAGCGTTACAGAAATTCCGTGCTCTCTGCAGCTTCCTTTGGGCCTCAGCACCTCGTTATAAGTCCCTGTTGGTGCACAGCAGTCTGTTTCTCGCTGTGGTCATCTCTTCCACTGTGTGAACACACCATGGTTTATTTATCCGTTCTCCAAGGGCATGCAAGTTGTTGGCAGTTGTTTTTCTTTGTTTTGTTTTGTCGTTTTCTTTCCCCACACAAACAGCATTACTGGGTGCAGTGTGTGGGTTTTTTGTTTTGTTTTGTTTTGTTTTTTTGTTTGTTTGTTTTTAAGTAAATGGTATTTTAAAAATATTTTTATAGGTTTTATTTATTTTTTGGACACAGAGAAAGAGCTAGTGAGAGAGAGAGAGAACGCAAGCAGGGGGAGTGGCAGGCAGAGGGAGAGGGAGAAGCAGGCTCCCTGTTGAGCAGGGAGCCCTACTCAGGGTTTGATTTGAAGACCCTGGGATCATGACCTGAGCCAAAGGCAGACGCTTCACTGACTGAGCCACCCAGGTGCCCGGGCGCATCTTGTTTGCCTGTTCACACAGGGTTTGTGTCTGGAGTGCTGGCACCCCATGTTGCTTTGGGATTGTCCTGGGATCCTACACTTTCAAAATTGGAAGGGACTTCTTTTTTTTTTTTTTTTTTTTTTTTAAAGATTTTATTTATTTATCAGAGAGAGAGAGGGGGAGAGAGCAAGCACAGGCAGACAGAATGGCAGGCAGAGGCAGAGGGAGAAGCAGGTTCCCTGCTGAGCAAGGAGCCCGATGTGGGACTCGATCCCAGGACGCTGGGATCATGACCTGAGCCGAAGGCAGCTGCTTAACCAACTGAGCCACCCAGGCGTCCCGGAAGGGACTTCTTTGGCCAAGTATTTCACCTTCACTGATCATCTAAAAGAAAATATTTTTGGTGTGGTGGTTAAGAGCTTAGTCCATGACATTGGAGGGCCACTGCTTCCCTCCTGCCTTTGCCTCCTTCTGTGACTTAGTTCATTGTGCAGTGACCTTAACTTTTCCCTACCTCAGTTTCCTCCATTGTAAACCCAGGGTAAAAGTCTGGATCAGATCGTGCAGGATTAACTCTGGACCAGAGTGATAAACGCTGAGCAAGGTCTCTGTCCTGCTGATGTTGATCCTGGTTGGTGTTTAAAGATCATTTATACCTGCCCCAGAATGATGCTGAGATAGAAACTGAAGCCCAGGAGATGGGCAGTAGCTCAGACAAGGTCACGTAGTGGGAGCAGTAGGATTGGCATTCTGGAAACAGCCCATGTTCAGTGTATTTTCTTTCATTGTGGGCCCAGGATTCCAGGCAGGTCCACGGTCCTGCTGGACCATTGTGCTCTGTCCGATGATCTTGACCTGTCCAGGTGGGTTTTTCCTCTTCCTGTCCAGACTTCCTAGTGCTTTTCTGCTTGGAATGTAGGAAGGCAGGGCACCTGCTCTGGTGGAACTGTGTTTCTGATTACCCAGGACTTACATACCCCCAGCCAGGGTAAGCCCTCCAGAAACAGATACACTGGCTGTGGTCTTATAGAAAGGGCTCCCAAGAGGCCCCACCCCATCCTGGATGCCTGCCCCATGAATAAATAGCCCTGTAATTTCTGTGTTCCTCCCTGCCTCGCGTTCCAGCCTTCAGACCCAAACTGGGGGAGGAGGGCATGCAGGTCTCTCTTCTGGGAGAAGGACCTGGTTCATCAGCAAGATTTATTCATTCATTTAGGGTCTGAGAGCCCAGAGCCTGGGTGTTTAACGACCTGGGGCTCTGCTTGGCATTTTGCATTGTTCTGTTCTTCGTTGGCAGAGACCACCAAAAGCCATCAAGAGAGTTGTTCCCATGCATTAGGAGCATGGAAAAGCGTCCGAAGCGTAATGGGTAAGAGGGAGGGCTTTTTGTTCCTACAGTGTAGGTTTGGGTCCTGCCTCTGCCTTGGGAAGTCTCAAATCTCCTGGGAGAAGTCACCCTCTTGAGTGTGTTTCCACATCTGTAAAACTGGAAAGTCAATAGTATCTACCAGGTACTTTGTTGCAAAGATTGAAGGAGATTCTGTGCACGGGAGCTTCCCCCCGAGCCAGCATGTAGTTGGTGCTCAGTAAGTGCTGGCGATTATTATCCGGCCAGCCAATGAGCCCCCAAAATGCTGGAACGGGGTACCTGGCACAATAGGTGGTCAGTAAACACGTGATGAATGAGTGAGGGTGTTGAGTGCTTCCCGTTTTGAAAAACATTTATAAGTGTTTCATTTTTTAAAATTCCTAGTTTTGGAGTCTTGGGATCCATGCCCAAGCCCCTGTCTCTGCAAAATGGCATGAATTGCTACCCTCCTTTGGGCCTTGATTTCTTCCACTGTGGACTCATGTCAGTGTGCATATAAATAGATCTGACTGTATACCAGCTTCCGACTTGAGCGCTCTGCCTTTGTATGTGTAGTTTGTGTGGTCGATCTTAATTTCCCTGTTTTACCGACAGGAAAACCGAGGCAGAGGGGAAAGTGACTTTTCAAGGTAACTGTGAATAAGTAGTAGGGACGGAGCTAAGATCTGAAACCAGGCAGTCTAATTTTAGGATCTTTGTGTCTTCACTGGTATGCTTTCCTGCCTTGAGGGTATGTCTGCCTCAGGGGTTCCAGGTTGATGATTGATAATGTGCAACGCGGAAGAATTTAGGGGTGTTTGGGAGAAGTTTATTAATGGCACCTTCTGCCCAGCCCTCAGGAGCACAGGGCAGTCCAGGGGAGGCCCCGCCTTTGCTGAAGCGGCGGGGTGGGGGGGTAGGATCTGAACACAAATGTCCCTTTGTCCCTTGTACCACAGATCATCTCTCCCATCTGGCAGCTCCAAGGCTCATCCACATTCTTTCGTCCTCCTGGAATGTCAGTGGATGGAGTATGGACCTAAGGGTAGGGCTGAACATTTGAGGCTTAGAACTTTTTGCCTTTTGAAGAGATGTTTGTGGTATGGTTGCTCCCTCGGATTTTGCCCTATGTCCGCAGTTCAGCCTGCTTGGGGAATGAATCCTAGTGTAGACAATAAATGCAGGTTCACATTCCATCACCCACTGGTCCTGTGGACCTGACTCATGCTGGGACTTAATCAGTAAGGGTGGATTGGTAGCAGGCTCCTTCCGTTTGTTCCAGTAGCTCATGGGGCTCAGGGCACACAGGCAAGAAACTGATAGCTGCCAAGTTGCTCCCCTTCCCCCCAAACTGACAGTGTGGCTTTCATTGTGGGTGTAATAAATGGTGCTTTTTAAGGATACCTCTCAGCTGTTGAGTGTTTTAAGCTTCCAGATGTTCTTTGCCCAGGAAGCAGAGTGGGTGCATGATTCGATCTCTTTAAAGGTTGATGCAGACATTTCAGTAACTTGCTTCCAACCCCAGGGGAGGTATCCTATTTCCCTCTAGGGACAGAGACACCCATTTGCTAGTGTGGCCTGGGTGAAGCATTTAGCAAGTTGTAAGTGAAAACAAGTGACCTGGATTTGCAGGCAGGAGGCCTGAGTTCTGGTTCACACTGGTTGTGTGACTCCGGGCTGAGCAGGTGACCTCTCTGACCCTCAGTTTCTGAAGCTTTCAGCTGGGGACACTTTTATTTATTTATTTATAATACATTATTTGCCTCAGGGGTACAGGTCTGTGAATCATCAGGCTTACACATTTCATAGTACTCACCATAAGAACTATAGGAAGCACTGTCAGGTAGAAGCCAGAGTCTGTGCAGATGTTAGCTCTTCTGACCCAAGGTTGTTGGACTCTCTGACTACAGTTGTTCTGTCTGGAAAATGAAAATTGTAACAGTGCCTACATTCATAGGGTTGTTGGAAGGATTAAAGGAAATAATGCCTACAAAGTGCTTAGAACCCAACCTGTTCTAGGACCTCAGTGTGTCCTGGTTGTTGTAATTATTATTGTAGTGGCTGTTGTGGTTTAGGACCTAGAGACACCGAGATGGAACAACCAGTCACTGGGACACCAGAAAGGGAAAGGAGCAGAATGCATATAAATGTAGTGATGAGTAGAGGGCATAAGTCCATCCGGGCTTGACATGCCCATGGAGATAGGACTTACCTGGGCTGAATCTTTGAAGCAGAGATTCCAGGCTTCCTGGGCAGAAGGGATGGAGGGCATTGCAGGCAGTTGGAGCAGCACCTGCTGGGCTTTGACGGGTGGGAGCTGGCTCTGTTCGGGGGCCACACGAGCTGTTTGCAGGGGCAGACCTCAGCAGGGCACTGTGGAAAGGAACCCAGCAGAAAAGAGGCCAGCTCCCAGAGATTCTCCAGGGAAAGTCAAGGAAGAATCTGGGGCCGGAGGGTAATATGATTGGACTTGGGCATCAGATCACTCCAGGTGCTCAGAGGAGGTGGTGTTGAACAGAGGGCATGAAGCCTGGGCAGGGAGATCAAGAGAAGGAAGCACACCATTTCAAAAGTCCATGTGGTGTACCTTTTTGTTAAAGTTAAAAGTCTTTATGATCCAAGTTGCATGTGTGCTATGATCCCACTTATGTCACCCCTTCCCAGAGTATCTGCAAGTGCAAGATGTTTGGTATGGTGTACACTGAAAAGTGGCTTCAGCTTGCTGGCCATTTGCATTATTGTTGGGTGAAGCTGGATCCCAGGCTACTGGCCTGTCCCACAGATGGCTTCTTCCTACTTCCTACAGATGCAGAGCTCTTGAACATATGCAAATAAGAAAGAGGGATGGCAGGCCTAGTGTGTTTGAATTTAGAGTCATACACCTTTTTAAAAAGAATCTTTTTTTTTTTTAAGATTTTATTTATTTGAGAGAGCATGTGCACATGAGTGGGGGGGGGAGGGGCAGAGGGCGAGGGAGAAGCAGACTCCCCACTGAGCAGGGAGCGCAGATGCAGGGCTGGATCCCAGGACCCTGAGATCATGACCTGAGCGGAAGGCAGAGGCTTCACCAACTGAGCCACCCAGGCACCCAAAGAATTGGGTTTTCAATCGAATAATACATGCACATATTTAAAATCAAATGGGAAAGGCTGGTGTGGGAAGGGGCGGAAGTCCTCTGTCTCCCTGTCCTCTCCTCGCCTGCCCTCAGTCCTGTTCCTAAGTGAATGGGGGCGGGGTGGGTCAGTATCTCTAAATAATAGGCCTAGTGCCCCTCTCCACCCCCCCTTCCCCACCCCTCTCGAAGGTCTCCCTGGTAGCCTGGGACTCACATTTGCTGAGCCTGGGATATCCGCTTGCCCACCCTTCCCTCTAACACCTCCCTCTTTCTGGCATCTGTATTTTCATGTTGGCAAGGCTGGTAACGTTCATATTCTCTCCCACATCCATAATTAAGACTTCTGTGCTTTATTGGCAGGATTAATTCTAGAAGTTGAAACATTGGTAAACAGTGTTTATAAGATTATGCCTCTAAATGGTCTTCCTTGTACACTGGAGCTACGGATGCTGATCATGTGTCCTTTCTGGATGGTTCTCTGTCCTGGGATTTCTGGTCGCCTCTTCCCTCCTTGAACTATCTGGCTTCTATCCTGAGAGGAGCTGCTTTTTGAACTCTCAGCTCCATCAAGGCCCTCCCACCCTATTTCTCAGGTTACTCACTTGGGGACCCCCCCCCCCCGGCCCCTGCTCTCCAGTGGACCTGCTGTGGTGTAGACTGTTCCTGGGGCTTCCCATGGTTCTTCTGGGACTGAACCACTTTTTAATGGATTACTCCGTCAACCGCTTTCTAAATCCTAGCTTGTTGGAAGCATAATCTGAAAACAAACTAATTTCTTCTTGATCTCCTATTATACCTGATCCAGGAACCTGGGTTATTGTTTCTGTCAATGCTTATTGTTATTAACTGAGATCATCTAATGTCAACAACCTCATTGGATTTTTCTCTTACTGTAATAGATATTTCTAAATGGAGTTAAAAGCAGGCTTTTAAGCATGACTTTTAATGTAACATAATGTTGTCCTATCCCATCGTAATGATAGTTTGTCATTTTCCAAATTTTATCTGTATTTTTGAGTATTAAGAATATTTTTTGTATTCATCTCTCATAATTCATGTTGAGATGAGTCTGTATGCACGTGCATGTGTGTAAATAAACCCATTTCCATCTTTCAGATTTCCGTAAGGTTGATTTCTGGATCTAGAATGACCAAGTCAAAGGTTCTAGATGTTTTTAAGGCTCTTGATGCATATTGTTCAGTGTCTTCCCATTTGGTCTGGCCGGATTGCGGCCGCGAGCCGATGTTACACGTTTGCCATGCATGGAGTCGCTTTCGTGTGAAGTTGGGTTTCTGAGGCCTGACGTGGGTCTTGTTGAGGTGAAGGGGATAGTTCTTTGGTGTTTGACACCGTTTCTTAAGATGATTTGGGGTTTCACTTAAAAAGCACACTGGGGATAAATGTCTGTGTCACAGGACGTGCAGCTCTTCCCTGTTATGTTGTGTCATCCAAAATGATGAACACGAGAGGAATGCATTTAGGTCTTAGTTGCCTCCGGCTTACCAGCTATGTGACCTTGGTCAACTTGTTTTGATTCTTGGATCCTTGGTTTCCTTTCCTATAAAATGGGAATAATAATACCAAGCCTCTCCTCCTAAGGTGTTTGGGAAGGTTGGATGAGTATGTGCCTGTGACTTGCTTAGCCCGGAGCCTGGTCCTGGGGACTGCTCAGGAAAGGTCAGCTGTTAGTTCTGGAATGCTCTGGCAGCCCCAACAGGTCCCTAAAGTTGAGTCAAACCATGTGCAGGATAGCTTCTCAAGCTGGCTGCCTCTGGCTTTTGGCAGGTAGGTACATACTTCGGACTCTTCGAAGTCAGAAGGGACCCATCCAAGCTTGTCATTTGACAGATGACAAAATCAGGCTCCAGATGGTGAGTCGCTCTTTTGGAATTTTCTCACTGTTCCGATTTGCTTGGAAAAGGAAGAACACACACGAAAGCATGTGTGCACAGACTAGATCTGGAAGGACGAGCAAAGAAGTTGAGACTAGCGGCTGCGGCAGAGGAGGCCAGTGGGCCTTCTGGGGTCGCAGGGAAGCTTAGCATTGATTCTAAGACTCTTTCCATTCTGTGGAAAAGATTTACCATGTGCACATATTCATTCTTCAATGAATAAAAATCAAGTTCTTAAAAATCCACCAGGTAGGGGCACCCGGGTGGCCCAGTTATTAAGCGTCTACCTTTGGCTCAGGTCATGATCCTGGGGTCCTGGAATTGAGCCCCATGTTGGGTTGCCTGCTCAGCGGGGATCCTGCTTTTCCCTTTCCTACTCCCCCTGCTTGCGCTCCCTCTCTCTCTCTCTTTCTGTCAAATAAATAAAATCTTAAAAAAAAAAAAATTCTGCCAGGTGGCAAAAAAATCTTTGAATGCTATCCTGCTTGCTTCCTGATGCAATCATAACAAGCTCTTAGGAGTATTCAGAAATCTGTTAGTTTCATAGCTGTCCATCTGAACTCATGTACCCGAATCCCAGACTGGAAAGCTTTCTTTTAGTCCCACCGACAGTCTGCTTTCCCCTTGCTGGCCTTCTTCCCTGCCTTCCAGAGTCTGCCAAGCCAAGTCTGGAGTCTTAAACACCCCTGGTCCCCAGGCAGCTGACCACCCCTGTGTCCCTGTGTGCCACCTTCTCGGGTGCACTGTGTGGGGGAGCCCTGGGCCAGACTGAGCAAGCCTGATGCTGGAGGCCTTGGCCTCCTCCCACCCCACCCCCTCCCGGCACAGGCACCTCCCAGTGCAGAAGGAAGAGTCTGTGCAGCCTGTTCCCTATCCTCCTTTGAACCAAGCCTTGTTCCAAGAATTTCAGGGCTGCCTTGCTCGTATGGCAGCCTTGAGCTGCTCCCCCAGGCCCCATGCACGGAGTTGGCAGCTCCCTGGAAAAATGTCTTTCCCCCCTTTTTTCTGGCATGAAGTGTGGATTTCCTGCCCCGCCCCAGACCCTGCATCTCAGGGGTCCTTTGAGTTGAGTCCTGAATGAGCCTCTTGCTCTGCAGCCTTGGATGGTGGGGGATGGCGGGGGGGAGGAGAGGGTGGGGAGCAGGAGCAGAAGGCCTGAAACCCCGATCTTCCCCCATCTCCAACACCTTTGATCTTCATGCTGGCCTGAGGCCCCCCCTCACCCCGTTTCTCCCAGGGGCACGGTCAGGGCTGGGGAGCCAGATTGTTAGCCCTGAGTTAGCCTCCTCTCTCTCTGGAGGTCTCCGTTCACTGGTGAGCGGTTTTTTGTTTTTGTTTTTGTTTTTTTTTCCCCTACGCAGTGACCAATTTAGGACACCTTCTGTTTATAGGCCCATTTTTGTTTATCCATTCAACTCGAAAATAGCCATATTGATCCCACGGTGGGGGGCTGGGCAGGGGGTGGTGAACCTTGTCGCTGCTTGGATGGGGCCCTGCATTAGCCTGAAGGCTGGTAAGAAGGGCCAGTGCTTTCTGGCCATTAACGCCCAGGCACATTTCAGCAGAGCCGCGCCAACTTCCTCCCCTCTTTATTCGCAAAGTAGACCTCAGGCCCAAGGCGTTTTCCTGTGTCGAGTTCCTTGTACAGATGAAGGAAACTGAGACACAGGGCAGCTGTGCCGTTCCTGAGGGAGAGACTGTGAGGTTCTGGGGAGGTGAGTCCTTATCACTGGTAACAGCAACAGTAACGACCGTACAGATAATAGTAAGTGGCGGCAGCGGCCCCACAGTGTGGGGCTTTGATTCTCCTCCGGTGGCTTCTCCTCTCTTCTGCACTGGCAGCGCCAGCCCTCCGGTGTTTGTATTTCTCCTTGGCCAGCAACGTATTTTGAAATTTAAATGATAAAGCAAACAAGCCCTGTTTTCATTGAAGCTTTAGAAAAACTTGCGGGAAACCTCTGCTCATTGGCTTTGGGAGCCAAGATAGGCCAAGTTTCCCTTTCAACGTGGGCAGAGACGGACATGAAGGACAGTCCATCCGTGGAGAGTGAATGACCGCATTCATCTTGATTAAGCTCAGTGAATTAACGAAAGGATGATGTATGTTCTACCAAACTCACCCTTTTATGTATGTGCTTGTGGCCAATTTGTCTTTGCTGGAAATGGAAAGCTGACAAGATGGGCTATTTTTTCCTGTTAAAAATAATTACATGCCAGATGCCGTTCCAAGTTCTGCGCCTCAACCAGTTAAAGATTTTTGGATCTTTTGCCCAGAATGCCTGTTCAGAGGTAAGCTTGTTAGCATCAGAGCCAAGTATAATAATAATGATTCAGGTCAGGGACTACAAAGGACTCTGTGATGAGCAAAAAAATAATTATTGCATATAATGAAACCTTTTAAATATATAGAGAGATGGGGTGGTCCCAGCAAGAGAAATTTATGTTGTAGCCGTGGAGGTAATAAGCCTCCACCCGCCTTCGAGCTTGTTCTTAGAAGAATTTCAGAGGCAGTTCCTCTCTCGCTGTTAAGCAGAGCTTCCCAGAAACCCTCGCGGATAGAACAGCTGCCAAGGGCTTTAAAAGAGCAGGCCTCGAGGTGTTGCTTCCAAGCCTCCTTTTTTGGGTGGGGGAGCCTGTGTTGCCAAAAGAGGGTGGCTGCCCAGCCTGGTGTGAGGAACCTATTTCTAGAGTCTAAGTTTGGATCTCAGCTCTGCCACTCATCAGCCTGGGTCCTCTCTGCCCACCTGTAGAGCCAGAACCGGAATTCCACCTTGGCAGGGTCGGGGCACAGGCTGTGGAGAGTACTTGCGCGGTGTTGCCTTGGTCTGCTTAGTGATGCTGTGACTGGTGACCACAAACGACGTCGTTTGCAACAGCAGATATTTATTCTCTCAAGGTTCTGGAGGCTAGAAGTCCAAAATCAAGGTGCCATTAGGGCCACGCTCTCTCAAAAGGCTCTGTGGAAGAACCTTTCTTTCCTCACCCCTCCCTAGCATCTCGTCCGCTGGAAATGCTGGGCGCTCCTCGCCTCTCGGTACCGCGATTCCAGCTCCTGCTTTCATCGTCCCGTGGTCTGCTCCCTGAGTGTGTCTCTGTGTACACGCCTCCTTCTATAAGGGCGCCAGTTGCTAGAGCTGGGGCCAACCCCAACCCAGGGTGACCTCATCTTTACAAATCAATCTGCAGAAGATCCCCAATTTCCAAATAATAAGATCATGTTCTCAGGTTCTGGGGACACATGAATCTCTGGGACACATTATTGAACCCAGTAGACACGCCTAGCACACTATTGAAGATAACATCCCAGACAGATGACAGCACCTGCTGTTTTTATGACTGTCACCTAACGGAGGTATGGATAGATGCTTCTCAAGATGGGAGCAAGCCTGGTTACTTTAGGAGCAGAAGGAAGGCCACATGGCAGACGCTGAGTGAGGGGGGTGGCTGGACTGGAGGGTGGCAAGGACGCAGGACGGGGTCAAGCAGCTGGCTAGCTGGGGGGTGGCCGAAGAGCTGGAGAGGCCGCTTGCTTCATTCCACCTGAGAGCGCTGGTCTCTTGGGCAAGTGATGGCCCCAGTACGTGGGCAGAAGAGGGTGCATTCTGGATTCTGACCCTGTGTTTGTTCTCTTGCGTCTTTGGGCTTTGGTCTCTGCCTTGCTGTGTCACTTGGGTTGAGAGGGATGAGGAGAAGGGAGAGTGCTTTAGCGTCTGTGAGAGCAAGCCTGACCCCAAGGCCTGTGAAATGAATTGTTTCTATGACCTCTGTGTGAAATGAATTGTTTCTATGTGCAATGGATTGTTTCTATGACCTCTGTGTGTGAGTCCTGGCTCTGTAGCCTGCTAGTTGCACCTAATCCCCTGAGCCCTACTGTGCCTGGGGGAATACTGCTGGCCAGGACTGCAGGGGTGGTTGAGGGATTTGGGTCAGATTCCACAGGGCAGTTTTGGTCAATAAGCAGGCATTCCATAATCCTCTCTGCTTTAGGACAATCCTGCCCTAGGACTCAGAGGGATTGCCTGCATTCTTGTCCTGAGACTGGAATGCTGTGCAATGACAGTGGCCCCAGGGGAGTGTGAGCCTCTCCCCATCCTGCTCCCTGCTCCCAGCCCCACTGACCCGATAGTGCCGGTGCCCTTCTGCCAGCTGGACCTAGGTCCCTCTTACCATCTCTAGCTTGGCCTGGGCCGCCCCAGCTGGGGCAACTGGACAGCAATGCCACAGGCAGGGTATTTTCTAGAAACAACCTATGGGTCTCAGGATCACACACGGCAGCAAGAGTTAGAGTCCACGGGGCCCTGGATGGATACGAAGACAGTCCCTTGGGGGGACACATCGGTGTGTCCACTGATACTATCAGTCGTCTTGCTCAGTGCTTCTCTGATGGCGGTGGCCTTCAGAACCGCATGGCAGTCTTGTTGAAGTCCAGACGGCTGAGCCCCACACCCGGGGGTCTAGAACTGAGTCTCTAACAAGCTCATGGACCAAGGTTGAAGGAAGTCTGTCTCATTCGGAGGACCATAATTTAGTCCAGTCCCTCCAAAGTCCTGTCCTCTCTGCTTCTGATGCCACTGTCCCCATCCGGGCCTCCCTTACCTTTCAGGGCCCGCATGCAGGATCTGCCTGCCTGGGCCCCTGCTTCTACCGTGGCTCCTTCCCTGGGAGCCGGCAGAGCCTGGCCGTGTGGCCAATGGAAGCCCTCCCCAGTCTAATCCCTATTCCTATGAGGCCCTGCCTGCCTTCAGCGTCTTTTTTTTTTTTTTTTTTTAATAAATACTTTATTTGTTTGACAGAGATCACAACTAGGCAGAGAGGCAGGCAGAGAAAGAGAGAAGGGGAAGCAGGCTCCCCGCTGAGCAGAGAGCCCGATGCGGGACTCCATCTCAGGACCCAGAGATCATGACCCGAGCGAAAGGCAGAGGCTTAATCCATTGAGCCACCCAGGTGCCCCCTTCTAACCTCTTCTGGGTGCTCTCCCTCCCAGGACCCTGGCATTTGTTAGTTCCCGTTCACCCTACTCTGCCACAGGACCTTTGTATGCCTGCTGGTCACTCGTCCTGGAACGTTCCTCCCCCAGCTCTTTGAAAGGCTGGCTTCTGTTCATCCCGACCTTGGTCACCTCCTCAGACCATCCCTTCTAATAGGCCTGTTCCCCAGACTTCGTTATTCTCAGTCACTGAGTGCTGCTGACTTCTGCTGTGGCATCAATCACAGCCTGGAAAAAAATTTTTTTTTTGATGTATTTCACTTCTTTTCTTTTAAAATAGAAATAAACACACTTATTGGTTTTGTTTATATCATAATTATTTTAAATTAACATATACTGTATTATCTGGTGCAGATCTGTGATTCATCAGTCTCACACAACACCCAGTGCTCACCACAACACACAGCCTCCCCATGCCCATCACCCAGCTGCCCTGTCCCCTAACCCCTGCCTCACTCTGGTTTTGGTATGGCTGTGCTAAAAAACGGGGCTTTGTCTGTGACTTGGTCCTCCTTAGTTCTCTGTGTTGTCTGATGTGTTGTCGGTGCCTAATATTCTTGAATGAAAGAAAAGTGAATGAAGGCTTTGCTGCAGCCTGCCGAGGGCCGGAGGAAGGCTGAGCCCCGCGGCCGGCGTTGGGAGTGACTTCACTGTGGAAGAAAGCAGAGCTCCCTAGCCCCAGAGGCTGGCCATGATGGTCACAATGCTACGTGCTGATAATGAAATAATAGCTTGTGCAGCTCTTGTTCTATGTGCACTAAGTCTCCGTTGTATGGAGGAGTGCCCTCTTCTTAACCCAGAGAGGCTGGGAGACCACACGTTATAAGCGGGAAGTTTGCGTCCGAACCCGGGCCCCACGTCTGTGTGCTGAACTCCTATGCAACACTGAGGGAGGCTGTGCTGGGCTCGTCCTCTCACTCGCTCCCTTTCACAAACCTCCAGCTGGATGGCCCGGGGTCGTGGGGAGTTCCAGTTAGGGGGGGCTCCAGTTAGGGGGGGTTCCAGTTAGGGGGTCTTCCCCAGCCTGCCTCGCACCGGAGAGTGTGGACTGTAGTGCGTGGGCCAGAAGCCAGGCCTCCCGAGGTGAGTTATTTGGCTAGAGCTCTTTGGGGTCTTGTTCCGTTTCACAGCTGACAAAGGCTTCCCTCTCCTGGGTGGCCCTCTGGTGCCCGCAGGAGGGCCATGGATGAACAGACGCTGAACATGGGCACTGGGGGTCTGGTTGGGACCAGCAGATGGGACAGTCGAGGCTGGAGGCCCAAGCCTTGCTGGTGAAGGACTGTGGGGCTTCCAGCAACACTTCCAGCTTGAGAGAATAGGAAAAGGTTCGGGCGGGCCTCCGCTGCTGCCACTGACCCTCTGTCCGTGAAGCCTGTGTTATTTTGGATACTGGAAGCTAAGGGGACGCTTAGAAACTTCCAGATGGCTTCATGAACCATTGTTGGAAAACAGACTTTTGGAAAGTTCTTCTGATGTATTGTTTTTAGGAGGCTATGGATAACTTTAATGCACGTTATTTCTGTATCATTTCCTTGGGGTTTCTGTGTTAATTGTTGTGTTTTATTAAAGAGGAAAAGAGAGTTCATATTGATTGGGCCACTCCCACGTGTGGGCTGAATCATTCCTTTAACTTTCGTCAGGCTGTTACTGAGTGATCCTACAGAGGCAGGGGCAGGGGGCTGGTATCCCTTCTTTACACACGAGGGATGCCTTTTGGGACGGGGGCTGCTTGCCCAGAGTCGGAATTCGAACTGTCCCCACATTCATAACCTCAGGGCTGCCACATGTGAGCAGTCCACGTACTGCTTCCTTGACTTAATCTGCTATTTTGGGTGGAGTTGTGGATATCAGATGTAATTCAAAAGGGGTGTGGCTGTTTGTGACTTTACAAAATATGTGTGTGCGCCCAACACGTATATAATTATATATATTGTCACAGTTTGCATGGAGAGTAAGGGTGGTCCTCTGCAAAGCAGTTGTCATGGGGAGCGGTGGACAGATGCCAGCTCTGCGGTCTGTGCTCAGCAACTGTTGGGCACATGTAGCTTGAAGATGTGTCATTTGGAAGAGTGTTGAGGAGTTAAAGTCATATAGGTCACACCATAGGGTGGGCAAAAACAAGGTCTGACTTGATCCTAGTAATAATAACAGCTTCTGTTAATGAGCACTTATTACCTACCAGGCACTATTCTGGGTACTTTTTGCCAACTAACTGATTTCATCTTCATAACAGCTCAGTATTTCAAATGCTGTTAGCACTATTCCCATTTTACAGATGAAGAAGCTGAGGCACAGAGAGGTTGACCAACTTGGCTCAAGGTCACCCAAGTAATAAAAAGCAGAGCTGGGATTTGAACCCAGGCAGTGAGACTCCAGGACCAGCCAGGACTGCTTGGTTCATAGACCAGGGAGGGGCCTCCTTCTCTTGCAGGTGTTATAAATAGGCTCTGAAAGTCAAGCACAGAGAAGGGTTTGTTCATTTATTTAAGGAATGTTCCTGAGTGTCTTTATGGTTTGTTAGACACTGTGTTGCGTGAGGGGGTTAGAAAGAAAATAAAAGGGGATCATAAGCAGCATCTCTGTTCGATGTCTGCTCTCCTCCTATGCACGAGGATGCTTTCCTCCTCCTTGAGGTGGGGCCAGACCGCGGCCCTGAACTGAGTGTGAGCAGAACTGTGTGGCTTTCAATGGCAGCTCTGAGAGCTGTGTGTTGGGCAGGCAGAGGGTTGTGGATGGTGGCTGCCTGGCCTCCTGGCCACAGGACGAGGAGGACCCTACTGACTAGAGCCCCCGGTGGCCCCATGATGGATGGACATGTAGCATGAGCCTGAACTTACCCTGGAGCCTTGAGGCCAACTGTGACATTGGTTTGACCCAGCCTGGTCCGCTCTCAGAAATCACAGTCAAGAGAGGCGCTCCTGTGTGTTTTTATAGTGGGACCACAATGGGGACAAATGTTTAACTTCCTGAAGTGATGGCATTTATTGAAAACCACAGGCACGTGCACACACCATTCCATCACCTTCATGTCCTACCCAGCTTCCGTCTGTCGTCATACCCCCTCTGGACAGAGCTGGTGTCCCTCTCAGTGGAGACGAGTCCTCTTTCCCTTAAAAGGCCGGTTTCTCAAACTCGTGAACTCTCTGCCCAAAAGATTACAGAAATAGGTCCTTGAGAGTGACTAAATATATTTGGTGTTTTTCTAGCTTGGAACTTGATTCCCCACTCCACCCCACATATGCATGCCATTGAAAATAATGCATTGGAAACTCACCCCAGCATTTACCCTTCAGAAACGTAATGACAGCTTCCTTTTTTTTTGGCTCTGTTCCTTTTTGCTTTGTGCCAGGCCTTCCACAGGCAGGGTATCGGATTTTCAGGGTAGTCCTGGGAAATTTAAAGACAGATCTCCCCGTTTTATGGGTGAGGAAACTGAGTCCTCAGAGATGGCAGGTTCCTTGCCCAAAGGTCGTGCAGCCGGGGAGGGGCTCAGCAGGGATGTGATGCCGTCATGCCTGATTCCAGCCTTGCTGTTGACTCTCGTCATCCTTTGAAGGCAGCACAGGACACAGAGGAATCCAAGCACCCACGTCAAATCCGACGGCTACCCAGGCTCCCTTGCACATCCTGCTGAGGTCGGCAGACATCTGGATTCTGCGGGCTGGTGCCGAAGGTCTAGGGGAGCCCTTTTGTGCATTCAGATACCAGGAGGGACTTCCCAGTCAGGTAGGACAGCTAGCTAATGTGCAAGGCATGCAGGCTCCCATGTGCTCCAAGTGCAGGGTCTGCCTGACTAGGCTGGAACTGGAGGATGCTCCTGAGGGGGGACGGGTGTGTCCTTGTGTTGGTCAGCATCTTGATCCCCAGCACCTAGAGCAGAAACTGGCGTGCGGTCGGCCCTTAAGTACTGGTCGATTCTCTGATGGTCATAGCTAGTGAGCGTTGCCTTATAAATGTCCATTAACAGATTCATTTGGCAAGTATTAAACATTCATGTGACCTTGCTCTAGGAACTGGGAATGTAAGAGTAAGACAAAGTTCTTGCTCTGAATGGAGCTTAAATCTAGAGGGGGAAGGAGTTAGGGTATGTTAGGGAGTAATTCGTGCTCAGAGAAAGATACCGCCAAGAGAGAGGACTCATGGGGGCAGGCTTTCAGAGGCATGAATGCAGAGGAACCAGGGGAGCAGCTAGGGAGCGAGGGCAGACAGAGAGCCCTGGAAACACCCAGGTTGGTCACGAGGTGGTTGGGCAGGTCACGGTCCTGATGGCTCAGCTGAAGAGGGTTTAATGAGGGGCTGTAGACAGAGGTGTGGGAGGCATCAGGCAGGCACAAACCTGGGAAGGCAGGGGGAGGATAGTATTGCCAGAGCCAAGGAGGAGGACCCGCTTGGCAGACCACCTGCTGTGTGGAAGGAGTCCCATAATTCCTACCCAGAGCTTTTCCTTAGCCCACCCTTTGACCTCCTGCTAGTGCCTCCCATTGCCTGAGCTCAACTGATGGCCCAGGGCATCTGGGCGTTGATAGAGCCCCTAGGTGTGTGCTTGTTGGGCACAGAGTTGGATGGAGAAGGGCAGACACTGGATTGGAGTTGGGGAAAGGACCAAAGGAGGGTACCCAGGGAGTGAGGAGGTCCTGTGGCTGGAGGGGAGTGAGCAGATGGGGAAGGAGAGGAAGCGAGGCCAGGGAGGCAAGGAGGCCACACAGCCTGGGGCCTTTGGGTGGTATTTGGAGGGAAGTGGGAAGCCCCTGGAGGGTTGGATCGGATATATTTAGTGTCACAGTTACTGCCATCGGACAGTGGGTGTGGACAGGGGTCCCTTAGGAGGAGTGCTGGGACCCCTGAACCACCCCCTGGGAGGAACCGCCCCCCACCCCAAATGAGGCATTTGCCTGGTCTACGTGCTGTGGCCCTGCCAGCCCATAAACGACAGGAAAGAGAAAGGAGCAGTGAGTCTCAAAAGAGGATATTCTGGAACTCTTGATAATCAGATCCCATTGTAAAGTCACGCTTTGAGTTACAGCATTGTAATCTTTGTTCCAGTGGAAAACTTTTACAGACTGTCCCCGGCGAGCCCTGAATCCTGTTTGGTTCTCCAGAAGGCCTTAAAATAGGGTGGAATGCGGGGAGACGGGCTCTGAAGGGTCAGAGGTCGTGCTCACTGCATGGGCCACACCTTGGTGGGACAGCCCTGGCCGCGGGGACTTTCTCATGGCTGGACTTCGCAGAGCAAGGCACACAGAGGGTTTCTGGTGTGGTCGAGTTCCCGGAAGAAGCTGCTGTAGCAGGAGGCTGGGACAGCCCAGTCAGGCACGAGGCCTCGCCTGGCATCTCAGGCCCCACTGTGCTGAGTCCCCCGTGCTGAGCTGGTTCTCACAGGATGCCCAGGAGTGGGAGGGCACCCCTGTAGGCCCCAGGCCCGTGTCTAGTGGGACTGTGAGTGGAGAGAGAGGCCCAGGACTCCCAACAGCTTCCAGTTCTGTCCCATTCTACCCCTGTGACCAAGTAGACCAGAAACCCTTCATGGCTTGGACCCCTTCCCCCAAGCTTGCTCTGGAAATGGTGGTTGGGCCTCAGTCTCCATCCTCTAAAATGGGGACAATATATCTCAAAGGACTATTGGGAGTGAGGCAGGGCTCCTGGCACATAGTACATGCTCTGTAAATTCCCTTCCAAGTCAGAATTAGAGCTTTCTCTGTCTCTCGTTGACCAGCTGGAAAGGGAGACAGATACCACTAGCTCCCTTTGATAGAAGTTCAGATGTCTGATGTGGGATCTATGTCGATTCCAGGTTTTGGCCCCACACTGTATGTCACTATACAACGATTTCATACCCTATTGTCTGACCAAAGATGTACAACTGTATGTTTATTTGTGAAGGCATGAAAATGGATTTTTACATTATGTTTAAATGGCTTATTATTATTGCATTTTTTTCATTATTTGTCTTATTATTATTTATTTTTTAAGTTGTATGCCCTTTAAACTTCTGTGGAGTGGTTTATGTTTAGATTCTTGGAATTTTTTGTCTTTTTTATTACCTTTTATCCATTTTGGTTCATTCATTCATTTGTTTTTTTAGGTAGGCTCCATGCAGGGCTCAGACTTACGACCCTGAGATCAAGACCTGAGCTGAGATGGAGAGCTGGATGCTCAACCGACTGAGCCAGCCAGGCATCCCTATCCATTTTCGGTGTTTAAGACAAAGACTAAAACACTGTTTTGCCCTTTGATGGGACTCTGCTCTGCATTTGTTAATGCCCTGCTCTGTCTGTGTCTCTGGAGCACAGAGCGCTGCTCCCAGGCCCATCCTCAGGCCCCATGGAGGTCATCTGTTCCCTCTTTCCAGAGAGGGCCAGGCTGGCCTTGCAGGCACTAGTGTGCATTAGCTGTATCTTTGCTTCAGAAAAGACCTGGTTTGTCCCCAAGCTAATTAATCAGTCTTAGAACACTGACATCTTGATCCAGCTTGGTCACTAGAGAGTCACAGAACCTCGCAGTCTTTCCCTGAGTACCAGGAGAAGTTGCACTAGGTGGCCTCCGGTGCTCTGCCCAGTTCCAGACTTCCTAGAATTCATACAGCAGAGAGCAGGTGTCCCAGCCCAGAGGACCAGGCCAGAATCCTCTCTCTGAAACCTTCTGTGACAGGCCCTGGAAGTGCCCTTTCCCCTAAAGGTGAGCGCCCCAGCTTCCTGTCCTGCAGAAGCATCAGGAGGGACCTCGCCCACCACTCTGGCTGTGAGGACAGAACGGGTGGACAAATTGGAAGGGGATCGTTATGGGCCAGGTGTTTATAAATCAAACCCTTTGTGAGTGGCACTTGCTTTTTTTATAAGCGGTCGGAATCCCTTGTTGTCTCCGGCTGTCTAGATGTGCTCACATGGTAGTTGGTGCAGATGCCTTGAGAAAAGGTCCTTCCTTTCCAAAGTATGGCCTCAAAGGGCTCCTCTGCCTTCTAAAGCTGCTAAAACCTGGGCAGGGGATTCTCCATATGCCTCACGGTTCCTTTGGGAGCCTCCTGGCTGCTAGATTATCCAGTGTGTCTGCACTATTAAAGGCTCTATTTGCATCGGTTCGCTGAAGTGGGTGCCCTTGTGTATGGGAAAGCTGCTGGGGAGGGTGGTCCTGCTGCAACCTCATGCAGCGTCTGAAATAGTAAGTGTGAAGCCCTCAGGAGAGCTGAGGCTGCCATTCCTCGAGTGTACTTTCGGGTGCTCGTGCTTTGAGCATCGCCCGTTTCTCCCCTTTCTCTTGCCCATGAGGCCTTCTGAACACAGCCCCACCCATGTTTTACAAGCCACGCAGCCCTCCTGCAACCTGTAGTCCTCTTCAGTTCTTAAAGATGCAGCTCAGGTGCCACTTCCCCCAGGAAGTCCTCCCGGACTTCCAGATTTAGGACAGGCTGCCACAGCTGCCTGTGTTGACCATGAACAGAGCCTGTCTCATCCACTAGCATCAGCACGTCTGTCTCACCTGCTAGACCGAACTTCGTAGGGATGAACCTCCAGGTCTTCGATGGTGCCTGCAACCTATCAGGTACTTTGAGTGGGAAAAGCTTTCTTAAAGGAGATAGAATTGGAATTGAGCCCTTTGTAGGGATAATGAGAGCAGAGGACACAGTGTGTATGTGTGTGTGGGGGGGCACTGGAGGCTGAAGCAAAGGCGCTTCATTGTGGATCCCGATATGGTTCCTTTCTGAAGCGCTGACGGTCGGAGGGAGAGGGCTGGTGGACTCTAAGCGTGGAGATGGCGGGCTAGGCTGGCTGGCTGATGTGCTCATAGCCTGAGGGAGGAGTGGTTTGGGGTCCCCAAGGAGAAGAAGGACCCCCCCACCCCGGGCTTTTGGGCTGGTAGTCCTCCAGAATACTAAGATTGTGTCTTTGTATTGGAGGGGAGACGGTGAAGGTGGGGAAAGGGAGGAGGAGGTTTCAAAGCACTTGAGAACCTTGAGCCAGGTGTGTGCTGAGGGGGAGAGGAATGGATGGACAAGTATCTCCCTGGAGTATAGAAATTTAAGAGCACCAGCCCTTGACCCTAAGCCTATATACATACAGCTGACTCAACACTGCCATTTCTACCCACCAGATGAGGTTGTGCAAGTGATATGACCCAGTGCACTCCAGAAGCTGGCAGGAACATACATAATTCATCAGATATGCAGATGAGCTGCCCAGGGTATCTCTGGTCTTGGGGAGAATTCTTAGTCGACCTGAGATATTTACAGAACAGAATGTTCATTTCCCCATCCACAGTCTTAAGGCCTGGAGCAGATTTATGCATATGGGAGAGATTTCCAAAGTGGATGTTTCTCTGGTATTTGTGGTTTTCTCTCTTGAACACAACTTGAGGAAAGGTCACTCCTGTTTATTGAAACCACCTTGAATTTCTGAAACCCTGCTTTTCAGGGCTGCCTTGGCTTTGCCGACCACTTTGGGGACTGGGGGTGGTCCTTTATCAGAGATGCCCTGAGAATCACCCAGCGGGGACCCCTTCCAAGTGCACACCCCAGACTCCACTCAGGACTGGGAAGTACATTTTCTTAGGGTTCTTCAGCTGATCCAGGCTTTAAGCTGCTGAGCTCAGTGGTCTAAAAGCAGGAGTCACATTGAGAGGCCTGCAGAGTGTAGAGAAAGAAAACGAGGTTGGGACATCCCCTCCACTTTACACTGTAAGAGCCACTTGTGTGGCTGGGTTGGCGTCCGTGCTGCCTTTGGTCCCACCTGCCCTCTAAACAGACCCCACAGGTTCTTCAGGTCTCCTGCAGTCTCCCCCATGGGAGGCTTCTTCCCGCTGAGAACCTTTCCTTCCTGCATGCCCCTGCAAGTGACACATGGTACTTGGAGGTCTCGGCTGAGTCTCACCTTCCCTCCAGGCCCGAGCCACAGCCGAGTCGTCCTTCTTACCCTGACATGCGTCCTGCTTGCCTCCTCAGGCTGCTGGCTTCCTTGTCGTGGCTGGAGCCCAGGCAGTGTGTGTCTGGGTAGCACCCACAGGTGCTGGCCCATGGCTAAGGGGACAGCTGATAGGTGTATGGCGCACAGCTCTTCAAGAGGAAGATAGTTCTGGAAAAAGGAATCTCAAATGGTACTTAAACAGATGATCTGCCCAGTCATAAAAAGGCAAAAGTGCCCCTTGCCCCTCTTAAAATTGTCTAACTTGCAAGATGATGATGTACTTTGTGGTAGATAGAGCCACGAAGAAACACACACCACTGAGAGAATGCAAGTGTTTACAGCCCTTTGGGAGGGTTTGCTGGCCTTCTCCATCCAGGTAAGCCCTTTGACCCAGGGACCTGGCATTGACATATAGCAGTTCCCCCTTTATCTGCTGGAGACACGTTCCAAGACCCCCAGCAGATGCCTAAAACCCTAGTGCCAAACCTACGTAGACTGGGTTTTTCCTATACACACTTACCCTGGGATCAAGTTTAATTTATAAATTAGGCATAGTGCGAGAGTAACAACAGTGACTAGTGGTGAGATGCAACAGTTCCAGTGATAGACCGAAACAAGAGCTAAGTGAACGTGAGCTCTCTCTCCTTGCCTGGTACTCATCCTTCTTGTGACCACGTGAATGATAAGATGTCTGCATGTTGCGATGAAGGGAGGGGAAGAAGCAGGCATTCTGACATTGTGTTAGGCTACTGTTGACCTTCTGATGGTCGGTCCAAAGGAGGATCATCTGCGGTCGGACTGCGGTTGGTCGAAGGTAATAAAACCCTGGAAGACAAAGCAGTGGGTCAGGAGGGCTCCCGTGTTTCCCCTAGAGATACACCTGCAGATGGCGTGAAATGAACCATGCTCACTAGTCTTCATTTTCCTTCCGTAACAGTTTTACGGTAGCAAAAGGTCGAGTGAGATGCCCGTGAGCCAAAGGCTGTCGCAGTAAATGATGGCCAGTTGTCCGGCGGACTGGATGTGGATAGGGAAACAATGGCTTTGCGCACGATGTGGGCAGATCTTTTGCACAAAAGCAAAATGCAGAATAGCAAATACAGCTCGCCACCTTTTGTGGAAGAGGCGAACCTGTATGGGAGGAATGTAAGGGCTTATATGTGCCCAAATGCTGTAAGGATCTAGAAACCAACTCGGTGGCTGGCAGCCTGGGTGTGTGTGGGAGAGCCCGGCCGCAGGTGGAAAGGGACATGAGGGGGACTTCTGGCTGTGTCTCTCTGTGTGCTATTTGAATTTTGAGCTGTGTTGAATGAATTAATCTATCCTACATTTAATTTAAAATGTCCATGACCTTCTTGTGGTTAGGCTGGGATTATCAGTTTTGGGGAGGACAACCACAGTGGCAGAGTGCCATTTCTTATTCCATCATTAGCATCAACACGGCTTCTACAAATCCCACTGGGGGGGGGACTTACAAAATACTTTGATCAGTACGCCTCAAAACTGGCAAGGTCACCAAAAAAACAAGGAAAATCTTAGGCAGCCAAGAAGAGCCTAAGGACATATGAGGACCCAATGTAACATGAGACTGGGTGGTCTCCTGGAACAGGAGGACATCAGAATTCTAAGAAAATCTGAATCCTGTGTAGACTTCAGTTCATAGTATGTGTCAGTCTTGTTCATTATTTGATGAGAATCCTCACATAAAATGATGATAGTAGGGGAAAAGGGGGAGGGAGTATAGGGGAACTCTGTACTATGCTCACAATTCCCTTGTAAAATTGTAAACTATTCTAAATATTTGTTTGTTTAAAAGTAAGTGGTGGGGGAGCACCTGGTGGTTCAGTAGGTTAAGTGGCTGCCTTCGGCTCAGGTCATGGTCGCAGGGTCCTGAATCAAGCCCCCTGCGTGTCGGGCTTCCTGCTCAGTCGCAATCCTGCTTCTCCCCCTGTACAAACCCCGCCCACTTGTGCTCTCTCTCTCAAATGAATAAATAAAAATTTCTAGAAGATTTTATTTATGTATTTGACAGAGAAAGAGAGAGAGAGGTAGTGAGCACAAGCAGGAAGGAGGGGCAGAGGGAGAGGGAGAAGCAGACTCCCCACTAAGCAGAGAGCCTGAAGTTGGCCTCCATTCCAGGACGCTGGGATCATGACCTGAGCCGAGGGCAGACCTTTAATGGCCTTAAACACCCAGACACCCCTAAAATCTTTAAAAACAAACAAACAAACAAAATAGTAAGTAATTGGCTGGCTCAGTTGGTAGAGCATGTGACTAGTGATCTCAGGGTCATGAGTTCAAGCCCCTCACTGGGCATAGAGATTACTTCATTTAAAAAAAAAAAAAATTAAAGGAAATGGGAAAAAATTCATGGCCTCATTTGATTCTCTCAATAACTCATGAGTTATTTCTGTCTTACAGATGAGAGACCTGAGGGTCAGAGAGGTTGCAGATGTGCCCAGGTGCCCACAGCTGGTACACGGTGGGAACCTGCGCATGGCATAGCCTGCAGGCAGGAAGGTGCCACGCCAGCGTGGAGGGGACCTCTGGGGTGTTGCTGGACACCAGAGGTGGAGTGAGGTCCTCGCTCAGTGTGTGGATGTGGGGTTGGAGACACAGCTGGAGGTCTCATGCCAGGCTCGCCTCCCCTCCCTGCCCCCAGCAGATTCTGAGTTGCTGGGTAAGTAACGGATGGCCAATGGTCTCATTCCCTGGGCCAGTCCCGATTGGCTGGTGACTGCTGGGAGCTGCCCTGGCTCAGCAGGAAGTGTGCGTGATCATTTATGAGGTTTTCAAAGATGAGGCAAGGGAGGGAGTTGGAGAACAGGCGGCAGATGACCACTGAGATGGGGGGGGGACCCTGGGTGGGTTTAGCCCGGCCGAGGTGGACCCGTGCTGTACCAGGCCGCTTTCTGTCTCTTTCCATAGACCTTCTTAAGGTCTCTGTGGTGGGCTCAGGGTGGTGAACCCGGAGAAGCCAGGGGTGGAAACGTTTCTGGGCTCCCTCTAGGCTTGAATCCTTGGAGTCTCTGAGGC
The DNA here is from genome assembly GCF_964662115.1 of Mustela nivalis. Lineage (NCBI taxonomy): Eukaryota > Metazoa > Chordata > Mammalia > Carnivora > Mustelidae > Mustela > Mustela nivalis. Next base: position 12,994,602 of record NC_139021.1, on the reverse strand, counting down.
TAAGGCAGAACCTGAAGCCTAGCCACCTTTCAGAACAAGGCGTTCCAGGGAGGTGGAAAGACTGGTTCTCAATCAGATAAAGGTAGGATCCCGAGGAGACTTCCAGGGCCCTGTCCCAGGGCACAGTGGTCATTGTCCCCAAGAGGTTTCTGTTGTCACATTCTTGGCTGGCTGGCAAGGTAAAGGGAGTAGAAGAAGAAACAGGGACACTGGAAAATAAGAAAGGAGTAGGACTATGTGCGTGTGCATGTGGGACTACAGGCTTGGGGCTGTGTGTAGGCTGTTGGGGATCAGAAACTTTTTTTTTTTTTTAATATTTTATTTATGTATTTGACAGTGAGAGATCACAAGTAGGCAGAGAGGCGGGCAGAGAGAGAGGAAGGGAAGCAGGCTACCTGCTGAGCAGAAAGCCCGATGCGGGGCTCGATCCCAGGACCCTGAGATCATGACCTGAACCGAAGGCAGCGGATTAACCCACTGAGCCACCCAGGCACCCCGGGGATCAGAAACTTTTTTGAAGGGCAGTTAGGCAAAGGTGAGCCTCCTTTGTAGGCAAACTGAGGGCCAGATATCTGGTTTACAAAATAGGTAATTGGGGAGTAGCTCTTTGGCTTTGAAAAGGAACCTTTACGTTGTAGAAGATTTTTAATCTGTTTCCCTGATACAGTGCTTGAGGCTTGACTTGGAACCCAGGCCGTGTGTCCCTGTCGGGCACATGTTTGTGCTTCTGTTAGCGATGTTTTATTCCCAGTTCAGGGACCCTAAAAAGATACCTGAGGGGACTGGGCTGGCTTGGTCAGTAGAGCAAGTGACTCTTGATCTCAGGGTTAGACGTTTGTCTAACATTGGGGGTAGAGATGACTTCAAGGTGTACGGATCTCCAAGCGCTGGGACTGGGCTCTTACACACAGCAGCAGTCGTGTGGACCAGCGCAGCGCTGCCTTTGCAGATGTTAAGAATGGTCGCTTTGCCTGGTCCTTGTGGAGCGCATGGCAGTTGTCAGAGCATATGAGGAGTGTCTGCACGTGGAACTGAGCAGTGTAAGTCTGATACGTGAATTTTGTCCTTTAGATTCTTGCGCAGATTCAGGGGTGGGTCAGTCTCTTTGTTGTAAAGAAGGAAAATGCTGCTACAGAGAATTTTCTAAACATTTTATTTTGAAACAGGACTGCAGAAGGAACCAACACAAACCCCACAACTGACGTAGGTGGCTGGGGAATATCTTCTAAATTTTAAATACAAAACTTTTTTTGGGGGGGGGTAGGGTGTTGTGAATAACTTACTGACTTATTTTTTTAAAGATTTTATTTATTTATTAGAGGGAGAGAGTGAGCATGGGGGGAGGGGAGCAGAGGGAGAGATTCCTGTTTGAGTACAGACCCCGATGTGGGGCTCGATCTCAGGGCCCCAAGATCACAACCTGAGCCAAAGCTAAGACTTGGATGTCCAATTGACTGAGCCACCCAGGGGCTCCTGACTTATGTTTATAGTAGCCTCTTCTGTTAAATATTGGTCTAGTAGATACATTTGGGGGTGAGTACCCTTTCCTGGTGGTTTTTCTCTTTTTTGGGACTCATTGTGGTTTTATGGGAAGAGAGAGGGTCGTGTTTTTTGATAATCTAGAGTTCTTAATCCAAACTCCATCCCAAGCTGTGTGACCTAGGTACCTGACTTCCAAGGATGCCCTCGTGGTCCTCATCTGCCTGCTGGAGGTGACAGTGTACAACTTGCGGGTTTCTGACCAGAATGAAGATGGCTGGCCCAGGCACGTGACTGGTGTTCGGTCCATGGGGCTCTACACAGGGGCAGTGGGATTCCCTGGATGTGGGGTTTTCACCTCCAGTGGAAGGATGGAGGCCAGGGAGTGGGGTGAGGGTCTCAGTGCCAAGTGGCAGGAGTCACTTAGTCGTAGTCTTTCGGGGGGTGAATTTGAACCAGGGGTCGGGAGTCTCAGGTGAGACTTGATTTGATAGGTAGACCCTGGTTCTCTATGCAGAGGTGAGATTGGGACGAGGGATCCCGTGAGTCCTTTGTGCTCTGCCCCCTGGTCTTCAGTGGACTGGCTTCATGAGAGGAACCTCTCATCTCTCTGGCCCCTGTCTCTCCTGCAGTGACCACAGTCCCGGCTCCTACTTGGAGGTTGGTGAAGTCACCTGGGTGAAGGCTCTTCCAGATTTCCTGGTGCTCAGAGCTCAGCTGGCCCTTCACAAGGATGACCGGGAGCCAGGCTGCCTGTTGGCTGACTGTGATTTTGGGTAATCCTCACCAGGCTCGGGGGCACGGGGGAAGCTGCCTCGGTTTCTGGCTTTAGACTTCTTAGGGCTGAGTCGCAGTGGTAGGAGTTGCTGTGACTTTGTGTAGAGTCCCCAGGGAAGCAGCCATGGCTGCAGCCGGAAGGGGCAGGTCCCCCGTAACGAGGCTCTGTGGTCTGTTGCAAGGGGGTGTGAGCCCAGCAGGACACTGGGGTGACACTTGCACACTTGCACGGGTCATCAAAATTCTGCTCAGCACGTGTTGCCCTGCTTGGAAGCTTTGGAGCAGGAGGCAGTGATGCAGAATGGTTAGTGCCCGAACCCCAGTGCTTGCCTGCCTTGGTGTAAATCTGGCTGTGTGATCTTCAATATGATATCAACCTTTCTGGCCCCAGCTTTTTTCATCTGTGATGTAACAGTTTCTCCCCCAAATGATTGGGGTTTTAAACAAATGGGGGCGCCTGAGTGGCTCAGTGGGTTAAAGCCTCTGCCTTCGGCTCAGGTCATGATCCTGGGATCGAGCCCCGCATCGGGTCTCTGCTCAGCAGGGAGCCTGCTTCCTCCTCTCCCTCTGCCTGTTTCTCTGCCTACTTGTGATCTCTGTCTGTCAAATAAATAAATAAAATCTTTTAAAAAAATAAAAAATAAACAAATGAACATTGTAAAGTAGACGGTATAGTGTCTGAGGATTAAAGGAGGTAAAGCTCTTGGCACAAATGAAGGGCTCTGTATGTGTGAGCTGATGTTGTCGAACCCTTACTCCTGTTAATAAAGCCTGTCCTGCACCCTTCTCCCTGCCCCATCTCCAGAGTGCCTGCTGCCAGCCCTGCTCACAGTTCTTGCCACATGGAACCTGGCTGCTCCCTCACCTGTGACAGGGCCCCCGGGTCTGGGTTCCTTCTGCTTCCATTGTGTCTAGGGTGGTGTCTTGTGTGGAGAGGAGCTTAGTAGACAGTGACTGAGTGTGACTGGTTGTTAGGGCAGCTGGGATTCTCTCTCATGCTGTCCAGACTTCAGAATAGGAAGAAGTCATAGCATAAAGTTATTGAGCATCTCTGGTGTGCTAGATCTTCTGTCGGCCAGAGCCTCAAAGTGGATGTGGTGGGTGGACCACAGCTCCTCCAGAACCTGGGCTGCAGGTGAGGAAGCAGGACAGAACTCTTGCAGGACCAATAGGACTAGTAACCTAGAGCAGTAGTGAAAGTGTGAGTAGATGAGTCAGTGCCCAGAAGGACACCAGGCAGGGAAAATGACGCACTGCCCTTGAGGATTCTGGAGGGCTTCCTGGAAGAGGTGGCTGGTGAGTGACAGGATTTTTTTTTTTTAAGATTTTTAAAAAGATTTTATTTATTTATTTGACACAGAGAGAGATCACAAGTAGGCAGAAAGGCAGGCAGAGAGAGAGAGGGGGAAGCAAGCTCCTTGCTAAGTAGAGAGCCCGATGTGGTGCTCAGTCCCAAGACCCTGAGATCATGACATGAACTGAAGACAGAGGCTTAACCCACTGAGCTACCCAGGTGCCCGAGTGACAGGATTTTTGAGAGGGAAATGGGGTGGAGTGGTAGGGGTGGTGGAGGTGGAGTTTTGCTGGTAGAGGCTCAGGTTTACCTGAGGGCGCTGGCTGCTGGCAGAAGCCGAGGCTTTCTGGGAGGTGCTCTATGTGACCTCAGATGCTGGGGACGCGGTTGGGACTGAACTGTCTTAAAGTGCATGGGGTGGGGAGGGAAGAAAGGAGGGAGAGATTGCAGGGGAGGGGGGGGGAAGAAGAAGCCAGGGAGGGAGGGGGCCCTGTGCCAGTTAAGCGTCTGAATGCTATAGGTAGTAAGCACGGCACTGATGTCCCCGTCTCTCAAGGCTGTGCTCTGGCCCTACCGTCGTCCATTGTCCTGCTTGCCTGTCGTTTCTCTGCCTGGCTCTTCTCTCTCCAGCCCCAGAAGCCAGTGTGCTGGCCTCCTGGCCTCCTGGCCATTTCCTGCCCCGAGGCTGCCCCCCTCCTCCGTCCTGCTCACCCTGTGCAGGCATGACCTCACCCCACGGCCGGGAAGCTGGGGCTCCTGTTCCCGCCTGTTTACTCTGGCATTTGGACAGGCCGATCACGGGCTGCCCCGGGATGCCAGCCTCGTGAGTCGGCAGCAGTGAGCACAGGCGGTGGGAGGGGGCATTCCTCCAGGCTGACTCCCGTCCCGCGGGGCTGGCATGGGACCCCTGCTTTGGAGGCTGCTCCAGGACGCTGGGCCGGCCCAGCTTTGCACTGGGCTGCTGAGTCATTGCCCCACAGTGTGGCCTCTGAGTCACAGGGGCAGCCCTGTCCTCAACAGGCAGGTCCTTTGTGGGACCCTCCTGGGCTGAATTGGTGTTTGACCCTCTCTGCCTTTGGCCACCGTCAAGGTCTCTTGCCTCCGGATCCCTTTATAGGCCCTGCCCACATCAGCTGTGCCCCCTTTGAGATCCAGAATCCAAGAGCTTGACTCAAGTCAGCAGCTGAGTTACGGGAAAGGGAAAGCAGCGTGGGCAGATGAAGCAAGCTAGGGCGGGAGTGGAGCAGCAAGATGGGGGAGGGGGGCAGATCTCACACCCTGACAGGCCTGTGTCTTGTGTAGATTGTGGGCATCGCGCAAGGACCTTGAAAACCCACCCCGTGACTCTGGAGCAGCTACAATAACAACATCTCTCTGTTGACACTGTGCTGCCTACTGTTAGTTCTGACCCGGAGACATCGGACACCCTCTGTAGACCCGTTTCACAGCTGAAGAGACTGAGGCAGTGTTTAGTAGGAGCCGCTGGCTCAGAGTCACAGATGTACAAAGCGGCGTGTGGAGATTTGAGCCCAGACCTCAGTTCACTTCCAGACTCCCTGACTGACCCTGTTCCTTTCCTTCTGTCTTTCTCTCTCTGCTTCTTTTCTTTGCTTCTTTGCCTCTTGGCTGCTCGGTCTTTCCTAAGGAAGGCAGCTGTCAACCTCGCAGGAAGCCCACTATTAAAAGGAAACAAAAGTGTCATTAGGAGTCCTGCTGTCACTGTGGATTGAATCAGCCTGCTGAGCCCTGAGGGCAGACTGGGAGGGAGACCTCCTCCACAGGACTGAGAAAGCAGTTGGAGACCTTGACTGGGCGAGGGCCCCTGAGGGTTCCTCCTGGGAGCTGGGGGTGGGGATGGGGTATGGTGTGAAGAAATTGGGTAACTCTTATGACCCAAAGGGGAAATCTGTGTTGACGCACTAGGTGCTGGGAAAGTATCTTGGGCCTAAGAGAAGCTTTTGGAAGATTCAGGCTCCAGCTGCACTTTCCTTTAGTGGGTGACTTTGGTGTGTGGTGGGGTCACTTCATTTCTGCTGGTCTCCATTGTCTCCTACAGAGGGGGAGGTAGTTGCCCCAGACAAGTATTTCTAAAGCAAAACCTCTAACCCTCCTGGGGCCCAGACATCTGCCTGGAGCTCAGGGAATTGGGATCTGCATTTGTAGTGAGCTTCTCAGGTAAGGCTGGAGAAAGGAATTCCTTTCTCCAGCCCCTGCCCGACTCTGCAGTAAGGCCTCGGGGTCTTCCTGCCCTCCTTGTGCTGAGCTGGGAGCCTTGGAATTGCAGGGCCTTAGCCCTAAATGTGGCTTAGGGCCACATAGGCTATACAGATAGGGTTTGGGTGGGCCTGGGTTTGAAATCCCAAAGGGTACACTCTATCCACTTCACGTAGAGGGTGGGGTTTCTGGCCTAACTTGGGTTGGGTGCAGTGGTCTCACTGTCATACAGCCACCCTGGCTGGAGCCGAACTAGCTGCCTCTTGTGACGGCCTCCTGATGAGCAGTTCCCAAGGTCTTGCCCTTCCCCAGGACCCCATGGGAGCCACAGGGCAGTTTTCATTTGTAATCTTACTCATCCTATTATTCTTCCTTTAGCAAAGAGGTGTGAAATAGCTCTTATGCCCACCTCTCTATCAAAAGTGGTAGAGGAAAACATACTGTGTGTTTCTGGAAAAATGGGAGTGTACACCTCTCTTCATGGAGGAATTTCTTGTATTTGGTCTCCGCTCCAGACACAGGCCAGAGATAGCGGTTGAGGACAAGGATGGGGAGAGTTTTTGTGGCAGTTTCTGGCTGGCATGTCAGACTGACTTGGAAACACAGCAGGTGCCCTACAGAAGCCATCCATTGGGGATTTCTACCTTACAGGCCTAAGCTAAAGTGCCTTTTTATATTAACCTATTCAATCCTTTTTTTTTTTTTTTAAGATTTTTAAAATTTATTCATGAGAGAGGGAGAGAAAGCATGAATGGGGAAGCGAGGCAGCAGGAGAGGGAGAAGCAGACCTCCCACTGAGCTGGGAGCCCAATGTGGGGCTGGATCTCAGGACCCAGAGATCATGGCCTGAGCCCCAGGCAGACGCCCAATCATCTGAGCCACCCAGGCGCCCCTTAACCTATTTAATTCTTAGCAAAAACCTAATGGGGAGGTGAACTGTCATTATTCCTATCAGCTAGATGAAGAAATTAAGGGCTGAGACAGACAGTTACTATCCAAGGCCATGCAGGTAGTAAGGGGCAAGGCCAGCCAGCAGTTAGGCCTGGCATATGGAGACTTAGGGCTTGTGATCCTAACTGTGCCATGGACAGACTTTCATAGCTGCCAAATAATCCACCTCGCCGCTCTTGCTAAGAAGTGCTTATGCATCCTGCCCCATACTTAACTTCACGCAACCCTCCCACCCCTGTGTTTTCCCGTTCAGTAGACAAGGCAGTGTAGACAAGAGGTGGTGTTGAACCTGGGTCCAGGAATCAGTGCAAAGTCAGGTCTGGACCATAGAGTCATCTGGGGTTGATCCTGGGCAGGGTATCTCTCTAACCTGCTCTCGGCTCAGTTTCCTTATCTGTAAAATGGGTGTGATACCAACTAGGCCAAAGGTTGTTCCATGAGACTCTTCATTTATGAAGGGCCTGGTACATGGGAGCCCCTCAGCAATGATCTGTTTCTTTGTCCCTGCAAGTGGAGATGTTGAGTCACAAGTCCTGAGGGGAGATCCTGTTCTTTTCTCTCCTTAAATGTGTCATCCCGCCTCCCTTCAACCTGCGTGAGCCGGTGTGGCGAGCCCGGGAATGATGCCGCTGTACAAACTGGCTGCTGACAGCCAGCCCCGGGAACGCCTCCTCTCCCGCCGTGCCCAATGACTGGCTCGGGGCTGCCAGCAGTGCCGAGAACTGCAGTGCCCCAGGGACCGTGGGGCACGGTGTGTGCGGATCTGGGTAGTTGACTTATTGCTGGAACCACCGGGCGGCCCTTTGGAAGGAACCGGTTGCTGGGCACCGAGCAGGGGAGCGGGTTTTGATGGTGGAGGTGATGCTGCAGGAAGTAGGGTTCCTCCCAGTAACTCGGGTTCCCAGGGGTGGGCGCTGGGTTGTGGTATGGCTCCGGGAACTGGCTGCTCCCCAGAGGGACCTTCCCAAGGCAGGGAGAGGATTGGGAATCCTTGGTTGGAACACCGAGGGAAAGGATTCCTGGGCGCGAGCACCGTGGGGGAGACTCACTGAGGAGCTTGCCTGCTGACAGGGGGTCTTGCAGAGGAGAGGAGTGGAGAACAAGATGCCAGCTCAGGAGCTCTCGCTCTCCTGTGGCGTGTAGCTCTGCTGTGTGGCTGTTTCTCTCCCTCCTGTTGCATGACCTTACGAACGACGGGGAGCTCCTCGCCGAGTGGACTTAGTGTAGCAACATCAGGATGTGAACTCTGGGTTGTCACTATGGACACAGTCAGCAGCCTTTTTTCTCGTTGGTCTGCCGCTGTCTTGCTGGCGGCGCGCCTCTTCACCTCTTCCCGGTGGTTTCCCTTAGTGATTCCTTCTTCCTGTGTCTGTGCTCCTCTCCTGACTGCCGTGTTTCCGTCCGCCCTTCCATGCTTCTTTTCTTCCAATCATCCTTCTACATCGCCCTCTACCCAGCCACCCTGCCACCCACGTGGTAGCCTTGACTGCCTCCAGTGCACCGGCGCTGCTCCTGGCTCTGCAGATGCCCGCATGAAGAACCCACAAGGTCCCTACTCTGAAGCAGTTTATATTCTGGGGGGAAGCTCAGCGTATAATGAAGTCCTTTCAGGACACACCATATAGGAAGCCCTAACGGAAGTCCTAGCAGGAGCACCCTGGACGGTGGAGGGGAGAGAGGGTTTAGCTGGGTGGCCTTGGGCAGCTTTCACTGGAGAATTGTTTCAGGTGACTCTTGGAGGCCAAGGGCAGCCTTCAGATGCACCATCCCATCAGGCCCCTACCATAGAACAGAGGGGAGCTTAACAGGCAGACAGACTTCACACCCCCTGCCCCCCCACCCCCGCATGCTTATGTGGTAAATGCAAGCAAAACATAAAATTAAGCAGAAAAGGCAGATCGTCTCTACTCCTAGAATCTTTCTTCCTGCTTCCATATGATTTTATGTCTTGACTTGGGTCACTTAACGTTCTACCATGACCCCATGCCATTCAGAGTTGCAACAACTTGTTTTGATCTGCTTTCCCGTATGTGATTGCACACCTGCCCAAGAGAGACCCTGTAAGTCGGGCTCCATTTTACTGGGGTTGGGCTTTCTCTAGGAGGGAGAGGTGAGGACTGTCTGTCAAGGTGCCTCCCCCCAGATGACGGTGCAGAGTGTGAGTGGGCTGTGGGGACATTACTGATCCTCACAGAGCTCCCCGCCCCCCACAAGGTATGGGGTGTTTTATGGAGTCTTGATGTATTCTGTAAGATGTCTTTTGAGGGATAGTTCACTGGTCACCACTCGGAAGGGCTGCGGAGGCTTGTCCTAAGACTTGAACATTCTGATGAATATGACAAACCCTTCAGCGGGAGTGAAGGGTGAGGGCCTCTGATCGGCAGGTGCCCCCAAACAAAAATGATGTTCTTGTTGCTTTTCTTTGACCTCTGGTGTGACTGACCAGTTTTTCCTGTGTATTACCTCTGTGTGTGTTTTGTCAATTGGTCATTTCCTTTGGGGGGTGTTAGCAATTTTTTCTCATTGATTTCTAAGATCTGTTTTGAATAATTTGTGAATTTTGCAGATGGGGGAATGGGGAGCCCCTCTAGACTTTTTGTTAGGCATGCTGGTCCAGGAAGGGGCGCCTCCATTTCCGTGGGGTGCATTTCTTTTACAAATCTGCATCTGATTGTGGCAGCAAAATCATGTTTTGCATGTGAATGCAGGACAAGCTCTTTAATCTGGGCAGTTGCCGATTTTAAAAGTTCCAACTTAAGTGGTGTTTGTCAAAGGAGCTTCTCTCTTCTCTCTTCCTTTCTTTCTTCATAAGCAAATGATAAATCCTGCCAACTTCTAAGGATCAGTGTACATTTCAGCCCTTCAGGACCTCCACCCGGAACCCCCAGATTAGCGGCCGGTGGGGGTTGGGTGGATCTCTCCGTTGCCGTGTTCTCAGCAGTTTTTAGCTTCCTGGCTGTCTCTGTCAACATTTGTTTAATGTCTGTTTCTCTGTGCTTCTACATGGGTGGGAATCCTCTTGAGGGCAGGGACCATGCACCATAGGTGTGACTTTAGTCCCAAAAGCGGTGCTTGGAAATGAAAGCCCAGAGCTGTAAAATGACTTGCCTAAAGCCACCCAGCTTACACGTTGCTTCCGTGCGGCTGATTGGAGCTGGATTCTCCAGGAGGCTTTGCACCTATAGTCGGGGCTTTGCTTTGGTGTCTGGGTGAGCAGAGTAAAGGTTGGCTGGCATGACAGCCTTGTCCTCACTGGCATCGGTCATTCCAGGTTATTCTGGCTCAGTGAGAACAGAGTGAGATCTAGGGGAAAGGTTGGGACTGGTTTCCAGGTGAGTGACAAATGACAGCCAGCTGTGCCCTCCGCTTGGCGGCACCCATGCCCTGCACTGGGCGTGATGTCCCCCAGGCCTGCTGTAGAAAGAGAAAGAAGCTTTCTTGGTCACAAGCCGGGGCATGAAACCATCTGGGAACTCTTGTTGCATCACAACAAGGCAGCAGAAGCCGCAGGTGGGGTGTGGGTTTGCACCAAGGGTTAGGAGAGAGGGAACGTCTCCGTGGTGGTCAGGTAACTTCCATGCAGGTTGGAATGCTTGGTTCCTGGGTGGGCAGGGATAGGGAAGACCTCGGTGGGGAGGGGAGAGAGCCCACTTGCTGGAAGCAGGTGCTGCCCACTCCCTCTTGTGTAACTTTGGACACGCCAGCCGTCTCTGGGGACCCAGCCTCCTGGGGGAAAAGTGCTACTTGCTACAGTCAGGGTTCATGGGCAATCCGGTGACTGGACACCCATTCCGAGTACTCAACAAGTGCCCACGGGTGGTTGGTTTCCTTTCGCTCTCCCTCACTCCATTTTCCCCTCACTCCAATTGACACTGAATTTGGCAGAACATTTCTAATACTGGGAAGTGCTGTGTGAATTCAGTGAGAAGTCAAGTCGGAGGTCCTCCTCCCCAGCGGCGTGCCACAGGAGGGTGGCATAGCTGGCCTGGTGTGGGCAGGAATCTGCTAGGGAGCTAAATGCACAAGCCTGGAATCATTCTGAGATCTTGGGGCTCCGTGTGGGTGGGTGGACAGCATGCCCACGGGAAGCCCCATGGTTCCATCCCACGTGCACTGCTTAGAGCCCAGGGGCCCCCTGGTAGTTCTCTCACCACTGCTTCCCAACCTGTCAGGGGGGCAGGAGGAGGGTCACTGTTCCCCAGGATGAGATGGGTGCATGGTTGGGACCATCCAGGAGCCTCTGGGATCAGATCCAGACAGGCTTTTTCATGGGGTGGAGTGGTAGCTACTTATCTGGGGGCTTTGTGAGTGCTAAGCAGCAGCCTAGGGCCTAGCCCAGACATGGGTGTGGCCGGTGGGATAATATGCCCCCCCAAGTTTGCACCCTAATCCCTGGACCTGTGAATGTTGCATATTACGTGGTCAAGGGGTATTCAGGTTGTAGATGGATTAAGGCTCATTTTGAATTAGGGAGATTATCCCGGATTTTCTGATGGCTCTGATGTCATCTCAAGGGTCCTTAAGAGTGGAAGAGGAAGGCAGAAGAGGTCAGAGAGATGTAAGAAGTAATGCTGTTGACTCTCAAGGTGGAGGAAGGGCCCCTGAGCCAGGGAATAGTCTTAACCAACTCTAGAAGACGGAAAGGCAGGAATTCAGGAATCAGCCCTCCCCCCCCAACGCCAAGTCTCTACAAAGGAATGAAGCTCTGCTGACCCTCAGTGAGACCCCTTTTGGACATTTCTCATCTAGAACTATAAGAGAGTCAATCTGTGTGCCTTGAAGGTGTGAGCTTGTGGTGATTTTGTTCTGCCAACACTAGGAAGCTCATGCAGTGGGTGAAGCATCTGATGGCCGCGCTTGTACCGTGTGGTGTGGCCACTGGAGACCGTCAGAGCAAGTGGCTGTGGCCCTGGCAGGCAACCCTTTATTGGGGGGTGATCATCGTTGACGGAGACCAAGGCCTCCCTGGTGACCTGGCAGGGATGGCTTGGGTAACCAGGTGGTCTGAGATCCATATGAGAAAAGATCCTGTACAAATGCCCAGGGCCCATTACCCCTCCTTCTGGGAAGGGTGGCCTAAAGGTGTGTTAGGTGTTTGGCGATCCCTAGATCCCTACCCCTCCTACCCTGCTGTTTTAAGTTTTAATTGCTGGTCTCTGGACTTTGGTATTTCTTTTCTTGTTCTTTTTCCTCTTCTTCTCCCCCCACTTCTTCTTCTTCCTCTTCTTCTTCTTCTTCATTGTTGTGTTATGTTAGTTACTATACAATACATCCTTAGTTGTTGGTTTTTTTTTTTTTTAAGATTTATTTATTTATTTATTTGAAAGAAATCGCAAGTAGGCAGAGAGGCAGGCAGAGAGAGGAGGAGGAAGCAGGCTCCCTGCTGAGCAGAGAGCCCAATGCGGGGCTCCATCCCAGGACCCTGGGATCATGACCTGAGCTGAAGGCAGAGGCTTTAACCCACTGAGCCACCCAGGCACCCCACATCCTTAGTTTTTGATGTAGTGTTCCATGATTCCTTGTTTTCATATAACACCCAGTGCTCCATGCAATATTACCCTCCTTAATACCCACCACCAGACTTACACATCCCCCCACCCCTGTCCTCTCTAAAACCCTCAATTTGTTTCTCAAATCCACAGTCTCTCATGTTTCATCTCTCCCTTCAGTTCCCCCCCTTCACTTTTCCTTCCCTTCTCCTAATGTCCTCCATGTTATTCCTTATGTTCCACAAGCAAGTGAAACCATAATGGTAATTGACTTTCCCTGCTTGATTTATTTCACTCAGCATAATCTCTTTCAATCCCATCCACGTTGATGCAAAAGTTGGGTATTCATCCTTTCTGATGGCTGAGTAATATTCCATTGTATATATGGACCACATCTTCTTTATCCATTCATCTGTTGAAGGGCATCTCAGCTCTTTCCACAGTTTTGCTTTTGTGGGTATTGCTGCTATGAACATTGGGGTTCATGTGCTCTTTCTTTTCCCTACATCTGTATCTTTGAGGTAAGTACCCAATAGTGCAATTGCTGGGTCATAGGGTGGGTGTATTTTTTTTTTTTTTTAAGATTTTATTTATTTATTTGACAGACAGAGATCACAAGTAGGCAGAGAGGCAGGCAGAGAGGGAGAGAGAGAGAGAGGGAAGCAGGCTTCCTGCGGAGCAGGGAGCCCGATGCGGGGCTCAATCCCAGGACCCTGAGATCATGACCCGAGCCGAAGGCAGCAGCCCAAACCACTGAGCCACCCAGGCGCCCCCAGTGGGTGTATTTTTGACCTTTTGAGGAATCCACACTGTTTTCCAAACTGGCTGCACCAACTTGCATTCCCACCAACAGTGTAAGAGGGTTCCCCTTTCTCCACATCCCCTCCAACACTTGTTTACTGTCCTGTTGATTTTGGTCATTCTAACTTGTGTAAGATGGTGTCTCAGTGTGGTTTTGATTTGAATTTCCCTGATGGCTAGTGACGATGAACATTTTTTCATGTGTCTGATAGCCATTTGTATGTTTTCATTGGAGAAGTGTCTGTTCATGTCTTCTGCCCATTTTTTGACTTGATTATCTGTTTTTTGAATGTTGAGTTTGAGAAGTGAGTTTGGTGTTTCTGTAAGCTGCTTGGAAGCCATGGCTGTGTTCCATCTCAGGGCCCAGCACCTTCTCAGTCTTCCCTTGACACATGTCCAAAGTCTGCTGATAAGGCCCTCTGAAGTTGCCTGTGCAGGTCATGTGCACCCCTGTCCCCCATCCTCTTTTGCACTCCTGCCCCAGGGATAAGATATCAGCCAGGGGGCTGGAGAGAGGTGACCCTGGCCCCAACCTGGGGCCAACTGCTTACCCGCTCAGGGCCTGACCTGGCTGGTCTACTCTTAGAAAGTAGTCATTGACCACATCTACCTGGTGGGAGCTTACTAGGAACCTGGAGATGAACAGGGACATAAAATAGGCACTTGCCTGGAGGAGGAGGGTGACCTAAGAGAGAGGGTGGGTTGGAAGAAGGCTGCAGGGACTGGGCAAACCTGGGCTGATGATGAGGTCATGGAGCCAGGAGCCGATGTTGCTGAGGGGGTAGAGAAGCCTTCTCAGAAATCTCAGCTTGTGTGGGAGGCTCGCTTATCTGATAGTGAATACAGGCATTTAGGGAGGGCACTGGCATTGTTACATCCTATGTAGACAGTCCCCTTTACTGTCACCAGTGAAGAGTCCCAGGCCCCAAGAGTTAAACACCTTGCCTCCTGGTGGGGACCTGTACAGGTGTTCAATGTACACTGTTGGAGGTGCGTGGTGGAGCCTTGAGGTTTAGCTTTTAGAAGTCCGGGCCATTTTAGCAGAAGGCACACTGTGTGTGTAAGGGTGTGTGTGTGGGGGGGGGGGTTGGGTTCACCGTGTTGCGTGACATGCCTCGTTCAGCCCGAGCTGGGACAGCTCCCTTCTTTGTCAGCCAGACCTGCCAAGTCCCTGGGCTGCTCAGCTAAATGACAGGGTGCTCCCAAGTGACTTCTGCACAGGACCTGGCTCTGCTGGCTGCAGAGGCCCTGCTCCGTCCCGTTTTAGGGCTGTTGGGGCCTCCTCGGGCTCCATCACTGGGACTGTGAGGAATGGCTGGGAATTGTGTTTGGCCTCAGTCAGGGTCAAGATGTCAGGGAGGATGCAGGGGGAGGGCCTTACTTGTAGGAGAAGGTGGAGGTTGTGGGGGGACCAAGACTCTGCAGCTTGCCAACCTTTTTATGTGCAAACCACCCCGCTCCTCTCCCAGGAACACCCCCAGGAACCCCCTCCTCCAGTGAGAGGTGAGGAATTTCGTGGGGAGCGGGAGCTCTGATCTTGAGGTGCACATTCCTTTGCGGTAATCTGGGGTTCAGGCTGGAATAACAATGAGGGATGTTGCAAACGCCTGCCTCCTGGTGCTCCTGGAGGATGCTGTGTCCTGGAAGGGCTCTTGGAACCAGCCCTGCTTTTCCTGCATTTCCGGGCGTGTGGCTCTCCTTCCTTGGCTGACAAAGGCAAGCCATTGGGATGGTAATGCCCTTCCGGCTGGCCTTGGCTCCAGGTGAAAAATTAATCTGGACGCCTGCCCAGGAGGCTGTGCAGTCTCATTTTTTATGGAGATGTGCTGGGGGCCTGGGGCCTGGTGGGGTGGAGTGATGAGATGGGATGCCATACAAGTCCCCCCTTCGGGGGCATCTCTTTTAGTGTAAATGTGCCAGGGGCCCTAGGTCACCCGCCCTCTAATAAAATTACCGTGTGCTGCCCCTGGTGAATCTAAATTGCACCTTCCTGGAGGATGGGAAGCCCCCCACCCCAAAACCATTATGAAGGGAGCATATAAGAAAAGGAAACCACTTAGCCATAGGGAAATTATACTGCGCTGCTGTGATCCCTTCTGTCCTCATTCACTAGTCGTTTTTCCTTGATTTCTCAATAATTCACTTTTTTCTTATTATAAAATAATATTTGTTTAACAGAAAATTGTATTTTGCCCTTATTATGAACAAGGCAACTGTCCCAAGTCCTTTGCAGATAGTTCCACATGGAATTTAATCCCGTCACGGTCCCTGAGAGGGTGCGAAGGCAGATGTTAGGTGTCCAGGGTGCAGGGTGCTGTTTGCAGGGTGAAGACCGACCCAGGGCATGGCTGGAGGGTCTGGGGCTTTCTCCGCTCTGGAAAGGGGAGAGTGGAAAATGTTAGTTGCATGTCTGGGAAGATGCGCACTGAGGATTTAGATCCTGGACATAGATACACAGTTTCATTGTACAGGAGCATCAAAGTTTGTTTAATGATCTCCCTTTATAACATCCTTTTTAATGGCGATGCCTGTGTACTTCTGCACCCTGGTCCTCTTTTCTCTACACATAGTTCTCAATTTTAGTGCCAACTTTTTTTTTTTTTTTAAGATTTTATTTACTTATTTGCCAGAAAGAGAGAGCACAGAGGAAATGACAGGCAGAGAGAAAGAAGCAGGCTCCCGTTGAGCAGAGAGCCCGATGTGGGACTTGATCCCAGGACCCTGAGACCATGACCTGAGCTGAAGGCAGAGGCTTAACCTTTTGAGCCACCCCAGGCTCTTTACTTTTGAGAAGTTTACTAAGTTTTGAGAATGACTTAAAACTCCCATAGACACCCTCCCGCCGCAGGCACCACTGTGTCCTCCGTGCAGAGGGAGTTGTTTCTGATGGACTGAGGTTGGTAAACAGCAGCTTAGGGCAGTGTTGGTGGCAGGGATGCCTGTGACCAGAGGTCTGGGGGCCGGGTTCAGGATGGGGTCCAGTGAAGGAGCCAACAGTTTGCATGTTACATATTCACTATCAATTATTTAAGCTGTCATTAGCAAACCATGAAGCTGACATTCTTCTGTCTTATTAAACAACAGAATGGTGCTAATGCTATCATGTATTAATCATTTAAGTTTCATTATTTAGTATTTAGCTTTGTAGTGTTTGGCTAACACCAAAAGTTGGAGGGACAGAGATGCAAGACTCTGCTAACCATCTTCCATCACGGTTTTCTTCTTCCTGTTTTCCCGAGAGCCTGAGGATTTGTTTGCATGTACCGTTCTCTGCAGCTCCATGACTTGAACTTTGAGGACGTGTGTCAAATTTTACCTGGTAATAGAAAGCCACAGTGGATAGCCATACTGGCTTGACTGACATACTCTCCTCCCCCAAATCTGTGTCTCCTGGGACCTCAGAATGTGGCTTTGTGGGGACCTGGGGTCTTTGCAGATGCAGTTAGTTCAAATGAGGTCATCGTGGATTAGGGTGCACCCTCAGTCCGATGAGTGTGTGCTTAGGAGAGGAGAGACAAGGGCATAGAGGGAAAAGCTCTGGAGAGACACAGGGAAGAGGCAATGGGCCGCAGTGCAGAGACTCTAGTGGTGGAGCTGCGAGCCAACGAAGGGCAAGCAGAGCAGAGAACCTCCAGGGGCAAGGGCCAGGCAGAGTAGGCTTCCTAAGACAGTTGCCTCACAGAGCCAGCCTCCCTTGGAGGGAGAACGTGGGCGGGAGAAAGAGCCCACTCCTCTCTGTAAGTGTAGGCGCTTTGTCAACAGTGCGGAGTGCAGGGAAATGACCTGTGCTGTGAGACCGGGACTCCCAGTCTGCATGCCTTGGCCCAAGCAAACATCCTCTTCAAGCCAGAGGAACCCCCTCTCCGCCTTGCTTGCTGTGTGACCTTGAGAAGGCAGCTGAAAGTCCCTGGACCTCAGTGGTGTCCTGACTTGGAATAGGTGAACCTGTTTTGGGTGATGGTGAGGATTAAACATGATGATGCGCGCAGAGCCCCTGTGCCTGGTTGCTGCCCCAGAATGTTAGTGGCTTATTGTTTGCCAAAGACATAGGCAGTGTTGCTGCCTGCGCCCCCATTTCCTGTTAACCCTGTAATGGCCATGTCCTATCCCCCCCCAGAACTCTCCCTCTGTCCAGTAGCCCAGAAGGGCTGGAAGCCCACCCGAGTGAAGCTGAAATCTTTCCTGTTCTCTTCCATTCATTTCACATCCCCACGTAGGCGGGTTGAGTAACCCTGCTCTGTCTACCCTCCCCACAAGGAAGAAAAGGCAGGAGAGAAAGCAGGAATGTGACATGCAGAGGAATGGTTATTGCTGGAAGGGGGCTGGGCCAGCGCACCCCAGGAGGTGTGTGTTGGAAATTGACATGCATCGACATTGTAGCCTAGTGTGAGTGCCAGACGAGCTTCTGTGGATTGGATGCCCAGGAATGTTCCCAGGAATGGCAGACCTAAGGGGGTTGGGAGCAGCGATATGAAAACGGGTATAATGAAATACTTTCAGGAGGAAGGGGAACCCCTCCCTCACCCCGCCCCCCAGTGTCACATCACCTTTGTGTTTGGTCATGCAAATCATGGGGGTGGAAGAGTTTTGAGGAAACATTGAATTTTAGCCTTTGCCATCTGCACAATAACCCTGTTTCAGAGCTTAGGAAATTGGGTGTCAGAGAGGTTATTTTGGTTCCATGACCCTTTTTCCCAGAGCTGGGGAAGAATGTGCATTCTCCCTTGTCCCTGTACACTTGTCCCTTCTCAGCCCTGGCTCGAGTTCATGGAGGGTGGGAGCAGGTAGATTCCTGTAAGTGCTGCCTAGGCTGCCTGCTGCTTCACACTGTAGCTTGCGGTTTGCAACTAGCTGTGCAGGACTCCTGGTGCCCAGGGTCCCTGACGCTTATCTGTCCCTGGGCAGGAGTCTGTTAGAATCAGGTGTGGTGTGGGACTACCCCTCAGGGAGGGCAGGGTACCTTTCATGCAAAGAAAAGATTAGGATATGGCTTTTTGTTACAGTTATACCTACAGGCAGGACCTGGTCTGGCACCCGAGTAGGACAGCCACAAATTCTAGTGCCAGATGGTGATCAAGAGCAAAACCAAGCAAAACATCCATATTTTTTCCTGATCGTATTAAAAATATATGCTTATTGAAAAATAACCTCAACCACTACAGAAATTTAAAAATAGGAAGTAGCCTTTGTCATCACTATGCTTTGGCAGTGAACGTTAACGCAAGGAGGCAGAAAACCCTGACTTGGAAGCCTCTTCTTGACTCTTCAGTTTCTAAAGGTCTCACATGAGGGAAAAGCCCTCTTCCACGCCCGCCCCCCCTGCACCAAGTGCCATCAGGAGAGTTTGCTGAGACGTTTGGTGAAATTACGTCCAGGGCTATCATTGGTCTGATGTGGGTTCAGTGATATTCTTTGTCCCCATTCCCACCCCTTTGCTTCTGGTCTTCTAGGAATCCAGATTCTGGAGAGCAGAGTGACTAGAAATGCCCGATGCGTTCTCTGCTCTGTTGCCGGCTGCATGGGAGTGAGCTGCTTGCTATGTCCGCCCCGGCTCTTGCTCTCTCCACTTGCTGGTGTTGGCCAGCTCCAGCTGTCCCGCCCAGGCTAGGCAAGGACACGGAGCTGCAGGCATCCAGCCAGGAGTGTCTGCCGTGTCCCAAGACCTGGGCCTGCCTCTGGCCTTGGGTGTGTCCACCCACGGGTTCTAGAGAAAGTCAGGCAAGTTCAGATGGAATACATGTTCCCCCTTGCAGACTCTTGAAATACCCATGACACATACCGTGTTTGCCTTCCATTCATTGACCTGCGGGACCTGAGTGGGCCTCGCCCACTGAATTAGCTGAAGGACGACACTTTCTCATCTTTAACTAATTTGGAAAATGAATAGAAAGGAGACCCCTTTTAATTTCTGGAAGCATAGGGAATATGTTTATCATTCCGCTGCATTCTTGGCTGCTAAGAAATGATGGAG
This sequence comes from Mustela nivalis, assembly GCF_964662115.1. NCBI lineage: Eukaryota > Metazoa > Chordata > Mammalia > Carnivora > Mustelidae > Mustela > Mustela nivalis. The sequence goes on along the minus strand of NC_139021.1, from coordinate 12,975,626 downwards.
GTTCATGTTCAGGTATTGAGCTGCCAGGGGTGGGTGGGGACGGAGAGTAATGTTAGCTAATATTGATTGAGTGCTCTAATTTGGAAAATGAATAGAAAGGAGACCCCTTTTAATTTCTGGAAGCATAGGGAATATGTTTATCATTCCGCTGCATTCTTGGCTGCTAAGAAATGATGGAGGTTCATGTTCAGGTATTGAGCTGCCAGGGGTGGGTGGGGACGGAGAGTAATGTTAGCTAATATTGATTGAGTGCTCTCTGTGTATGAGGGGTCGCTGTGCACTTTGCGTGGATTGTCTCATTTTATTCCCCCAGCTGTCCTGTGAAGTAAGGACAGTTGTTAATTTCTGAGGGGGAAGGCAGACCATCAGAATGCTAAGTAAGTCTCCTGGGGTACACAGTGGATAATGGGGGCAGAATGCAAACAGAGCCTGGGTTTCCAAAGAGGATATTTCCCTTCCAGAATCTTCTGTGCATCTCTCTGCTCCACTCCGTCTCGGAATTGGTGGTTCGGGGTTGTCCACTTTTCTTTTAGGATCTTTTTGCCGTCTCTCCATTAGAAACAGTCTCCATCATTCTGGCCAAACCATGTAACTAACATAGAAATGCATATCCAGGATGAACCCTCGTGGGGCATCTGCTTGCTGCAGTGTTAGGTCCTGGGAGGTAGAGAATTTAAGGGTGATAGAGTTGCTGTCCTTGGGCTGCTCCCTCACAGATTGTAATGGAGGAAGGTCAAGGCTACATACCAATGTTGGCAGTTTAGTGTGGGGCTGGGGTTATGGAGAGAGGAAGGCCTGCATGCTTTCAGAACATCCCAGGGCCGATTATTGGGTTCCCAGGCAGAGCCATCGGCCAGAGGAGAGGACAGGCTTGGAACTTAAAATTCATATGGAGTCTGTGACTGTGCTCTGGGAGCCCTGGGGGAGGGGCAGCAGTGGGTTCAACTGTGAGCCACAGAAGGATGATGAGAAAATTGGGAAGGCTGCACGGAGGTGGGAAAGGGCTTTGCAGGATGAGTAGAAGTTGAACAGTTGGAGGGACAGCAGGAGCAGAGACCCAGAGGGTGGCCAGCCAGTGGCATGACCAGTGTGGCCAGAGTGCAGAGGGGACTGAAGCTGAGGCTGAAAGCTTCAGAGCTCGGACGGTGGGCTCTTAGTCCCAGTTGGTATTGTTACCCCTGTGTTACTGGTATTGTGGTTTTTGTCACCTATATGCCGGGAAGGGACTGATGTCTACCTGTTGGGCCACTGAGAGATCAAGACGCATGCTGTCTCTGACCTACAAGGCGCTCCATACTGGTAGCTGTGGGCATCACCTTGGCTCTGACTGTAAAGCTGTTGGCTAATCCTACAGGTCTGAGACAGGGGAGTGACATGATTAGACTTGTCTGGCGGCCCTAATCTTCCTGAAAGGAAGGGCCTCTGCTTCCGGTGTGCGTCCAGGCTCAGCGGTGCTCTCCCCTGCACCATCTCTTTGGCCGTGACCCTCCGGGTGCCTGTGCACTTGCAGGAGGGGCAGCAGGGGCGCTGAGCTGTGCCGAGCCTGCCGTGTGCTCTGTGGTAACCGTGAAATCAGGGGACCGGGTTCCGGTCGAGTCTTTGGTCAGTCGGCCACATGACCGTGGAGAGTCACTTGTGGTCCCTGTTTCTCTGAAACTGTTTCTCCGAATCTGTTTCTCCCCCGGTGGGACGGTGGTGGCAGCCAGGCAGGCCACGGAGGCCACAGGCTCTCTGGAACCCATTTCAAGGATCGTAAGACCTGTGGGCGCATATGGCAAGTAGCGAGGACTCAGGACTCTGTTCCTCTCCTCGTCTCCTCTAAACCTCCCTATAGTCTCGGAATTTAGCATGTATGTATTCCTTTTCTGTTTTCCTCTTCTCTGCAACAAAAGGAAGTTCCAGATTCTGCTGGTTCTGGTTCGGTGACTTCTGACAAGTCACCTTGGTGGGCCCTAGCTGCTTGTCTGCCAAAAATGCAGCTGAGGACAACTTCCAAGGATGGGTCGGGACAGCATGAGACCCTGGGTGTCAGGAGCCCTGCCCAGGCTGGCACAGAAGGTGCAGTGAGGGCAGGCCTCAGCCCCTCCTCCTGCCTACCGGCACTTGCTGCTCAGGCCGCAGGCTCATTCCTGGAGCGGGCTTTCTCCAGTGAGTTCTTCTGCATCCCTGTGTCCCTACCACTTGTGGGGCTTGTGGAGTCAACCCCAGCCCAGGCCTACTGACCAGCCTTGCTGTGCGTGGACCTCGGGGGTACTGGAACAAGCCCTTAGGTGATCGTGAGGGCCACTCAGGTGTGAGCCCCCAGCCCAGAGAAACCTTCTGTGCGCCTCCTGCCCTGCAGGCACTCGGTAGGTCTGAGTGATGCACTCTCTCCCTCTTTCTCTCTCTCTGAGACACACACACACACACACACACACACACACACACATACACACACCCCACCGCCACTACCACCACCACCATCGCCACTACCACCACCACTACCACCACCACCACCACGAGTGCTGGAACATTGCCCAGGTCCCACAGAGCTCTGGACTCTTGAGTTCGCTGGTAGGCTTCTTTTCTGGACTGCTATTCTGACACGGTTTTGGTAAATGTTCATTTCTGCTGCTTACTGATTGCCTTTGTTCCCTTTTCTGTCCTCCCTCCCTTCTTTTGCTGTCTTTCTCTAGACAGTGTTCTTGTGGCCCAGAGGCTCTGTGGCTCCTGACCCCCTAATGCTGGTGAGATGGGACATGGCAGGGTGCGCCGTCTGTGTGGGGGGACGGAGGGGGTGAGAGCGGGAGCCTCTGAGCTACCCCATGGGGCTTGCTGGCAGATGGGCAGATGGATTCAGCTCTTTCCCGCCTGGCGAGCCTGGGGTACTGCACCGCAGCGTGGGCTCCCTGTGCCTCGCGCCCAGCCTGTTGGGTCTCTGTTCTGTGGTCTCTTCCTCCTGCCCCACACCGTCCACTTTGGGTTTCATCCGCATCCTGGGGGCAAGGTAGATGGCCCTGGTTTACTTAGAGACATGTGCCTGTGTGGCTTGAAGTAAGACCGGTTTCTGTGAAAGTCAGAAGTGCATTCCAGAGTCACAGCGTGACCTCCACGGAAGCCCAACTAATCCAGGTTTTAAAGAGGAGTTGGAACAAAGGTGGTGATTAAGGGATGTGTGAGCTGTGGGGTGTGGGAAAGGGCAGGGGCAGCAGGGGCGCCTGGTGGGAAGCTCTGTGTTGAGGAATTGAGCGTATGGCCCCAGAATGGGATCCAGATGATAAAGAGAGGTAGGGGCTTGGGGCAGAGATGGACCCCAGGGATGCGTGCGCCCGTGGCTCTGGGCTCTGTTTCCTCCCTTGCTAGCTGTGTGACACTGAGCAAGGGGCTTGCTCTCCACATGTTGCTGTTTCTGTCATTTTGGGATGGGAGTCCTGTCCCTCAGGTTATGATCGTTAATGGGTTTTAAATGGCGAAATTACAAGGGATCTGTTCTGTGATTGGCTGTTGGTAAATGCTGCTTCTCATTTCCTCCTTTATTCGAGCATTAGCCCTTGCTCCTACCCTGAGCATTTTTTTCCCTCTTCCCAACTGACATACCTCTCCGGGCCCATGTGATCGTCGTGGAAACAGCGGCAGTCCCCGTGTGGAGCTCCCTGAGGTCCCAGGGTACGTGGAGTACAGTTTGTTGGTGTCGTCCTTAAGTGGACGGTTTCTCAATGACCCTTTTCTTTAACGAGATGGGAAGCTCTTTGCAGGCAGAGGCACAGGGGAGATCTTGAGCCTCCTACAAAGTTCCTTTCTTGGAGGACATGCGCGCCTTAGAACATCTGTACCCTCAGTCTTCAAGGGCGGGTCCTGCTGCCTCCTTTAGTCATTGTTTGGTGGCTCTGCTCCGGGGGACTTTGCCCCCTTTGTTCCTGGGGATCTGATGGATGTTTGAGTCTTTGCTGACCTTTCCCAGAGGGATTTTGTGAGGGAAGGCAAACAAAAGGAAGTGGGGAAAAAAATACTCCCAAACCTTAAAGGTCTCTCATTTGTGGAAGGAAAGTGTTGGTGATTTTTCTCAGCCCATTTCAGTATCTGAATCACCTTTAAGCTGTAGTGGGAGGTGGAAGGGAGCTGAGTAGGCGGGAGCTTTCTTTCGTTGAGGACCTACTGCGTGAAAGGGTTTGACACCGGCCATCTCTGATTCCCTCTCCCGCTTTGTGAGGCAGGACCCGTGTGGCAGACACGGATGGGGGTTCAGGAAGCTCCAAGTGTCACAGCTGCATAATAAGCTTTGGGTCTGTTTGTCACTTGGTGTAGCCTCCCCTTCCCGGCTCTCTATCTGTCTCTCGTTCTCTCTCTTAAAATGGCTGTTGTTATTCCTTTCTGTTGTGTTCTAGCTAATGACACAGAAGGTCATCGTGAGGGAACCCAGGAACCTGTTATTAGGACGGGGATCCCTGAACGTTTTTGGGGCCTCCGTCCTCGCAGGTCTGTAGGACAGTTTGTGCGAAGCGCCATCTCCACCCGGGCACTGCTCACAGGACTTTCCGGAGTGTTTGTCCTCTCACCTGCGGGTGGGGAGATGTACTCAGGGGTCAGTTGATTTCTGGGGAGACTACCTCCTCATTCCTGCCATGGCAGCCCTGAGGCTGGTGGGGATGATGTTGGGACGCTGGGCCACAGCTGACACTTGCCCACTCCGATGAGGAGCCCCCCGGAGAGGCGTGTGTCATGGGCGATGTGAGCCCCTTCTTACCAGAAGAAAAGCAAGAACTGGAATCTACTGACAGGGCGCTCGGTTGGGGTCTTTCTGGTCAGGTGCTGGCACGGGTATTGTTGATGGCTGGGGAGTCCCTGTTCGTTGACTTTTCCAGCATCTAGCTCCTGCTTCCCTCTCTCTGTCTTCTGGAACCTTCTTACCCTGTCACCCTGCCCCCATCTTTCCCACCACATAACCCTTCTTTGGCATGACAGCCTGGTGGTTAGACAGAAAAGCTCTGGAGGCAGAGGCCATGGGCTCATATCTCAGCCTCATCTCTGACACCCGTCCTCATTTGAAAATGGGTTCATACCTGGGGCACCTGGGTGGCTCAGTGGGTTTAAGCCTCTGCCTTCAGCTCAGGTCATGGTCCTGGGGTCCTGGGATCGAGGCCCACATCGGGCTCTCTGCTCAGCATGGAGCCTGCTCCCCCCGCACCCCTGCCTGCCTCTCTGACTACTTGTCATCTCTGTCAGTCAAATAAATAAAAAAATCTTAAAAAAGAAAGAAAGAAAGGAAGAAAGGAAGAAAATGGGTTCATACCTTACAGGTTGTTGAGGTGACATGACTTACTGTGGCCAGTGCTCTTGAACAAGCCCAAGGGACATGTGGTTCTCACCTGCCCTGGCAAACCTCTGGGCACACTGCCTTCTGCTGACAGCACCCTGCACCTCCCGATTACGTAAGGAGCCACTCCTCTCCCAGGCGCTGTGTGTCCAGCTCACTGCTCACTTGACATTGGCTTCTCATTCTACATTGCCCAGGTCCTAGCTGGGGGACCTTGGGAAAGTCCCTTTACTTCTCAGGACCTCATTTCTCAGCCACTCAGTGAGGGAATTGAAGATTTCTCACGCTCTGATGTGCAGGGACATCTCACGTGTGTTCCAGCCTCTCCTCCTCTGCCCTGGCTCCTGCCACGCCACCATCACAACCTGGACACCACCCAGTGTGCTCAGTGGTGGACAGACATTGTCTGCATGGTCACTTCTCTGGGTCTCTTGGTGTAGCCGGGAAGGTCGCTGAAGGCAGGGATCCTGTCTTTCTTGAGTGACATGATTTCCAGCCCCTAGCATTATTCCAGCCAGCACTTACGGAGCATGTGTGAAGGACCTGAGTGCTGCATGGAACTTCTGGAGCCTGGCTGAACCTGAATGCCAGTGTTTCTGAAGACTGGCTCTAAGCGGGGTCCGTGTGTGAGCAGGGCTCCTGTAGGTAGTGCAGCATCTGCTCCTGGACCGGCTCGTGCTGTGTGGGCTCCCTCGCCTCTCCTGTGTGAGCCCACGGTGTCTGCATGGGGCAGAGGGTCATCAGACTCTTGCCGACACTAGTGAGCAGGGCTGGGCTCACTCGGCCTCTGCCTTGCCAGGCTGGTGGGAATAGCAGCAGTCCCGGTGGGTCGGGCTGTCAGGGGTGAAGCTGCTGCTCTGTGTGAGCCGTGAGCCCACTGTGGGCAGGTGCGTGTGCTGAGTACCGCATCATCTCTCATCCACGTGCGAACCCCAGGACACGCATTGCGGTCCCTTATCTTTATTAAACAGACAAGGAAACACGTTCAAAGAGGTTAAGGGGTGTGCCCATGGCCAGTGACTGACCACAGCATCGTGATTCACACCCGGTTTATTTTGCCCACAAGGCCAACCTCATCCCTTCACAGCCCCCATCCCCTGATTGATGAATCGGGTGAGTGCCATGGGGAGCATGTGCTAGAACGCTTGGGAATTCCAAAGCAGCTGATCCGTGTCTTCCCAGCACACATGGTGGGGAAACTAAAATGAAGCAAAAATAGAGTTTGTCAGCAGGAGGACAGCTGCCACTTTCTCTGGGAACAGATCTTGATTTATCTGCCCAGGTGAGGCAGGCTCCAGCTCTCGGGGCAGCGCAGAGAAAGAATATGAATACGGCCAGGGAAATCGCGGTCTCTCCCTTCATTAGGAAAAGATGGAGTAGACCCCTCGTGTGTGGCACAAGTGTCAAAGAAATCTTGACCTGAGAGAGCAAGTTGGGGGCACTCGGAGTTGGAGAGCTTGTCCGCCGGACCCTCACACCCGGGAGTTGCTCTGTCCTCCCCGATGGCCGGTGCTGTGCCCTGCGGCCAGCGTCACAGCTGCTGCAGTCACCATCTGTTGACGCTCGCTCGCACTGAAATGGACAACGGGACTGATCGCTGGTGCAAGAGCAGAGAGGGAGGAGAGAGAAGTGAGAGAGAGAGAGCGTGCGTGTGAGCACACACCCACGGAGCCTGGGACACCAGCAGCAGAGAGGGACAGCGCGCTGCCAGGCACACCCGGGAGATGCTTCCTCTGGCTCCCGTGGCAGACCGTGCTGCTCTCACATGTGCGTGCCAGGAGCTAGCTGACCTGGCTTTGCGCAGCCCATGCCCGGAACCCCTGTTCGCTGCTCTAGACCAGCCCGGGACGCCAGGAATCTTCTAGTTCCCAGAGCGTCCCTGCGTGCATCCCGTATTTAAGGGTTGCTGGTGTACAAACGCGCTGTCTCAAGTGTAGGGCAGGAAATAGAGGTGGCCTGTCTCTGTTTTTCTTCAAAATGCCCACTGCTGGTGGAACTAGAGAGGGTCAAAAATGAAATGATCTATTTGGGCCAGACAGCCCAGGAGGCAGAGGAGAGAGAGACTCCGCCGAGAGAATGGGGCGGGGGGCTGTGTTTTCTTGTGGGGCAGTTCCAAGCCAGATTCCGTGCCACCAGCCCAGAACGCGTTTATTTGCAGAGTGTTCCCCTCCCTGCCCTCTGGGGGCAGGGTCAGCTGGAAGGCAGCGGGCCGTGAACCTACGGAGGGGCAGGGAAAGCTGGCAGGTGCCGATTCCCAGGCCTTGAGGATTGTTCCGGAGCCTGCGGCATGCCAGAAGCTTACTTTCACAGGACGGATTAAAAAAACGTTAACCAACTTTTCATTGAGGTGTGACGTGCACTAGAAAGCCCATATAGCCTGAGTATATGCACGGCTTGGTAAGTGTTCCCAAACCGTGGGTGGGTGTGTAGCCAGCACCTGTGTGAATGGAAGGTCACGAGCGTATCAGGAGCCACACCCGACACCTTCCAGTCACTAACTGTCCCTTCCACCTCACTCAGGATCTCCTTGTCCTGACTTCTCAGAGCACAGGTTTGTTTAGCCTGCTTATGTGTTTACTTTTATTTATTTATTTATTTATTTATTGAAGATTATTTATTTCGGGCTCCTAGGTGGCTCAGTCCATTAGGTGTCTTTCTCCAGCTCAGGTCATGATGATCCCGAGGTCCTGGGATCAAGCCCCACATCGGGCTTCCTGCTCAGTGGGGAGCCTGCTTCTCCCTCGGACCCTCCACCTGTTTGAGCACTCCCTCTTTCTCTGTCTCTCTCGTTCTCTCTCTCAAATAAATAAAGTCTTTAAAAAAAAGAACTATTTATTTATTTGGAAGAGACAGAGCGAGCAGAGAGGAGAGGGAGACAAGCGGACCCCCTGCTGAGCGGGGAGCCTGATGTGAGGCTCAGTCCCAGGACCCTGGGATCATGACCTGAGCTAAAACCTGGAGTCTCGTGCTCAGCTGACTAAGCACCCCCCCTACCCCCGCGTCCCCCCGTGTGTGTTTCTGAAGACCATTCTGTTGGTGGGCTTTTGAGTAGTTGCCGTGAACATCCCAAGACATACCTTTCAGTGAACGGGTGCACATTTCTGTGAACTTACATGTAGGCGTGGAACTGGGTGCATGTTCGTTCAGTTCTAGTGGATGATGCCCAACAGTTTCCCAGCGTGGTCACGGGTGTTTCTTCCCATCGTCTGTCCGACAGCTTGTGCGAGAATTCCAGTGCCAACTAAGAAGCTGGTCCTGGGTACTGACCATCTTTTTTATTTTGGCCAATCTGTTAGGGAAAGCAAAGGCCTAGAAAGGAATCAACATAGCAGAGGAAGTGAAAATGCTCCCCAAGATGGGGGAGCCTCCTGCAGGGGGGTGGTCTGCTGCCTGGCTGCAGGGATACCCAGCAGACCGTGTGATAATTCTTCCCCACGTGACAGAGCTTTAAGGTACCTGATCCCACAAAACAGACGTGGCTCCCGTGGGCCTCTGCCGATATTTAGCAGACCGTGTCCCTCCTCCTCTCCCCTAGCCATTGACTGGGGCTGATACTGCAAGTCACTGCCTGCTCCTGCTGGAAGCAGCCCCTCTCGGCCCACAGGAGTCTGGGCCCGACATGCCGGTGCCCTGCTGCTCCTGGCTGCTGCGTGGGCCTCCAGCTCTCGGTGCTGGTTGCTGTCAGAGCTGAGGAGCGTGAGGTGTCCCTGGACAGGCCGTGCTTGACTTGCAGGAGGCCTCATCCATTTACAGCGTGAAACAGTGGCTAACTGTGCTCCTAATAGGTGCCCAGCCACACGCTGAGGGCTTTATGATGATGACTTCCCGCCATCTGCCTAGTTCTGAGAAGTAGGTAGGTGTGATTTGTCCCCACCTTACAGATAAGAAAACTAAAGGCTACAACCATTTTCTCTGAGTATCATAGCTACTGGATGTCTTAGTTCGATGGCAAACGTTGATGTTTTAACCACTACCCTGTATTTCTCTCATGGAGGCTGATGTTTGGATACTTAAACTTCCTTTTGAACTTAAACTTCCTTTCTCTTGGGTCTAAAGGCTATATCAGGGGGGTTTCAGTGGGACCAGGGGAGCTCACCCTGTGACCCACTCTGGCCACTGAAGAACACTTAGGGATAATGGCCCTCCAAGAGATGTCCACACCCTGGTCCCCTGGACCCTGTGAATATGATCCTTACCTTTTGGGAGGGACTGTGTTATCTTGGGTCATCTGTGTGGGGCTGGTGTAATCCTAGGGGTCCTTGAAAGTGGAGGAGGGAAGCTGAAGAGTCAGAGAAGGAGGTTCACTGGGGGAAGCAGGGTCAGAGAGATGTCATGTTGCCGTGTTTGAAGAGCGAGGAAGGAAGCCGTATGCGGAGGCTCCCGAGAGCCGCCTCTGGAAGGTGGAAAAGGCAAGGAAACTGAGCCTCCAGAAGAAACATCTCTGCCCACCCCCTTGCTTTTGCCTTGCTGAGACCCGTGTTAGGCTTCCGACCTCCTAAAGTGTAAGGTGATGAATTCGTGTTGTGCTGTGCTGCTGAGTGTTTGAAGTTACCGCAGGAACAGGCCAGTTGCTTGAGATGACCATTGGTGTCATGGCCAAGCTCATGGGCTTTGGAGCGGGCTGCCTGCCTCCCAACCCCTGACGTATGAGCTTTCCAGGTGTGGGACTTGGGGGCAATTTGCTTAACCCTGTGGGCCTCCGGTTTCTCATCTCTCAAACTGGGTAGGGATGGTCTCTAACCTGCGAGGTTGCTGGAGGATTAGATGAGGATTGTTATGCTCCTGAAATGCCTGGTGATAGTTTTAGCTACAGTCGCTCGAGGGAGGCATCCTCACTGGTCCCACAGGACTGGGGGGCACACCGGCTCCACTCTTAGCAGCAAGGTAGCTGTCTGTGCCTCTGCTTCCTTATCTGGAAAATAGAGGCAGGAGTCCCAGGGTGGTTGGGGGATTGTATCGGCTAGTGGGCCGGAGCTTTCAGCCGGGTGAGCGATAGGCCGTCCACACGGGGCAGCTGTTGTTATCTTTGGGTGGCTGGTGACTGCTGAGCCTCGGGCCCTCTGCATCGTGCACCCATGTGTTTCCTCGGTTAATCTGGAGAATAATTGAAGGGCGCTGGGGAGGCAGAAGGGTCCCTGCATGCCTCGAACAGTCCCGGGTACCGAGCAGGTGCTCCCTGATGGCTGCAGACATGAATACAGAAAGAAGACCCTAGCCCTGCCCTGGGGAACACCCTCAGGGTGTCTGCCCTGCCCTCGCTGTGCAGGACAAGGCCTGGAGAGATGCCAGAGCTTTGTGGTTGTCTTTAAAAAGAAACAAAACGAAGAACTACTTCCTACCAGCTGACCCCATACCCCCTCAGCTCACTGCCAGGACCTCTCAGCCCTGCGGAGGAGCTTGGGCTGCGTGTCCGGCTGACACCCTAAGCTAGCCACTTACCCCTTCTTGAACCTTTGCTCCTCATCTTTATAACAGACAGACCTCTCAGGGTCGTTCTGGGGAACCCCAAGCTGTAGAAAGTTCCGGATCTGAGAGGTCTTCGGTGCTTGTGCAAAGTGACTCTCCCCTGAAGGCTCCCCAATTTCCTGCCACACCTCTGTTTGGGTATCAGAGCCGCAGGGCATTATTTTTAGTGAGTTCCCTTCTAAGTAGGTTAGGATCGAATAGAAGGAAGGAAGAATAATACGACTGCTGCTCTGGGTCCGTGATTGTAACAGACTGATTTTCTTCTTCCATCCCCAGGCCTGATCTTTGGACCAGAAAGGAATGAAAAAGTTGCCCCTTACGATGGCTGTGCCTTGTCAGTTGCTTGAAGCTGCATTCAGGGATTTCCTGAGCCTTATGGATTTACAGTGACCTTCAGCTGCCCGAGAATGACGGCGGAGGAAGCATGGTCTGGAATCACACGCACCGGGCACACGTTTGGATGTTAATGGCCGTTTTCAGGAAGACCATGGCTGAGTGCCTGGCAGATCCCCCTATGGGGGACAGAGGACCGCGGCTTCCTGTGATGCCTGGGATCTCTGCCCTGTGTCTGCGTACGCGTCGGCTTGGGTCGCGACCAGCCTCACTGAGGGCTCCTGTGAAACGTAAGGCCCATCTCCTCCTCGTGCTCCTGTGCGTTCTGTCAGGTGCCCACCTGGGCTTTCAGGGACTCTGGCCTGGCTGGGGCGAGAGGAGTCACAGTGACGGAGCCGCTTCCCAGGGGGCCATGGCAGTTACTGACCTCCGTCCGGGTGTCTGCTGGATGCTGGGTACGTGGGGAGACAGCAGGAGACGGAAAGGAGCCTTCCAGCAGCCACCCCGGGTCCCCGTGCTGATGTGCGTTGTCGTGCCGGTCAGCATTCCCTGACGGCCGGGCTCCTGGGCCCGTCTCTGGGCACCAGACCACACGTGCCTTGAAGGCGGGGGTCTGGAAGACAGAGGATAGTGTGTCCTGTTGCAGCAAGGGCATAAAGGCATGATGGTGAGTGAGTGAAGACATTGAGAATAAATAGGGCAAGTGTGCGTGGCTCTGTGCTTAGAGCGAGAAACACACTGTTGGAGTCATCAGGCTGCCCGTGGAGCCAGAAGGCCTGGGTTGGGTGCTCTGCCCTGTACCTGCCGTGCGACTCCGGCCAGGTGACTGCTGCATGCCTTTCCCTTTCTCTCTTCAGTAGAGGTGATGTGTCATCATTCTTTGCAGGGCTGGTATCAAGGGTCACAGAATAGATGCTTGTGTTTGGCACACAGCAGACCCTGGCATGTGGCAGTGTCACTGTGGCTTGGGGAAAGGCTTCTGGAGTGCGTGGGTATTGTGTGGGCCGCGAACGAGTCAGGTGGGCCGTGCTGGCCTTCACACTGGGTGTGGCTGGTTGGCATGGACGGTTGATCACAGATCACAGGCCCTGGAGCCCTTGCGAGGGCTGAGTGGCAAGACAATAGCAGGCAAGGGAGAGGAGCCTTGTGTCCCTGTGAGGGAAGGAGCAGCTAGACTTGAACTTGGCCACAAGGGCCTGTGGCAGTTCTGCAGTTGGCAAGCAGAAGGACTGGCTCCCCACCCCCACCACCCCTGTCCCAACTTGGCAGCTATGACATCGGTGACAGAGAGATGTTGCCTTAGCACGGGGCTCCCCATAGGACAATGGCAGCTCAAACTACCCACGTCCCGGTACAGGTCACCTGGAACCACCTGGCAGGTGGCTGCCGAGACCACAGTGAAGTGGGGCCTGGGGTTTGATCCTGCCTGAGTTTGCAGTTCCACTCTTGCCCAGTGGCACTTTGCAGCGAGGCTTTCCCCAATCTCCTGGTGGTAATACTGTCCCTCTAGTCTCTCCCCACAGGTTTAAGTCAGAGCTGTTCCAGATGTGATGCGGTGTTCAGACACAGGTTGTCTGATTGCGTCCTTCCCCCCCACCCTGGAAAGCTGCCTCTCTGAGGTCAGGAAATGGGTTTGTCTTGCCCTGGAGGCATGTTATTTATTGTATCTCGCTTGATCAGATCACAGGGTGACTCTCAGTGGTTTTATTTCGGTGTTCCTGAAGAGGTCAGACAGAAGGGAAGCACTCTCTTTTTGAGCATCTGTATAACTTCATCAGCCAACGGTCCTGCTGAGGGGCAGTGCTGTGCGCACTGCGCAGCTGAGAGCTGGGAGGTTTGGTGGGGCTGCAGAACTCACCCGACGTTCCTTATCCAAGAGAACACTGAGCAGGAAGCCAGGAGCTGCCTGACGCTTTATGCTGAATCACGCCAGTTCAGCAGAAGAGAAAAGGCTATTCCTTTGAGGTCTTTAGAAGGACATGTGTGTGTGTGTGCATGTGTGTGTGTGCACGCACATGTGTGAGTGCACGCACGCGCACGCATGTGTGTGTACCACTGCCTGCTGAGGAATGCTCCTGGGCTTCTCAGCACTGGGTACCCTCTTTATCCTCCAGGAGAGACAGACTTTCAGGAAGAACTCACTCCTGTGTGAGGAGGCAGGATGAAGGGAGGCTGGGATTGCGGTCCAGCCCCTGGAAGCCTACAGCCCGTGAGGAGCCTGTGCCCGTGGGTAGGTGGGGATTTGCAGCCCCCTGTGATGGGTGTGCTGCCCACCGTACTAGGGCCAAACACGATGGGGAGAGGACTCCTCTGAGGGGGCTGGTGAAGGTCTGGGAGCACTCTGAGGACGGGGAGGCTTGGCCGGGCTTGCAGGGGTGATCAGGCCAGTCCTGGGGACCCAAGGGCCTCCGCTGGAAGAGTGGGTTGGGACCACTGAGGCACAGCGCTGCCCCAGGCCTCTTGCCCCTCTTGCTCTTTTCCCTGCCCCTCCCGCTGTGGCAGCTGTGCCCCCACTTATCCCATGACCCAGAACCCCGCTTCTCTTTTTATCGGTTGCTCCCCAGAACAAACCCATTGTGGTGGTCTGGGTTCTCTCCTGCTCCTCCCGGGAGGATAAGGGTGGGCTCTGCATCAGAAGACACGGAATGGTCCTGGTCAGGAATAATACTCTGCTGGGTCCCTCCTTTCTGGCCGCCGAGTCCCTGCCCCACACCTGCAGGCTTGTACCCTATGGACAGTGACAGAGAAATGACCACCATTTCTTAAGCCAAACATGTGGCCGACACTATTCCTTTCTAAGGCCAGAACACACCTGTGGGGTAAGCACGGTTAGTCTGGTGGTCTCCTCTTGATGTAGCTGGAGCACAGAAAGGCAGAGCAGGTCCCCCTGAGCACAATGCAGGATTTGAACAGTTCTCTTGGAAGCCAAAGCCACGAGGCCTCCCTGCCTGGAGCTGAGGGACCCATTTCTGCTTCCTTCTTGGTCCCTGGTGACGACGGTGTGATCTCGGGCAGGTTACCTCTCTACTCTGGGCCTTCATATCCCTGACTGGTAGGGAAACCGCCTGCTTTCTACGTCTGGACACTTGAGAGTGAAAGCTGCGTGCTAACACTTGGTCTGGGACGGCAGGTGCTAACTGTTGGTGCTAGGCGGACTAGACCCAGTGTTCCTTAGACTTATCAGTTAGATGGTGGACAGTGCTGCTGGTCCTGCTGGTGCTGGTCCCGGGCCTGGTGCTGGTTCCACTGCTGGTGCCACTGGTGCTATTTCCTGTGTCTGCAGCAGCCCCTCCATGTCCCCCTTTGTGGCCACATGGGCAGCTTGCATTTCTGCGTCCAGCACATGAGCTTGGCCTCATCTCCTTATCTCACAAGTTCATCTTTATCTGCTTGGAGGAGTCTGTGTCTCATTGAGCTCTGTTACCTCAGACTCTGCTAGTGCAGGCCTGACCCTCTGTTTGTTTGTTCATTTTCACGGGAACCCGTGGTGGTGGACAGTACATACAGTCCTCCTGGGGCTCGGGGTGCAGTGCTGCCGTCCCACCGACACAGACACCCCAAGCCAGCGTTTCTAGAGATGGCTTATTGCCCTAGACCTCCCAACAGGGGAGCCCGGGTCCCCTGGAGACTACACGGGCTAGGCTCTAGGCGGGGTCTGGAGCCCAGGTTTCTCAATGAACAGCCATGGGACTGTGTCGTGGCTGGTGCTTATTAATGTCTGGAAATGTGCCTGCTTAACCTTCCAATCCAGCGAGATGGGTGTGGTGCCTCTTTTCTATATGAAGAAACTGAGGCTCAGAGAGATCCAGAGATCTTCCCAACTTAGCACTTATCTCTGAAGAGAGCAGAGAAGCTGATACCCGCTCTCCAATCTGTTAGCTTTCAGCCTGCCTTTGCCTGCTAGAACATTGGTTTTCAGTGTGCGGGGAGGCACGCAAGGTGCCTGTAGGTTATCGAGGGGCAGGCTGACTTTAAAAAAAAAAAATTGTTTTATATTTACCTTCTCTTGAATTAGGAAAAGATCACAACACAGGAGACTGGTTGTTTGTGCAGCTGTCACAGCTTAGGACTTAGATATTTGAGATAAAAAAAAGAAAAAAGGGGGGTGCCTGGCTGGCTCAGTGGTTTAGGCCTCTGCCTTCAGCTTGGGTCATGATCTCAGGGTCCTGGGATTGAGCCCCGCATAGGGCTCTCTGCTCATCGGGGAGCCTGCTTCCCCCCCTCCCCGCCCTTTGCCTGCCTCTCTGCCTACTTGTGATCTTTCTCTCTCTCTGTCAAATAGATAAATGAAATATTTAAAAAAAAAAAAAAGGCCAATTTTACAAAGATATTGAGGTGACCACAACAAGTAAACACAAGTAAACAGACAGTCCCCTCTGCTGTTTGCGCTTCTTCAGCTGCACGGCTCTGGCCATGTTCCCAGAGAACGTGTCTCTCTGCCCCGGATGCAATGGGTCTGCACCCTGCTTCGTGTCGGAACACGTCTGCGCCCTCGTTCACGGTGATCCTCCTGAAATGCGGAGGATGCACGGGGAAGGGACGATACAGCTCGTTCCGCAGCTAGTGGGGAAACAGAATCGCAGAACCATAACACTTTGTGAACCTGTAATTCTGCTCGAATTAACGGCGGCCCCTGATCGTGTCATAGGCAACATATTGCATTTATTGAGCACCCCCAATAAATGGGGGTTTTCCTGTCACCTCCTCGATCACCGTCTGAGGTCGAATTCTGAAATAGTAAATATTCCGCCTATGAAGTCAAGTGGTGACTCATTCACTCATTCTTTTTCACTCATTTCTCCTTGGTAAATAGGGGATAATGTTACCTAGCCCATGGGTTCCTTGTGAGAATTACATAAGAGAATATATTGAAGGGCTTAATTCGGGGCCTGACATGTCATAAGCACTCAGGGAATACCAGCTATGTTTAAATAAAGTGTTGAAATGGAATTAGAAGACCAGAACTTGTAGGCATACAGAAATAAAGAGCACTGAGCTTGAACGAGTTACTAAAATTTAGCACGAAATTCTGCTCTTTCTAGTTAGCCCAACACACTGGGTAGGTTATATTTGTCTGTGTATGTCAAGGGTTGGCAGACTTTTCTGTGAAGGGCTGGGTAGTAAATGTTTTTGGTTTTTTAGGACACAGAGTTCTGTCACCATTAGTCAGTTCTGCCTCTGTGTCTGGAAAGCAGGCGTAGCCAGTAGGTAAATAAACGGGCATGGCTGTGTTCCAATAAAACTTTATTTATAAGAACCGACCGTAGGCCGTAGTTTGTACTTCGGTCTCAATGAGGGAAACCTGTCTGCTGTTGAAAAAGAACAATTTCTGGATTATGAATATTGAGAAAAATTTGTTACAAATGTAGTCTCTCTCTCTCTCTCTCTCTCTTTTTTTTTTTTAGATTTTATTTTTAAGTAATCTCTACACCCAACGTGTTGGGCTTACAAAGTCAAGTCAAGATCAAGATCTGAGCCCCAGGAGGTGGTCTTTATAGGAAGCTTGTTAGACAGTGTAGGGACAGTGATTTTGTTGGGGTTATATGGAAAATGCAGAAGACCTTGACATGGCTAGTTCTTTTACCATGTATTTGGCAAACATTTATTGAGGCCTTGCTATGTCTCCACCTTTGATGTTGATCCCTAATGGATCCTAAAGGTGCATGCATTTTGTCAGTGGGACTGTGTTAGCAAGGGGTCATCTCAGCAGTGCTGCAGGGAGGTCAGCTTAGATCCTTTTTTGGTGTCCTTTGCAATCTCCAGTTCCTGAATTACGCACAAGCCTTAATGCTAATTTAAGTGGCCTGCCTGAGCTCCAAGCACTAGCTACTGAGCAGCCTACCTCGCAGTGGGGGCTCCAGGATGAGGAGGGAGTGTCAGATGAGATCCTTGAGCTCTTAGCGTGATATCTGCAATTACTGGAAGAATGTGGTCTTTAGAGCAGAACACAACCAGGTTTTGAAGCTTTACTGTTCCATAGCTGTGTGATCTAGCTCTGGTTCCTAAACCTCTCTGAACCTCACTTTCTTTATCTGCAAAGTGGGAACCATGGCACTGCTGAGTCTCTAGTTCTTAACTCAGTGTGGTCAGCTAGTGATTCCTCTCTAAATGTTAGTTCCTCCCTGTGGGGGCCTGGTGGCTACTGGCCTCACCTGTCCTTTATCCCAGGAAACTGGGTCCTGGCTTTTTAAGCTGGAGCCTGTGGATGTAAGGATTTCAGCTCCGTCTCCCTGGTGAGTGTTGGGGGTAAGAAGGCTTGAGAAAACACTGGCCTGAGGAATTCCGAAGTTAATGAAGGGAGCGGATTCCAGAGGGTCTCTGCTTGACCTCCCACACTTTCCCCAACCCCCTGTCATCCCTGAGCAAGTTTAGAGGCAATCAAAGGATTGTAGCAGCGCCATAAAATAGCTCTCACATGATGGGGCACGACTGTGGCCTTGGACACGGGGAGTCTGGGCCAGGGTGCTTGACTTTGAGTCTCTTCCCTGTGGTGCCTGGTTAACCTGAGAAGGGCACTGGAGCCACCAGGGTGGGCAAGGCAGGCCATCATGGGAGAAGGAGAGCATATTTGAAAAATTTGAGGGGATAATTCTCAGCTATAAAGATGGGGAGAGGGACTAAGGGCCTGTGTGAGAAATTTGAAAGACCTAGATGACTTTATTTATTTATTTTTTAAGGATTTTATTTATGTGTTTGACAGAGGGAGAAAGCAGAAGCAGGGGGAGAGGCAGGCAGAGGCAGAGAGAGAAGCAGGCTTCCTGCCAAGGAAGGAGCCAGATGTGGACTCGATCTCAGGACCCCAAGATCATGACCTGAGCCAAAGGCAGATGCTTAACCACCTGAGCCACCCAGGCGCCCTGACTCAGGTGCCTTTAAAAAAAGAAAGGAAGGAAGGAAGGAAGGAAGAAATAAAGAAAGAAAGAGCGAGCAAGCAAGCTAGCTTTTGCCATGATTCTGACTTCAGGACCCAAGAGGTGCATTCAGCCAGGACTAAGTGGATGAAGGGGGTGGGTCCCTGTTGCCTGATACAGTTTCCAGATGCATTCTCTGTTTCCGGCTAGTGGAAACTTCAGGGGAAAGGCTTCGGAACCCAGAATGGGGCCGGGGAATTGCTGTCATTGAAGGGCCACAGTGGCTGGGGCTGGTCTGTGCCCAGCTCCATCAGTGTCTGCGGGCCCCGGGACTCAGGGTGGCGGGTGCGGAGCTGCCAGGAGCTGCGTGGCATCTGCTCCAGTTTCCCTGGCTGCTCTCTGGGAAGTGGGTTATTTCCTCTGGTAGGTGGGGGCTGGGAAGGCTTTGTCCCCTTCCTTTGTCTGCTCAAATTGCCTGGTTTTGCAGGACAGCGGCTAGGCTAGGGGTGGGGGTCTTTCCCTATTATCTATGTGTCTGCCCTATCTGCCGCCATCTATGACTCCCCACAGGGTGGGGCTTCTGGGGAGAGGGGGTCAGCTCTACCTGATTACTAGGAACTGCCCTGACCCTTCCCTCCCCCATGGAGGCTTATCTGGCTCCAACCAGAGCAGCTGCTCTGGTGAGCTTTCTGAGTCCCTCAGAAGTAGGGACAGGGTTTAGCAGGCTACATAAACAAATAAACATCAACCAGAACAAGCTCCCAGCTTTCCACTCACCCAGGAGCCCTGGAAACTGTGCTGCATTTTCAGAGAACGTGAAGATGCTCATTCTAAAAAGTATATTCCCGATGGAGAAATGCTCTAAAGAGGTTGTCCAGGAAACGTTAGAAAGTCAAGGACCATGTATGTCTTGGGGCTTCCTGGCTTTGTGACCTTGGGTGGGATACTTGGTCTTTGTGGACCTTAGTTTCCTCCTACCTGTAGCTGGTTCTTGTGAAAAATACAAGACCTGAGATGTAAAGCCTGGCCGGTGATGAGTCCCAGCCTCTGAACCTGAACTTAAGTCAGATTTGCCAGTTGGGTCCCTTTTTTGACTGTCCTGTTTCCACTTGTTGAGTCATCTCGGGTGGTTCCTGGGATTTTTCTGAGGCTCTGACTCCTAGTCCTTCAATGCGGTGGTGGTCTGTGGCACTTGTCCCTCATCTGCTTGTTGAAAGGACCAAATGAGTTCCCTAAAGTGCCTGAGAGCCGGCCCGTGTGGCTGTTGTTGGACTGTGTGCTGGCTGAGCCTGATCCCTTGACAGCGGAGTCTAGAGGCGGCATAGGTGGTGGGTTCAAGCACATTCCTCAAGCTTAAGACCAGGCGGCCCGAGAAGTGTGTCTGGGACGTGGATGGCCCCGCGTCCCTCAGAAGCCGTGCCAGGATGCTGGACACAGCCGTGCCGGCTCTGCCCTCCGCTGCTTCCCGCATTATTCAGACTGACTTGCCAGGCTCTAGAATCTGCTCATGGTGGGGTGTTGTCCTTTGCATGCCATCCAGATCTGAGCCACAAAGCAAGAAGCTGCAGAGGGTCATTTAACAGACTCCCCCATTCCTGCCCCAGGACGAACTGGGGTTAAGTGAGGGGGCCTGTGTGATTCGGATCGTTGCTTCTGAAGAAATAAGAACAATTTAGAGATCCCGTGGAAGCCCGTGGGCTCTCCTCTCTCTTTCCAGTTCCTTCCCTTCCCAGAAAGACCACTTTTCTGAAGGTGGGCTGTGGTCCGTCGTGGCTCACCCTTTTCTTACAGATCCGTCTGGAGACCTTTTCTGGCACCCATTCTCCTGTTTGCAGACCCCTGTGGGGGTGGCCTTGTGTAGGCACATGGTCATGGCACTCTGCTCTGTTCACTCCATTGTTTGGATGCTGCCGCCACTGCTGCTGCTGTTTGCTCCTCCTGGTGGATTTTGGGTCGTTAACAGGTTTTTGCTACTGTAAACAGTGCTGGGGGACACTTCTTTGCACATACCTCCCAGTGCACTTGCGGGTGTCCCCAGGGCCTTGATGCACAGGAATGCATGCTTTCTGCCTCATCAGGGGAAGCCCTGCTGCCGTCCAGCTGGGATCTTTCACTGGCTGGGGGCTGGGAGGTGTCTCTCTGAGCTGGAGAGTTCTTTGAGTGATGCTCGCCCCTGCTCTGCATCTCTGTGTCCGGTCGGCAGTGCATGGTACCAGCGTCAGCTCATTACTTGTTGAATGGGGTGAATTCTGGAAGGAGATGAGATTGGCACGGAGGGCAGGACCAGGATCAGGGCATAGAGGAGGCCCTTCCATGGCTGCCCTCTGCCAAAGCGAGGTCAGTGGAGAGAAACAGAGATGGGGGTGGTGGAGAAAAAGGCACTGAGAGTGCGCTGAAAGCCAGGGGTGGCAGGGCCAGGCTGGGTATCAGGAAGCCGGCTCCTGGGGGGCTGGCTGAGACCATGTCCGTGCAGGCGGGTCCCCACCATGGGGGACATGGGTATCCCCGTGACCGTCGTAGGAGCCAGACTCAGCCAGGAATGGGGTTTCCAGCAAAGCCTGTGTCTCAGAAGCAGTAAAGGAGAGCAGGAGGCCAGGCTGTGGCAGGGGCGTTTGTGGACCGTGCGGGGAAGAGAGTGTCGGAAGGAAGATCCGTGCCGTGGAAAAGGTGAGAGAAACAAGAGGGCGGGGGAGGATCAGACACAAGGTTTGAGGCTTTTTTCCCCTCCCCTTTTTTGAATGATTAGAAATGGAAAATTAGGATTTAGTACGGGAAAAATAATGTGTATACTGCGAGATAGCCCGTTTTCTTCTTAAATATTTTCTCTGATGGTCAAACTAATAAAGGTCTTTGGGGAAAATATAGAATATAGAGAAGGGCAGTGCTCACGAGGCTCCACTGGGAGCCCCCCCTGCTAGGACTGGGGTGACCCCGCACCCTGGCTGTGCCGGGGTGTTCCTGCAGTCAGCACTGAGAGCCCCACCTCCCAGCACGTGATGGCACCCCGCTATCCCTGGGGCACGCGGGACCTGAGGGCTTACCTTACCCTCCCTCTCCTGCTTCGTGGTTGACTGCCCCCCCTTCCTGCCTGCAGGCATCACTGTCTCTGCTGGGGATGGGGTGCAGGCCGCCACGCGGTGCCTGGGGGCGAGGGCCGGGGGAACCACATCTGGAGAAGAGAAACGCGTCCAGGGTGCATATTTTTAAGTATCTGGAGGGGTTCCCCTTCCTAACAGCCCTGTAAGGGCTTCCCATTCGATTCGTCTTTGTCACATACCTAGTACGTGTAGGGCCCCGTGCTGAGAAGTCCAGGCCCTGTGGGTTCGTTGAGTACGTGTTTGCTTCCGTTGGGTGGCTTTCATGGCTTCACATTATTCAGTCACTCTAGCAGCACCGGGAGGCTGTTGCTGTCACCCCTGTTCTGCTGGTGAGGAGTAGAAATGCCGAGTTACCCGACACCGTGGTCTAAGTCTCCTGGGTCACAGAGTGCAGTAGCTTCAGGGGGTTTGGTGCTAGTCTTGGCCCTTTTGTTTGTTGGATGGATGACCTTGGGCAAGTTACTTAACTTCCCTTGACCTCTGTTTTCAAATCTGTAAAATGGGGTCACCATAGCTCTTCTGTTGAGGTGAATGTTTGTGTCTTCCCCACATGTTTATGTTGAAGCCCTAAGCCTCAAGGGTGGCATTCAGAGTGGGGCCTTTGGGAGGTGATCCAGCTCACAGGAGGTCATGAGGGTGCCCCCCACCTCCCCACCTGCGATGGGACCAGTGTCTTTGAAAACAGGAAGACAGATCTCTGTTTCTCTTTTTATGCTTTCACACCAAGGGGAGGCCCATGAGCAGCGAGAAAGTGGCTAGCCACCAGCCAAGAAGCCAGCTGTCACCAAGGACAGAATCTGCTGGCACTCTAGCCTCCAGAACCCTGAGAAGTAAGGGTAGGTGGTTGAAGCCCCTGACTGTGGCATATTGTTACAGTAATCCCAGCTGCCTTAAGTCAGCCTTCTGGTTTACATGGGATGCTACATGAAGCCTTCAGCATGGCACACAACACCTGCCAAGTGCTGGATGAAGCGTGGGCGGCTCTGGGCACCATGGTCTTTCCAGGTGACCCCATGGGGGGTTCAGAGCCAGTCAGGAACTGGCTGGCAGTCACTCAGTCAGTTTATGGCAGATCTTGGGATAAGCCTGGTCCTTCTCCCCTGCCTGGCAAGCACCTTTCCCGCGATGCCTGTGTGGACTGACCATGTGTCATCGGGATTCTTGCAAAGAGCCTCGAGAGGCAGAGCAAGGTAGGAGGAAGCTGGCTGGCTGCCGTCCGCGGCTGAACGAAGCCCTTCCCGGGGTTTCATGTGCTCTCCAGGTAGCACCGAAAGAAACCCCTCCCACTGGTTTGGGGTTCTCAGCTGACCCTGCATTTTGGATTCAGAGAGCACTGGCTTCTTGCCTTTTCCTGAGGACAGATAATGTTTCGACAGCAGCAAAGGTAAAGGGGAAATTTAGGCTTGGGCAGGGCAGGCTGTCCCCCTTTGGTGTGATGAATGTTAAGACATGGCTTAGGGACACTCCTGATGTCCTGTGTCCCCAGGTGTTGGAATGAGAAGGGCATCTGCAGGTAAGGGGAAGCTTTGGCTGCCTGGAGAAGCCTGTGTTCTCATGATGCGTCCATGGCCCAGTGTTTGAGTCTTATTTCTGTCCATTCTGTGCAATGGCAAGGCCTTGGGTGCAAGAACGAAGAGGCTGTGGATATATGGGCGTTGGTGGCATGGTGCTTGCATTTAATTACCCTTTATTGAATAGCTCTTATGCTCCAAGACTTAAATTAAGCTTCCAGCAATCCCAAGAGGTAAATGCTGTGTGACTTTCACCTCACTGGTGTGGAAACAGAGGCTCAGAACAGTTTCAAGCTCCCGGCTCGTACGGCCGAACCCGGGATTCTGAGCTTCCCTGCAACTCCCGACCTCGGTTCCCAGGCTGCTGCTCCCTACCCCGGAAACATCATGACCTGTCACGCGAGATGCCAGGCCTCGGGTCTCAGATGGACACAGGGGCCCTATGAGAGGCTGGGTCTTCCCACCAGACAGAATTGACACTAGCCTGCTACATTGACAGTCCTGTTGTCCTGAAGGGACTCCAGAGGTCAACTGCTCTGTCGGGGTGGGTGTGATGGAGATAGGAAGCTACACCGCACTGCATTGGTTTGCTGGTGGACATGGGCCTGGTCACCATCAGGGAGGCAGGCAGGGCTGGTGAGCAGGAAAAAACCTACAGACAATGCAGACCGCATTGTGGATGGAGTTAGGTTATTACACGGAGGCTCAGATGACCAGATCTGGGTCAGTAAGACTGGGCTGCAGAAAGAGAAATGGGGAATCTTTATATTTTCCCACAATGCCCTCGGCATTTTAAAGGACCCTGTTTTCTTGGTTACCCTTCTAGGGATGGTGGATGTGGGGTCCCAGCCAGAGATCTGTGGTGGCGGCAAGGAGGGAAGCAGTGGTGGGGCTGGGCTGGGGAAGGGGCCGCGGCTGAGGGAAGGGAGGAACAGGATAGGAGGGCGCACATTCCACACCTAGCTTCGTCCTGTTTTAACTTTCTCCCTGGCAGAGAACAAGGGGCCGATTCACGTGGCAAGAGTGGCCTCCCTGAGCCTGGATTTGGGTTTCTGTGCCTTCCAGTGACTCAGGAGGGAAGTCATCACGCATCACTCATGCCGTTCTCAATCTTCATTTTGTGGCTGCCTCATCTTTCTGGAATGTGCCTTTTTTCTTTCTTTTTCTGGGTCACGTGTGGCGGCATCCTGTGGCAGGACTCCAGGAAGCGCAGCTCAGCCTCGGTCCTCGTGCAGTGGTCTCCAGGCGTCCCGGGCCTTGTGCTCTGTTGGCCGGCCTTCGCCTTGCTGGCCGGGTGACTTGTGCACGTGCCGGTGTTCCTGTCGACTTCGGGGCTCCGCACCTGCTTCTCCATCCACCCCCACCCCGGGGGGGACCTCTGGTTCAACACTCCCAGACCTTCAGATTGGAACTCTCGGGACGGCAGGCTTCCTGGCCTGCTTCCCTGGATATAAGGGTCCCCCGAGGTCTCTGGACCTGGGGGTGTGGCAGTGGGGCTGCTGTCACTGGAGGTGAAGCACGGCACCATCGAGTGGGGAGAGGGGACGGACATTCTGACAGGGTGCTTTCTGCCTTTCCCAGTCCCCACCGACCTTGACTTTACACTCTGGCTCCCCCCGCAGGGCTGGTTGCCCCTCCCCCTGCTCACAGGCATTTATCTGCTCTCTGCTCCAGCATGCTCCTGCTGCATGGGTCTGTCTCTCCTGTGGGCCTAGAAGCTTCTCTGGTGGGAGGACCAGGTTTGGGCTCACCTTGTATTTCAAAGCCCTTAGTGTGGGGACAGCCCATGTGGGGTGCTGGATGAACTCTCAGGAGGCTGGTTGAGACTTTTCCGAATTAAAGGGGATGGGGTCACACAGGCCACTTTCCCCCTTAATAGATCGGCTGCTGTTTATCGTTCTGATAATCAATGGGCATATATGGATGTCTGCTGTGTTCTCAAGGAAGCTACTTGAATGGCATACCTGTCCCTCCCTAAATTGGGTAAAACAGCAGGAAAACAGTCTAATACAGTGTTTCAGGTGATGTGTCTCAGTGTGAGGAGGCCTGAGTTTGCATCATGGCTTTGTTGTTGACGAGCATGTAACCTGAGACCAGATACTTCTCTGAGCCTCAGTGTCCCTAGCTGCAGAATGGGAGTAAATAAAGCTAGCATTCACATGTGGAGATGATTTTAATGAGCTAGTACATGCATAATGTTGAGCATGTGTGGGAAGCTCTCTGGAGGGACACCCATGGGCTACTGTTTTTCCTTTAAAAGCTAAGTGGAGACGATGCACCTCTCCGAACTGCAGCTCTGTTTGTGGGGGGTGGGGAGCTCAGGGTGGTCCTTAGTGGGCATGGCGGTGCAGGGCAGGGCCTGGGGTCCTGGGATGTGGAGGCTTGCGTGCTGGAAAACTGGACCGTGGGCAGCCCCTGCAGAGACATTGGGATGGGAGAGGGAGCCAGGACTCCCCTCTGGGAGGCAGTGACCAGCCTCCAGGAGTGGAGGATCGTGAAGAAAATGTTGGGCCTTAGGCTTCTGGAACCAGACAGAAGCAGGGCACTCGTGCTCGTGTTCTCCAAGGATTGTTTGTACGCCAGCCCTACAGATGCTGCAATGGTCACCATGACCGAGATTCGGTGTGTGCCTGCAGTGCCACAGTGGGTGCCAGTTTTTCTGATGAGGCCGGGGGAGAGACTGTGCATGGGGGGGAGAGGCTGTGCATGCAAGGGGTAAGCCGCCAGGTGTAGGGGGTGGGGCGCAGGGGCGGGCCCAGGCCCACTGTACTCAGGCTACCCTTGCCCTAGGTCAACCCAGGCACGTGAGTGCAGTGAGTGCAGGAAGAGCAGTGGGCAGGGTGCTTAGTTAGGCAGGCTCCACCCTCGACTCAGGAGAGGAGGATTGGGGTGCCGGGGGTTGGGAGCAGATGCGCGCGAAATGGGGGTGATGGTGGTGAAAATGTGCACCAGGAGGGGATGCTTTTGAAGCTTGTGTTTGTTCTGAAAGAATTGACTCGCTTTCTGTTTCCTGGGCCACTGAATTTTGGTGCCTGCATCTGCAAACTGGGGATAAGGAACTCTGGGGCAGGTGTGAAATCCTGAGCAGAAATGGTTGAGCTTGTAGGAATGTGGCAGAGAATGCTAAAGCCTCCCTCTTTCTGAACCATCTTCGTTCGCTGGGAAATCGCTATCAGATGGACATCTGCAAAGCCCGCACTAGTTGGATCAGTAAAGTCAAATGACTGGCTGATGTAAGAATTAGATTAGTGGCTAATAGTCATAGCCGACATTCATCTAGTGATTAAGTCCTGGCCATCTTTTCTAGAACTTAATTCCTAAAGTCAGCCTAGGAGATGCAGTGCTATCATTAGCCCTATTTTACAAGCAAGAAAAACAGGATCAGAGAGGTTGAGTGTAATATCTGAAGTCACACAGCTAAAAGAGGCTGCTCTGGTATTCCAGCCCCAGCAGTCTCACTCCAGAGCCTGTGCTCTGAGGGTTCTGGGAAGAGATAGGGGTACAGACTTTTCTTCAGTGTCCCACAGATTACCGCTCCCAGGGGATTATGCTCAGAGTCGTGTAGGCTGAACCCTGGACACCCCTCTCTCCTCCACCTGATCTGAACCATCAGTGGCACAGGGAGGCTGAACAGGCAGGAACCCCAGAAGTAGGTGACCTCTCCTTTTGTTTCCAGCATCTGCCCAGCTCCTCTTGGAAACTTTTCCCTTTTGCTGACAGACATGATCCTTGTTCTGGACATTGCTTTTTTAAGATTTTTTTTTTAATTTTTTTTTTTATTTATTTGAGAGAGAGGCAGTGAGAGAGAGCATGAGCGAGGAGAAGGTCAGAGGGAGAAGCAGACTCCCCATGGAGCTGGGAGCCCGATGCGGGACTTGATCCCGGGACTCCGGGATCATGAACTGAGCTGAAAGCAGTCGTCCAACCAACTGAGCCACCCAGGCGTCCCTGGACATTGCTTTCTTGGCTGGGGTCATTTGAATAGATCCAGGCACATCTGTGCTGGGAGCTCTCACCAGGAAAGCTGCAGCCAGGAGTGCCCCTGAGTGTGGCTTCTCTGACCCATGTAACAGAGCCCTGTGGCTGCTGGTCCTGACTCTCAGCACTTAACTTGCTGGCCTCTCAGAGACTCTACAGGGGCTGGAATTCTAGCAAGCCATCACTCCAGCGGCTCTGCAGTGTGGGGCTGGAATCTGGGAAGAAACTGTGCACCAGACACCCTCTGGGGTGCCTTATGCCTTATCATCACTACAACCCCTGTGGATTCCCTGAGGTAAGGAGACTGAGGTCCAGGCGGGTTGAGGAACTTGCCCAAAGACGTAGCCAGTGAACTAGAGCTGAACACCGGCTGTGTCTGAGAGCATGCTGGTCCCGCTCTGCCCTGCTCAGGGACAGCAAGAACGTCTCTGTTGTGACCAGGAGTCAGTGTTGCAGGTGATGTCCTGGCTCCTTTCCGGTCTGTGATTACGCTTATCTTAGGCAAAGACAGAAGGAGCAGCTTTCCTGGCCATAAACTGTTTTAACTGAAGCTCACCACAGGTTTCTGGGTGGTGCTTGTCTCGTGAGGGATAAAGAATGGGCGCGGCTGTGTGGGCAGTTGGAGAATGGGGCTGGGGGCAGGGACAGGACTGGCTTTTGGAGGAGACCTGACTGACTGCCCCTAGGTAGGTGGGCCTCTGGGCTGTCTCTTCACTTCATCAAGAGGAGCCAACAGATGCCCCTGTTTAAAAATTCTGTGACCCTGCAGGGTGAGGCTTTGGAGCCGGCATTCAGCTCACTGCAGATGTCTGTACTAGCCACACGGACAGTTTGCTTTCCCGAAGGCTCTCTAACCGTAAGACTTAGCTCAGTATGGGGGGTGCTTCCTGGGCCTCTTGAGTGGTTCATGTGTGCTCACTCACGTAACCCTACAGTTGCCCGACGTGATAGCTACAGTTACCACCACTCCGATTTTAAAGATGAACAAAGACTTGATGCAGTTAAGTAATGTGCCCAAGATCCCTCAGCGAGTAGGCTGCTGAGCAGGGATTTGAACAGGGAGCAGCTGCCAGGCTCACACAGGTGGGCCCTCTGCCGGCTGAGGGCTCCCTGAAGCTGGAGTTGACCCTTCCCCCATGTTATCCCACCACCCTCCTACTGGGAAGATTGAATGATTCCCCTTGTGATGGATGAGGAAAGAAAGGCTTGTGAGTGGTTAAGGAATTTTCCAGAATTCTGCAAGTTCTAAGTGGTGGCTTTAGGCTTGAACTCAGGTCCACTGACTCCAAATATGGGGTCACTCTTAGATCTCCTCCCTTTCTTGCTGACCTCTGGGCTCAGCTTGTATCACCCCGTCCAGCTGGTCTTGCCATGCAGGTGGCCCCACCGTGCCTCTGCTTTCCTCCGGCTTGGAGAGCGAGCTTTACCCCTCAGACTCAGGCATGGCTTCCTCTTCACATCTGCTCCCAGGACCCGGCCTTCAAACCAGGATTCCCTCTGAAGCTTAGTGATCAGAAAATTCATCCACCAAGCTTGACCTGGCGTGTGCCCTTTGGCACTGGGAAGCCATGGGGCATCCAGGGTCACACTGTGTGTGTGACTGCGGCCGGTCCCATTTCTTTGGTGCAGATGTTGTTTTAGAGGGGAATGGCAGCAGAGAAGCGGGAGGCCCCACTGGGGCACTACTTGTCTCGTGGGTGGGGGTGCACTGCCCCCCCCCCCCCCGGCTGGTCTTTGTTCTGTGCCAGGCCTTGACAGAGTCGGTCAGGTTCAGGGGCCCCACAGTGCTCTCCGCACTGGGAGCCCTTCCTTCAGCTCACCTGCCTTGCACCCTTCCTCCCCCTTCTGTGCTGTGGAGATGGAAGCCAGCCTGTCACTGGTTCTCCAAATCGCCTGCTCAGCCGCTTCAGGCCAGTGGAAGGTGTTAAGTCATCTCGAGTGTCGCTCTCTCGGACCCCCTCCGACTTCCTCACAGGTCCCACTTCCCAGCCCAGGTTAGCTGTGTCTTTGCTCTGCTGGGTTGCTTATTCCGGGACTGGGTGTGCTCTAGAGCCTGCGGCCTCTCCGAGTGAGGGGCTGGGCCTTGCCCCTGGGGCTGCCCTGCTCCAGGCCCCTGTGTATGAGGTGCTCATCACCACCAGATCGTTCTCTGGAGACAGCAGAAGTGTTTACTACCACCTTGCCCCCACCCAGCCTTGCACTCGACTATAGAAAGACAGACAACACAATTCAGAAATGAGCAAAAGACTTCAGTTTACCTTTCTCCAGAGAAATGTGCAAATGGCTGGTGAATGAAAAGATGCCTAACTTCATTAGTCATTAAGGAAAGGTATAAATGAAAGCCATGAGCTCTCTCTTTCTACCTGCTAGGATGGCTGTGATCATACTTTCAAAAGAGCAGAGAATAACCGGTGTTGGCCAGGCTGTGGAGATGTTGGAGCCCTGTGCACTGTTGGTGGGGGTGTAACAGAGTGACGGCCGCAGTGGAAACCAGCTTGCAGCTCCTCACGAAGTTAGCTATAGAATTACCCTGTGACCGAGCAACCGCACTCGTATGTAAAGGAGGTACTGATACATGTTACAACATGGACGGACCTCAGAAAATTGAAAAAAGCCAGGCATGACAGTTCACATATTGCATGATTCCATTTTTAGGAAACATCCAGAATAGAGACAGAAGCAGATTGATGGTTGCTCGGGGTGGGGGGCAATGGGGTGTTCCTGCTTCATGGGGATGAGGTGTTATCTTGGGGTGATGGAAATCTTCCAGAAGGACAAGAGGTGGTCACATGGCATCATGGGTGTACTACATGCCGCTAAATTGTGTGTATTAAAATGGTTACTTTTATTTTTTGTGAATTTCACCTCAACTACAACAAACACACCTGGCGTCACCGCAGGTCTCCAAGGGGTAAAAAGAGGAAACATGGGGCACATGCTTTATGTCTGACTCTTGACCTCAGTGAATTTGATAGAGATGGGATGAGCCCTGTTACTGCCATGATACAGGTGAGCAAGTTGAGGCTCAGTTAGGGCACTCAGTTTAAGGAGGCACCGACAGATATGAATATGGGCTTGTCTGGGTCCGACCTGATCACTTCTCTATACTCTTCCCCCTGGCCAGCACAACAGGCTTTTGTTTGGCTTTGCCTTGCTTCAGAATGAGCTCATGCCAGGAACTGTGCTCAGCCGCCCTCAGCTTCAGATCCTTTCGGGAGATGCCTGCCCCTTACCTTCCTCATGCCCACGTCCTCTGAATCCCTGTGCACTCTGGCCACCTGCCTACAGAGATCTTTTTCCAACACACACTGCCCACTTCCCTCCCAAGGAGACAAAGATCTGTAGCAGAGAGAAAATGAAAGGAGGTTTGAGCGCAGTCCTACTGTGCGATCATGGATGCGTCTCTTAAACCTGCAGCACCTCAGTTTCCCTAAATGTGTTGTGGGAGAGCAGGACAACACTCAGACGTCTTCCCTGGACTGGTCGTGAGGACTGACTGACCGTATCTGTGTCTGGACTTTAAGGATGAAAGAGCACCATATGGACATGGGGGGTGGCAGGGTCACTCCTTGAATCAAGGTCAACATTCTGGCATACGCAGCAGAGAACAGACCCAAACCCCAAAATCTAGCTGAAGGGCATGTGACTGGTGCTCAGTATTGATTTGCTGCCCGAACGAGAGCATGAAGGGGCAGGAGTCAGTCCTTGACCTGAATTGTGGGCTTGGTCCAGGACTTAGGCTTGCACGTGTCCTTTGTGTGTGCTCAGCCCCCGGACCGAGCATGTAGGAGGCAGTCAGGAAACAACTGGGGATTGATTTGTCTCTCTTCCCCATACCCAAGTTGGAGATGGACAGCTTCATTTTGGTTTCTGGATTTTGGCTGCTTTTTTCTTGCGTGGTGGGAATTATTGCAGGAAGACGTCGTGGAGGAAGCCGCAGGTGCTCCACTTGATCCCGCCTCCCCCATAGCGGTGTGTGGTCCAGCGCAGAGGAGGGAGGGCTGGCGCTCCTGACGGGAGGTTGTTGGGCGCTCGCCTGAATCTGGCCGTATCCAGGTGGAAGAGCGGCAGCACTTCGGCCCCGCGCCCTCTTCCGCTGGATCCCATCACTTTCTCCGGAGCGCGTAGCTGAAGCTTTGCGGGTTGGAGGTAAGAGGCGGTGCCTCTCTGGGTCCGAGTCAGGGATGTGAGCATCGTTTCGGTTCTGACAGCTGGTGGGAGAGCCGTTTCTTCTTTCTGGTTGAGGTGGCCAAGGCAGCAGGTGTTACTGTGGATTTGCTCACTCTTAGTCATGTGATCCTGGACCAGGCAGCCTGTATCGGGGGTCTCTGTTTTCATGCAAAACAAGGGGGGAATGACGCTTGGAGGATCCCTCAAGTTCCTTTTGGCCCCCAAATTTGAAGATTCTGACAGTTGATGGTGGGTGTGCTTGGTAAAGGCCCCTTATTGCAACCATCTTTTGTCTTTCTCTTTTCTGCCTAAACTTTAATCCATCTACCCACTGACTTACCCACTGACCTACCGACTGACCTACCCACTGACATACTCACCTGTTGACACACCTGCCCACCCCCCATTCACTCACCCAGCCACCCACACGTAACCCACGTGTACTAGATAACCCCTCTGAACCAGCCAATATGCTAGGTCCTGAGGATACTGGGAGGTCTTAAGAGTTCATAATCATGAGTGGGACATAGGTATTGGCATAAAATTGGAAAATGAAAGTCTTGGGTGCTATGATTCAGAAAGGCGCAGACCGCTCTCATAGCAGCCAGGCAGGCTAGCAGCCTCCCCTGAGATCCCTTCACGGAGGACTACGGCCTGCCTCCTGTGACAGCTTCAGGATGGGCTTGTCTTGATGTGGGAGAACCGTGTTGATGACCTCAAGAGGCCCCTTGTAGCCACAGGAATCTGTGATGTGGAATTCTCAATTGCCGGCTTTGCTGGAGAAGAGAGAGAAAAAGAAAGAAGGAAGAAACAGAGGAGCTGGTCAGTCCTGCTGCACATTTATGTTTGCGGTCCCAGACCTCCGTTCCCTGGGGCCGCAGGCTGTGTGTGGGGGAGGCGCAGAGCAGCGGCTCCGCGGGGCACGGCGCTCCGGCAGCCGGCTCTGGGGACGGCTGTCTGATGGCACTGCTGTCCCCCT
Source organism: Mustela nivalis (assembly GCF_964662115.1). Lineage (NCBI taxonomy): Eukaryota > Metazoa > Chordata > Mammalia > Carnivora > Mustelidae > Mustela > Mustela nivalis. Next base: position 12,943,947 of record NC_139021.1, on the reverse strand, counting down.
GCAGCAGCAGTGGCTGGCCCAGGGCAGAGCTCCTCTCTGTCCAGTTAGTCAGTGGCCTGCGGCCAGGGCCAGAGTAGGGCCCCTCCGAGAGCCAGTGCTGGGATTCCGAGAGGGGACGGGGCCCATGTCCCCCACCCGCAGCCCCACCAGCGAGACTGTGGACAAGGCAGCTTTTCTAATAAGCAGCCTTTGCTTGCCCTGTGGGAGATGAAAGACTGTGCGTAAAAGTGGGTAATTTGGGGTTTTCCTGATGAAAGCAGTTGACATTTGTTGGGACCTCAAGCACACTACAGAGCGGCCTTTCATCTCTGTTATCAGAGCGTGGCCCGGCTCTGGCCTGCATCCGGGGCGGCCAGTGCCGCCGGAATTGGATCGGGCCAGTGGTAAAATGTAAGGAAATGGGTGGAATGACCTTCAAGGCTGTGGGTGGTGGAGTGGAGATGGCAGAGGCCAGTTCTGACTGTTCTGACAGAGGGGCTTCTACTGGTCCTGGAACGTGTCTCCTGGCACCCGGCAGTGTCATGGAAAGAGGGTGCCCTTCGCAGCTGGACAGAGCCGGCTGGATTTGAAGGCTGGCTCTCTACTCACTGGGTGGACCTAGGGAGTCATTTGTGCTCTGTGGCCTCTGGCCTCCTTTGCCAGAGGACATGCTTGTGCCACCAGCTCTCGTGGCCTCCACAGCTGCTCTGCTGCACCGTCTGGAGTCAGGAACGTGCATCGGTTTCCCCTGTCATTGATGAACTTGCCCCATTGTGCTGTAGGCGATAGAAGGAACTAGAGACTTGTGTTATTCATCCACATTACCACACAGCACCTGGCACACGGTCCTCTGTAAATGGCTGGGTGATGGCTCGAAGGAGAAAGGAGACTTGGTGTGTGCCAGCCTTATGTGTCATCCAGCTTTTCGGCGGGTGGGCAGGGTTGAACAGAGGTCAGATAACTTGAACTTGAAGCATGCTAGTTGTAGAGACTTCGAGGAGTGCACACAGGACACAGCACGCAGATCCTTAAGACCTGATCCGCTCACGGACCCGGGGCCACAGTCCAGGCCAACCGCCCATGAGGTAACTCAGTTCTCCAGTTGTAGCAACCCAGCCACATGTCTGTCCAGTGTGCCCTTCAATACCTCCACCGACGGGGCACTTCCTACCACTGAAAGGTGGCATTGACCGTTCTAATGCACTTCCTTCTGCTGGGGTGTGGGCTCTTTCTCGAAGCTCTCTGGGTTCTGATTCCTGGGACCTTCCCAATTAAATAGGCTCCTTACAGACGACGGCTTCCAAGTTCCTGAAGGCAGATGCCGTGTCCCTTCTAAGTTGTTGCTTACCCCGCAGGATGGCACTGGTTACGACACTTCTTCTCCCCGAGCCTGTTTCCCCAGCTCCTGAGCACTGTTTGTGGACGAAGTTAACGGAAGAACGTACAGCGAACCCATATAAACAAGGGAGCAGTCACGTCTAAGGTGGCATTTTTTGGATGCATATTTATTTACTTTTTAAAGGTCTGTTTATTTATTTGAGAGAGAGTGTGTGGCGGGAACAAAGGGAGAGGGAGAGAGAGTCCCAAGCAGACTCCATGCTCAGCATGGAGCCTGACACAGGGCTCAGTCTCACCACCCTGAGATCACGGCCTGAGCTGAAACCAAGAGTCGGACGCCTAACTGCACCACCCAGGACCCCCGTATGCTCCTATTTGAAACCACTTGCCACCACACCTCGGGTGACCCCTGGGCCGCTGTAGATCTTGCCTTTGCAGTGTGGCACCTTTTCAGCACTGAGAAGCTGAACGTTCCTTGAGCTCCTCTTTGATGCTTTTTAGCTTAAGAAATAGCGAGGTGACCTCTTCTACCCCATGGAAGAGATTCAGGTAGCTAAGCCATTTCCCTTTCTTGATCCTCTAGTCTGAGGAGTTATTGAATTAGTGACGCTGTGTCTGTGTCTGGGCCTTTGGACACCGAGTACTTCTCCCTCCTTCTGTGAAACTGAGAGGGAGGTTGTGGCCCCCTGCCCCCAGCAGTCGCTGTCAGGGGGACTATGGCCCAGGGCAGGGAAAGTGATGTGATACCGAGAGACCAGGTCAGGCATCTTCCCTGTCGACCTGGCAGACCTGTCTGGCCTCTGTTCAGGGCCTTACCCGTTTAAGGTGTGGGTGCAGCAATGTGGACCTGGTGGGCATCTCTAGGCAGTTCAGAAAGCAGAAGGAAAGGCTTCCCACCCCGTTTGCAGGCCTTCTCCATGACTGCACTGCCAGGCACACCAGTGGGTGAGAGATTCTTCATCCCCTGTTGTCACTGGGAGAGGCAGCAGGCTGGTTGGTAGACACAAAGCAGAATGCGTAGAAAATGCTCTGTCCAACCCCCCACCCCCACCCCGGCCCCGTTCATCTGACCTGAACTCTGCTTCGCTCGGAACTCACCTCATTTCTTGCCCTCCGCTGACTCCGGGTTCATGCCTCAGCCACACAGAAGTCGAGGGGCCCCCGTATCTGTGTTCCTACAGACAGATTGCCCAGGGAGGCAGAAGTCATCATAACACAAAAATACACCCTAATAAACTCATTGCTAGTGTCTAGCCCACCCACATCTGACGATAATCTGTCATTTACTGATGGCCAGACATTGTAAGCATCTGTCAGTCCAGGGCAAGAATAACAGAAACTCTTCAGTGACCTCTGTTTGACTCTCTTACCAGGGAGGGACGTTGCCCATTTTTGGGGCAGCAAACTGCATGAGGGCCCAAGCTCCCTGAAGGCCCCAGGGCTGGTGGGCTACCCACAAGTCCAGTTTTCCAGATTAAGACATTTGTTCTGCTCCTGACTTGCTGTGTGACCTTAGGCAGGTTAAGTAACCTCTCTGTGCCTATAGGCTTCATCTCTAAAACTGCACGAAGAGGAGTACTTATCTTCTAGGGTGTTTATGAGCATTAAATGAGTTAATACATGTGAATGCTTAGAACATTGTTTTCTGGCATGTGGCAAACACCTGTTAAATGTTCGCTGTTGGTGTGTCAGAAGCCTTATCCCACTCTTTGATCCCTGCGCTGGCCAAAAGTTAGTTGTGTTGGTAATTAAATATCACATAACCTGATGAGAACTGGGTATAAAGCGAGTTGTTGCATGAAAACTAAGTTTAGTGCTTTGGAAAGAACAGATAACATTGATTTGCAAAGAAGTTGTCACTGAATCACTTAGGGAGGAAACAACTGTAAAAAGAGGGGAAAAGACACAGTAAAATTATAAGGAATCTGTATTCCATGTGCTTTGCAGCTTTTGCACCGCTTTAGAGCAATGGAAATCAGAAATCATAGATTTTGCATGGTGAGGGTGTATTTGGCATAAAGACAGTTAGCATCTCCAGTCAGTGGCCCCAAGAAAGACCCTGCCTTTTGACTGGTGAACACACGTGCAGCCATGGGAAATATGTAAGTATCTGTTCTGTTTGCGGCTGCCCCCTTCCTCAGGGCCCTGACCATGGGGGAGTTGGGTCCTGGGGCTTCTGCTCTCTAAGGCGGATCAGTGCGCAGGCCTTGCACATTTTGTCCAGACCTCAGGGTCCCCCGATGCAGGCACAGGTACCGTGGGCAGGCTCCTTGAATCCCACACACTAGTTCTAACACCTTGTGTGTGCCAGGCACGGGGGCAGGGCCCGACATTCTAGGGGAAGCAACTACAAAGGGAACTAGAGGCTACAGAGAGGGCGCTTACTATGGCCTGGGAGAGAGAAGCAGGCAGGGTCCCGATGACTGCTGTCGGGGAGACCTGGGGGTTAACGTGGAGGGGAGAAAGAAAAGATGGTTCCATGCAACCGAAAGAAAATGATTTAGAAATAAAAGAATTTTAAAAAGTGAAGAGAGCTTGGGAAGATTGAGGAAGTCCCGGACGGTCTTTTGTAAAACGATCTTTTAATGATGAGGAGTGAAGGGAGTTTCCGTTTTGTGCCAAGAGCGTGTGGTGAGAAAGGCCTTGGCATTGGATTCATTCTTCGCATGACCAACACTTAGAGGGGAGTTTAAAATGATAACTTTGAGTTGAAGTATAAGACAGACCTCATTTGCATTTATAATTATTTGTAATTAATGCCTTATACATTTGTAGTTTATAAATGCTAAATCATTAAGTTCTGACTGTAAAATATTTGATATTTATAATTCTCTGTTTCTTGTAAAGCCCAAGTGACCTGCGTGGCTCAAGGTCACAGCCAAATGGGTGGGACTGAGGATCCAGAGCAGGTGCTGGCCGTTTGTCTTTCCCAGAGAAAGTGCCTCCTTCCCCCAACACACACCTGCCCCCTGACCGTGAATACCGGGACCTGACTTGAAGCAGCTTTGCGTCAAGCAGCTCTTCTCCGGGTCCTGTTCTCCATGTGGTTCCTTGAGCTCAGGTCTTGCCCCCATTCTTCCCTCTTCCCCACCTGGCCTGCTCGTCCCCATGCCCCGATTTCTCTCTGTGCCTGTGCTCATCCGAGTCCCTTCCGTGTCTGGCTTCCGGAGCAAGGAAGAGTTCCTGTAGAAAGGGACCTTGCCTCTTGGTCCGGGTCTGCCTGGCTCAGAACCTCCTGCCCAGCCGGCACAGGGAGGGGGCAGCAGACTAGGGCAAGGCCTCCCCTCTGCCCTCACCTTTGGCCCTAGGGACATAGGGTGGGTTTGAAGTCGGAGGGCAGACAGGGAAGGGGATTCTGGTGGAACCGTTCTCCAGTGCAGCCAGCAATCCAGCCTCTGCGCATGAGCCACTCTCAGATGTGCCAGGCCCCAAAGAGGAGTCCTGGGAGGGACCCAGGAAGCACTAGCGCTCCCCTCCCCTCCCTACAGTTTACCAGCAGTACTGACAGCTCCTAACGTGTGCCGGAAGCAGTATTTTCTGGTTTACAAAGACCATTTCCCCACCCTGTCTCCTTCTTTCCCAGTTGCTGATTAGGCCACTGTGGAGGGCAGGGACACATGACCAGAATAGCCCAAGGTCCCAGCCGAGTGAGGCTGGAGCCAGGAAGGGGAAGCAGGTGGTGGTGGTCACCTTCTCTCACAATGAGAATGGCTACATGTGCTTGATGCCTTTAAGGCCCATCTTACTTCATGCTCAGAAGTGACTCTACCCAACAGCCAGGCCTTCCAGGTGGCTTTTACAGCTGGGGAAACTGAGGCAGAGAAGGTTGAAGCTGGGCCGTGAGGTCTGGAAGTTGGGTTCTGGCGTCTACCCTCCATGCCATGTTCAGACCAGTACCTGCTACTGACCTGGGAGGAGGGGGTCCCTCTGAAGGTGATCCTGGTCCATGCGTGCACTCTTGCTGCCTGGTTTGGAGGCCCCCATCGTATGCACTGCTTCTCTGCAGGAAGACGGCTCCCCCGCTGCACCCCGCTCACCCAGGAACGGCTCAGAGCACTCATCGGGAACCATGAGACCTGCAGCTTTTGGCCCAAAGGGCTCTTTCCTCTGGTTGGGTGGGCGGGAGGGAGGACGTGGAGGGGTCTGTGGAGGGCTCCCCGAGAAGGAGGAAGACGGCTCCGCGGGAAACAGCAGGCAGGGAAGGTGAGGCCAGGCTCCTGCGGACTGTCAGGCGCCCCGGCGCGCGGGCTTCTCTGGGTTGTATAATCAGCTGTCACGGCAGTGTTTCCCTGCGTCAGGCTCCACGAGTACAGACGGAACATTAAACAGTGACTTCTTTATAAATATTTAACTCCCACTGTTTAGGAACTGCTCGGGGCGGGAGACAAAATAAGAGCTCCAGGCTGTCCCCTGCATGGCCCTTCTGTCATGGTGTTGCATTGCGAGGGTCAGAGTTTTGGGGGGCGGAAGGAGGTATAGCAGCTGTTCCGAAGCCTTTTGGCTCTCAGCCAGTAGGGCCTTCCGTCTGTGGGGGACTCCCATCTCTGTGTTCGTGGAGCCATTCAGACCTGGCCCAGCCTGTGTTGGAAGCCACAGCTCACATGTCCGCACAGTGGCCAGGATCAGCACGGGTGCTGTTGTTGGTGTGGCTCCAGAATTCACATCCCCCACAAGTCACCCACTCCAAGCGCACGGTTCAGTGGTTTTAATATGTTGGTGGAGTTGTACGAACATCCCACCATCTATTTTGGAGCATTTTTATATTCCGTGAGCTGTATCCGTGACGGGTCACCCCATTTCTCCCCACTCCCGAGGCAACCACCAGTCTACCTTCTGTCTCTGCGGATTTGCCCGTTTGTCCGTGTCACGTATGTGCCCTCATTTTGTACACACGGTCTTTCGTCTGAGCTTTATTTCACTTGGTGCAGTATTTCCCAGTTTGGTTCATGAAGCTGCTTACGTGTGTCAATGCTCAGTTCTTTTTACGGCTGAGTAGTAGGTCACTGTGTGACCACACCACATTTTACGTATCCATGTGTTGATGGACATGTGGAGGCGGCAGCTCACTCAGAAATGAGTCTCCACGCTTCTGGGAAAGGCCTAGGAGGTTGGCATTCAGCGTGTGGTGGAGGTCGAGGTGTGCTCAGCGGGTAAGCCGTTAGCTTTTATTTCGCACTCGGTGTATGCAGACACTGTAGGAGGCTTAACTGGTAATTCTGACCAACTTGTGCCTGATGGTCAAATCCCTTGAAAAGATCTGTGCGCCTCCTGGGCCAACCTGCTGGGGTTTCTCTGAATAGGGGGATGGTACACTTAGTTTGTGTCTTTGGCCCATTTCATGTGACATCACAGAGTGTCTGTCGTTAGGAGAGAGAAGCAGGGAAGAGACCCACTTTCGGAGGCTGTGCCCTTCCTGCTCTCCATCCCCCTTCGGACACCTGTGCGGGGCTGCATGGTGTCCCTCGTCCCAGCTTGTTGTCCAGCTGCTTTAGTACTCATCTGAGTGGCTGACTCAGTGCAGGCCCAGTGTCTGGCTTAGGCAGGAAACGTTCAAAATTGGGCACTCTTATCGTGGCCGGTCATCTCCTGGTCATCCAGTGGTGACTAATTCAGTGGACGCTGTTGGTGTTCTGACCCTGGTCCCCTTCATGGGACAGCACAGTCACCTCCCAGTTGCTGAAGTTCGCGGTGCTTCATGCTCCGGAGATTCGTTTCCTCATCTAAAACATTGCTCACCCCCAGCCCCTCCCCAGCCCCTGCTGACTCAGAGGCACAACAGGCAAGGCCCCCTGTGCTTCCAAGTGGGGCGAACTTTGTGGCGCCGTTCATGTGCCAGAACTCCTGTGGGCTCAGGCCGAGGCTGGCATCGAGCTGAGACCAGGTCCGTGCTGAACACCCCTTCCTCAGGCCTGCCTGCGCCCCCTACCCCCTTTCTCCTGTGCATACTCTCTAATAAATGGGCAAAAAAGAATTCCCATCTCCGGGGGCACCTGGGTGGCTCAGTCAGTGAAGCGTCTGCCGTCTGCTCAGGTCGTGATCCTAGGATACTGGCATCGAGCCCCGCATCGGGCTCCCTGCTCAGCGGGGCGCCTGCTTCTCCCTCTCCCTCTGCCTGCCGCTCCCCCTGCTTGTGCTCGCTCTCTCTCTTTTTCTCTGTCAAATAAATAAATAAATAAAATCTTAAAAAAGAAGAAGAAAAAAAAAAGAAAAAAAGGAATCCCCATCTCAGGACCTGTTTCCAGGGAATGCACACTAAGACCGTATCTGCTAATGTCCCTTCCTGGGACCCCTCTGTTGCTGTTGAGTCTTGGAGTTTCTCTGCCTGAGCTTCCTTCCTGGCTTGGCCCACTGAGTGTTTTGTTTTGTTGGATTTGGTTTCAAAGTCTTTTCAAGCTAATCAGACATTAGGAAAGGTCTGCACTGAATCAGGGTCCTGGCACTGTCCCTCCTGCCTCCTTCCTCTCCGCTCCCTGCCCCCATCCCATTCCCTTCCAGCATCCTTTCCTGTGTTAGCAGTGACCTCGGCAGAAAAGGCCTTGGGAAGGCACTTGGGAGGCACTCTAGCCTTGGTTCTAGACAGCCCTGGGTCAAGGGCAAGCCCGGCCACCCAGCAGCCAGGTGATCAGTAGTGTTCCTTCTCCAGCCCTTACACTGTCTCATCCGCAAACTGGACCGGTAATCTCTCTTCCCCGCCCCTGTGGGGAGGATTCAGATCTCGTGGGTGGGTGACCCAGGACAGTGATGGGTATTGAGTTGGTACATGGTTCACAGAGGCTGCAGAAATGTCCCCGAGGACTCCTGGGCTCCCGTACCCCCTTGGGTCTTCCGCCTTGTCAGCCAGCTGTCACCCACCTAGGTCCTTTTCACGTTGCATTGCTTTTGCTCACATTGTGCCTTCTTCCTGGGGTCGCTCTTCCTTGTCTCTCTCAGCTTGCGGAAGGAACCCCACGGATGCCACCTGCTCCAAAGCACGCTTGGGGACCTGGCAGGCACGGTCGGAATTTCCTAGTGTGACACTCCTTGCCAGAGAGTGTGGGACCTGCAGGGCTTCTTTTCTTCAGGATATCACTGCCTTCATGGACGTGGTGGATGTGTGGAGGGGGTGTGTGTTCCGGGGTCAGACTGGGCTTCTAGCCCCCTCCCTTCCCCAGCAGGACAGCTTGGGCTGGGAAGCTGAGCCAGCCGCTTCCCCATAGAATGCGAGGCACGTTTTAGGGACACTGTCGGCGATGCTGTCCCGATAGCCTGGCAGCTCTGGGCCAGCCAGCAGCTGGAAGAGTAAGGAGCTCCCAGGCAAGCACAGGGGATTCGTAAACACAGAGCTGTGTGCGTGAACATCGGTGGGTGAACTAGGCTGTCGCCTCTCTGGTCTCATGGGGGCCCAGGGGCCATCCGTCCTTGCCAGAGCTTGGGCCCACAAAGCTGAGTTAAAAGGGGGAACCTAAGAACCATCACATCCCAGGAAATTGGAACTAGGCTCGATTTCGAGTTGTGGCTGTTGCTTCCAAGGGTCAGCCCTGAAGGCGTTGACTCTGTGAAGCCCAGCTCCCACTGTCATCCCTCAGAAGGGTACAGTGAGTGGGGGGAGGTGATTGATAGCGGCATCTTCCCTGTCTCTCTGGCCCTGCCTCTGATTCTGGCACCCCGCCCCTTCCCTCTGAAGGGACACAGTACTACTCACAGCCTGGCCCGCTGCGGTGGCTGCGGACAGGGGCCGAGAATAAGCCTGTGCCCGCGGCAGCCCTCCAAATACAGCAGGGCTGGGTTGACCTTTAAATAGACGGGCTCTGGGCCACTCAGTTCCTGGAAGTTTGAAGAAAGTCGGCCTTTCAAGTGATGTGACTTCCAACCTCAGGAAAGATCCCTGTGTTTGCAAAAGCCATAATTGACTGCTGCTTTTCACTTCATTATACGTGGCTCTGCAGCCAGTAGGGGCCGGCATGCCAGGGTTAGGAGGGGAAAATCCTCAAGTATTTTAATATACCCCTTCTTCGGAGCAAGATAAACATATGTATTGTACTTTGCAACAGAGGCAGGGGGTGGGAAAGGGAGAGGCCTGGCATCGCATAAAAGGTCTTTTTAAACTAAACTCTGAGGTTTGTCTTTTTTTCCTTCTTTTCTTTTTCTTTCTTTTTTATTTTTATTTGTAACAAAGCTGGCATGAGAGAAAGATGCTAGCATCTCCTTGGCTGTGTAGACTCTGAGCCACCCCCCCACCAACTGCTCTCTCCTCTGGGTCAGAGACTAGCCCCCCCCCCCCCCCACCTTCCTGCGCCTGGTGAGAAAGGCCTGGGTGAAGGCTGTCCTCACAGCTGACTGAGATGATTTACTTTTGTCCAGGAAGTCTTTCCTCCAGCTCTGGCTTTGCAATTATGCAAAAAAAAAAAAAAAAAAAAAAAAAAAAAAAAGAAAGAAAGAAAGAAAGAAAAAAGAAAAAAAAAAGAAAAGAAAAAACAGTTAATGAAGATGCCTACTGTGAATCCAATCATGAGAAAATATCACACAAACCCAAACTGCGGGACACACTTCCACCTCATGGTCCTATAACCTTGAGAAGCATCGAGGTCATGAGAATGAAGGACAGACAGACAACCAGTTCCAGGTTGGAGGAGAGGGATGAGATGTGAGGACGACATCAGGGACCCTGAGCTGCACAACGGATCCATTCCGATCCATAAAACAGGAATAAAACCATCCACCTCCAGGGTTTTTGGGAGAATAAGATAACCCATGAAAAGAACTACTAACTAGGGTTCAGTTAGTAAACCCTAGTGGCCTCGCATGGAGGCCACGTCCTCAGTGTGTTGCAGGGCTCGATGTGGACCCTCCACTGATTGGCATGGACAGAGGATGTGACGTTTGTGTGCGTCTGCGTCCCCTTCCTGGTCATACTGGTGGGCTGTGGTTCTCAGGAGAAGGCCCTCCTTTGGAAAGTAGCCACCGGAGTATTCTGGGGCACTGGGGCCTTGGCCAGCCACACGGTCCCCACATGGTGTAAGGAAAAATAATTTACACCGTGCTTCTAACTTTTGTCTAAGTTTGTGATTATTTTAAAAAAATATAATAAGGGTGCCTGGCCAGCTCAGTCAGTAGAGTATGTGGCTCTTGATTGCAGGGTCGTGAGTTCGACCCCTACACTGGGTGAAGAGCCTACTTAAATAAATAAAAATTCAACTAACCAACGGAAGGGGACAGATCCTTTTTGTGGAGAGTAAAACAGATCTGGGGTTTGAATTCTGACCCAAGGTTTCATATTAGCCAGAGAACTTCACCTGTGTGTCTGTTTCCCCGGCTTTCAAAATAAAGGCCATTTATCAGAGCATGCGTACGTGCCCATGTGAGTTTCCGCATGTTTGTGTGTATGATGGTGTGTCTGAGAACCTTGGCGGGTTCTCAGTCGGAAGGGACACCGTGATTGCAGGGGCTGGAGCAGGCCACCTGCAGGCCCCAGTGTGGGGCAGTGCGGCTTCTTCCCACCCTCGTACCTGTGCTCCGTACCTACGTGCAGAGCAGCGGACGGACTTGCAGGCACCCGGGAACTGACTCCTTGGTGGCCTTATCTCTCTGCCTTGTCATTGGCCCCGAAACCCATGACTGTGTCACTTGAATTGACCTGAGTTTGAAGATTCTGTCCAAGTCTGCTAGCAGCTTCCTACGACTGCAGCAAGAACTTAGCGTTTCTCATTTCCATGCCTCTCTCCTCTGCTGGCTGCCCCCGGGGAGGTCTTTGTCCGATTTCATATCACGGTGTTGGGGATCAGGGTGTGCGGGGTGGTGGAGGCCGGGAGCCTGGGCCCCACCCCGAGCCCACCTTAAGCACCGAGCCACCCGGCAACCCAGTGGGTGCACACTGCCAAAGGGGGCCCCAGAGACACGGAGTCAGATTCACTGTCCGTCCCGAGCCAAGCAGGCCTGTGAGCCAGACCTCTCTCTACCACCCTAATAAAGCCAGTGTTTACACAGGGTAGAGGTGCTCATCAGACGTTTTTGCCAATCCCCAAATACGGCCATGGCCAGAGTGTGAGGGGGTGCTTGTTATGTAAGGCCCGTGGCTGGTCCCTAGACAATGCCACTTCCTTGCTTGGCGTTGTGTAACTGCCTAACAACGGGTTACTCATTTCCTCTGGAAGACTTGGCAGGTCGCTCTGCCCCGTTTCCTCCTCCTGCCACATCCCTGGGCTTCCTCTCCTGAACGTTCTCCAGGTTCCCAGGAACACCACCCCCCAGGGCTTTGGCTGTGCATGGGAAGGGACGTTTGGAGCAGGGCCTGTGTCCACGCTGGGAATGGCATGCGCCTGCAGCAAAAGGGGGTCCCAGCCACAGGTGTGGGGGAGCCTCTGGGGTGCAGGTGGGTAGCTCAGACCATCAGGCCACGCTTCTGCTCCTCCCCCAATCCTGGCAGGTGTGCACCAACTTGCCTCTCCTCTGCAGGTTTTAGCTCCTTCCTTTCTGCCCCTCTGCGGGCAGAGAGATGGACAAAGGGATGAAGGGACGATAAAAGGAAGGCGGAGGCGAATTTCCCGAAGTGAGCACAAACAGTGTATGGCATGCAGAATTTTGGAATGCATGAGTCTTTCTGTCCTGTTTGCAAGATGAACATGAACACTTGGAGACCAGCCCAGCGTGCTCCCCTCCAAGCACCAGCTTTATCACAGTCCCCCCAGAAATGGCCGTGTCCTCGCCTTCCATGGGCACATCACTGGACTCCAGTTAACCCTGTGCAGGTCAGCTGTTTTGGGGGGCAGTTTGCCTGACGAGTCCAAGCTACAGCCCTGCTAGCCGCACTCAAGGCCACGTCCCCATCGTTAGAGAAAAACAACCACACACACACACGCACACCTCTGTCTTGATCTGTGCATGAACACAAACGCACACGCCACACAAACACATGCTCGTCCACACACATCTATATGCCCCCAGTGCGTGAGGTGCATCATGCTAAGGAGCTGGCCTATTTAATTTTTCCTTTCCGTTTCCCACCTGTAAAAATTTAGGAATTAGGAATATATTTATAAGAACACAAATCCTAGTTAGTAGTTCTTTTCATGGGTTATCTTATTCTCCCAAAAACCCTGGAGGTGGATGGTTTTATTCCTGTCTTATAGATGAGAATGGATCCGTTGTGTAGCTCAGTGTCCGTGATGTCATAAAGTGCTGGGTTTAGGGAGGAGACTCGGCCCTGCTTCCCGCTTTCCCATGGAGAGTGCCACTGGCCCTGTGAACATGGGTCCCTTGGCTGAGCGCTCCGGAGGAGTGAAGACCCTGTGTGCGTGTGGGTGGGCTGGAGACAGGGAGACCGGTGAGGACTGGTGGGGCAGAGAGAGGTCTTCCCAGGTTTTGGGGGAACAGACCCTAGAGACACTTGCTCAGGTGTGGCCACCCCGAGGCCAGAGGGGTTCTGTTTGGTCTGCTCCCTGTGTCTTCTGGGCCTGACCATGCTGAAGAGCCTAGGCGTGGGAGGTCGACAGAGCTGGGAGCAGATCTTGCTGCCGCCGCTTTCTAGATGAGTGACCCTAGGCACATTCGCTTAGCTTCTCGGGTCCTGTGTTCTTCATCCATGAAATGTGAGGGGTTGTCACCTGTGTCTCATAAGGCGAGAGGGCCAGGTGAGATGGGCAGAGCAAGCTGTTACCTAGCCGTGGGTGTTCACGGAGCTGCGTGCTGCTCGTAAGTCAACACTAGGAGTCACGGGACGGGCTTCGATCGCGGGGTGCGCAGCCAGCCCCTTTCTCTGCACCATGGCAGGTCTCCTTTGCCCCGGTATTGGCTGTCTGCTGAACGTAACTGAGCAGGTGGCTTTCGTATTTGCAGAGGGGCAGAAGAGCTTCCATCTCTCAGGCATTTCACCGAGTAGCGGTGCCCGTGTGAATTTCCTCGGGGGGGGGGGGGCACGATCCTGCTCACTCAGTCATTTGAGTAAATTTCTCAGACACCTCTGGGTACCCGTCTTGGGAAAGGGCGGTCAATGAGATAGCCCCATCTTCATCTCCCTCAAGCCGCCAGCCTGGTGGTGGGCTAGGTTGTGCCCACAGGGAGTTTGGCCTTCCAGAACCCTTCCCTCCATGCCGCCTCCTCCCCAGAAAGGTCTGAGCTCTGGATGATTCCAAACCACTTCCTTCAGCTAGCGCAGCTCCCCTTATGCCCACAGGGGTGGTTTACAGGTTCCCTCAACAGCTGTCAGCACTAAGACTTCACTCTGGGGATGCAGGGCCACGCGCAGGTGCTGGGAAGGTGATTGGAGCCACATTCATGGTGTTCTCTGGTCAGCGGTTTACCGGGGAACCGAGAGCTGGGGCGGAGTTGACATTCTGGTCATCGATCGCTTCTCCATCCTCCACTTTGGTCGCCGTGCGCCAGGTGAGCTTGGGTGACGGGCGACCTCGGGCAGTCCTGTTTTGTTATCCTGGATGCTCCAGTGTCTGCCCAGGCCCTCTTTGGTTTCCTCTTCTTTCTTAAGCCCCCGTCCCTCGGGAAGGAGGTAATCCGTGTGCTCTTCACTGGGCGCGCGCTGCTGTCCTGGGCTGTCGTCCCATCGCTGTTTGTTTCTGACGGTTACTTTGCTGCTTTTTTTTAAAAGAAGTTAGGTCAGTCTGTGTGCATGTGTGCAGGTCTCCTCTAGGTGCCCCTGGAGGGAGCAGCTGCCATTTCTAGTACCTACTGCGTGCGGGGCCCGGGGTAGGGGTTTGCATTCACCGACACTGAGACGGCCCCTGCAAGGACCAGTGTTAACATCCCCTGTTGCCGAGGAGGACGTGAAGCTTCAAGGACAGAGAGCGAGGTCCTTGCTCGAGGTCAGTGTCGGTCGTGTCAGAGTCACATTTAAACCCAGGGTTCTGGGGACACAGAGCAGTGGAAGGTGAGGTGTGCACGGCCTGCGCACACAGGGAGGGGCAGGTGACTTAACGTTGCTGAACCTCGGTTATCTTACCTGTGAAATGAAGTAGTAAGTGTACTCAGCCCTTGGGGTTATTGTGAATGTTTACCAAGGTCAGGTCTTCCCTAGGGGACGGAGAACAGGGTTCAGCGTGCAGCATGCAGCTGCGATGGGCCGGGGTTGTTGTGGCCATCCTGCGTCAGGTGGGCTTGACCAGACCGGTGACCCGAATGATGCGAACAGTGTGGGTGGGGGCTGGGGCTCAGAAGGAGACTCCTGGCAGGGGTGGCCAGATGGTGAGGTGATGCTGGAGGGGTCCGGGCGAGCGGTGTCCTTGGGATGTGCGTGGGGCAGGCGGTGCTTTTCTCTGAGCGCGACTGGAGCCCAGAAAGGGCTGTTTGTGCTAGGAGCTCCCCACCCTGTCACCCACCTTTGCCGCGCTTTGATGGTCTTTCTTAGAAAGGAGGAAGCCTGTGTGGGGTGTGGCTGCTGACTTCCTATGGCTGCCCCGATTCTGGCTATGCTGTGAGCCCGGCCGACTGTCAGATCTGCACCTCCTTCCCTCCATTTGGCCCAGGCCAGGCCTGCAGGCTCTGGCTTTGGGGATGTGCATCCCTACCCCCTTGAGGGTTCCTCCTCGAAGGCCACAGGGGCCTGTAAGTGCTGCCCAGTGCTAGCTGTGTGCAGGGCCAGACTGTTCCCTCTCCTGCTTCTGTGTGAGTGGGGGGCTTGTGGGCACTTTCGAGTGGTGGGCACCCTGACAGTAGAGGCTGAGCAGGTGTCTGCCCTGCCGCCTGGCCTGGGGACATACCCTCCTTTGTGACCTGGCACAGCTCCCCCTCTGCAGACCACCTAGCCCCCCCAGAGTAGCATCTTCCTCCTAGACACCCAGCTTGCCTTGGCTTGGAGTCTCCATCTGTGTTCATACAGACACTTTGGCAGAGCTTTGCACAGGAAAGAATGTGCAGATTGGGAAAATGACCACTGTTGTCCCACTTCCTGTCCCTGTTTTCAGCCCAGACTGAGTCACCCACCCATGTGGGCTTGCCATCTGCACCATTCGCTGGGTCGTCATCTTCTCTGGTGCAGGCACTTTGCTAGGGCACCTGCTTGGCCTCTGCAAATAGACTGTGAGCAAGGACAAGGAGCTGGACGGTCTCGCGTGCCCGTCTGAGGATGCTTATACCTGCCTTACCGGCTGTCATCTTTCGGAGCACCACACAGCCATGCTACTTACGTTCAGACTGAAGCTGAGACTCTGCGGTGTCACTCACTGAGAAAGTGACAGAGCTGGAATGTGACCCAGTCATGACCTTTCATGTGCTCTGTCCTCCTCAAAGCCTGTTTGCAGATGGATGGAGAGATGGCAGCCTCTCTCTGTTCCGTTCCTCCTGGCACATATCCTGGGCCTTCTAAAACTCCCCTCTTTCACGCCGGGCCGAGGCCACTGGCTATGCCTGGCTTTGCCGCTGCCTCAGGCCACCACCCTGGGTGTTTCCCGGGAGTGGAGCCATTCAGCCAGCGATATGTCTTTGCACAGAAGTGGGGTTGGTGTGGGGTCCAGGGTTCTCCTTGCCCCCCCTGTGCCCCTACCATTCTGGATTTGGTGCCAACCCTAGTGGAGGCTAAGAGAAATCGACCATGATCGCATGGGAGCGAAGTTAAAAATCGCATTACTTTCCAGAAGAAGTTTGTGACTGCACACGGCTTCTGGCCCGAGGGGGTCCCATTTTGGGATGAAGAGCCTGGATCCTATCGGGTTTCTTCTTGGCAGGAGATGGCATTGAACTCTCAACGCTGTATGCATGGCACCCCATTCAAGATGAACAGGAGAAGCCCAAGAAAATATGAGGGCTCACGATGGGAACCCAGGGCCTTTTCCTGGGCTTATATCCTTTGGCTCCAAATTTGAAAACCCCCAGCAAGACAGAGTGCATAGAAAGGTTACCTGTAAGATTCCTTTTGCTCTGTTAACGTTTTTTAAAGAAAAACAGCAAGGCCATTTGTTCTCAAATTCACGAAACTGGAGAAGGTGTCAATGTCCCTGGAAATGAATGAAAGTCTCAGGCTTTTCTTACAAATGGGTGGTATCTTGGGTTGCACCTTGTTATTTCTTTTTTTTTTTTTAAAGATATTATTTATTTGTTTGATAGAGAGACAGAGAACAAACGCACAAGCAGGGGGAGTGGCAGAGGGGGAGGGAGAAGCAGGCCTCCTGCTGAGCAGGGAGCCCGATGCAGGTGGGGCTCCATCCCAGGACCCTGAGGTCACGACCGGAGCCAAAGGCAGACGCCTGAAGAGTGAGCCCCCAGGTGCCCTTATCGCGTGGTTATTTCACCCCGGAGTCAGTGTGTGGCCGCGCTGTGGGCTCCGTGAGGGCCACTCTCATCACAGGGCGGAATGCTCCTTAACGCTCGCAGAGAAGTTCCCGTTGCCTGTGTCCCTTGAGCAGCCCCTCCCTGCAGTGAGGCGGACAGAGCAGGCCTCATGGCCATGTGAGCGGTGGAGAGACGGAGGCCGGGTAGGACAGAACGTGGGGCAGTGAGATGGCATGGGAGCCCCTTCTTTTTTCTGGTGTTTAATTTCTCGGTCTGTGAGGTCTGGCTGTGGGACCTGGACCAGAGGGTCTTCTTGCTTCGTCTTTGCCTCTGCCGTGGCCTTGTGGTTATCAAGGAGGAGAGGGCCGGGTCTGTTTCAGCTACTCTGTGATTTTCCCACCTACCTTTCTTCTCATTTAACCAAACTCAGTGGAGTTCCCTATTATATGGTTTGGGCTTCTGTCCTTCCCCAGCTGCACCATGGCCCCACACCCCGATCTGAGCTGGGAATGTGCACCAGCAAAGAGCATCCGCCCATCATGGACAGAGGACGCGTGGGGTGGGCTGGCAGGGAAAGTCCTCTGGAAGCTGATCACATTGGGAAGCACTGAGCTGAGCCAGGTAGGTTTCTCCGAGCCCCCAGGTCCCTGGGCATGCTGTGCTCTGCAAAGTCCGCCTTTGGTTCCCAGAGCGCCTACAGTCCTAGCTGACCACGCTCCACCACGCCTTGTTCCGAGGTATCTGGGTGTTCCCGCTGCAGGCCAGTAAGTGGGGGCTGAACCCACAGGTTCTCTCCTTTGAGGACCCAATGAACAGCCGTCTTGACATTTGCATTTTGCCATGAGGGACACTGAGAGTCGAAGAGGTGAAGTGGCTTGCTGAAGGCCATGGGCTGGTAAGAGATGACAAGAGACATAGGCTCAACGCCAGGAAGGGCCTCTGGGTTTTCTGTGTAATGCACAGAGCCACAGAGCCTGGGGGAGGGACAGTTTTTCCTTTCTTCTGGGTGAGTCCATGGTCATCCGCCTGCTGGAATCCCTGGTTTTCATCTGGTCCCCGGGTCTCCCCGCGGGGGGATAGCGCGCGAGCAATCAGAGTGTGTGGTGCCACCGTGTGGGGTCCTCCTGCTGTGCCAGGCCTGAACCCTGCATTTTGTGAGGTCTCAGGGGGCCGTGGGCAGACCCAGATAGTGGGACAAGAGTTGTCTTGCGGAAGCAGCTAGTTCTGAACTGCTCTGGAAGCATTTCATTATTTTAACAGGATAGCAGATGGGTGGGTGCCTGCTGAGGGCTGGGCCAGGCTTGTAATTATTACCACCATCTGGGCCTGGGCTGGACAGAACTTTCCCCTTAGTTTTCCTGAGACAGGTTGTATGTGCATATATATATATATATATATCCCCCCCCCCCCCCGTTTCACTTCCAGGTAGAGTAATTCCAGCAGTGACTTCTGCTGTCCTCTAGGAACTGGATTCGAAATAGTTCTGCCATGGACTGCAGAGCAGCGTGGCAGGACCAGGGGTCCCTGGAGCTCTCCTGCCACCGCCAGGTCCTGGCCGGCCCCTTGCTGGTTCTGTGGCCTGAGGCACCGTGATTTGCCTCTCCTGTATACCTGATGGTGGCTGTGAATGCTTTTGACCTAGTGTGTGTGTTTTCTATGTCTACCGCGACAAATGACCCCAGACTTGGCGCCCCACAGCCCCATTTATTATCATGAAGTTCTGTGGGGTTGGAGGTCTGGCAGGGGTCTCACTGGGCTGGGATCAGGGTGTCTGGAGGCTGCATTCATTTGCAGACTCTAGAGGGTCTGTTTCCTGGCTCCTGCCAGTGGGTGGCAGACGCCACGTCCTGGCAGGTGTAGGGCTGAGATCCCCGTTTTCTTGCTGGCTGTCCGCTAGGAGCTGTACCCGGCTCCCAGAGGCTGCCCACACCCTGGCTGGTGGTCTCCTCCCTTCACGGTCAAGTCCGGCAACGGTGGGAGCAGTGCCTCTCAGGGTTCCTTCTTCTTCCTTCTCATCTCTCTGGTCATGTTCTTCGATTTCAAGGATGCCCGTGATTAGATCAGCACACCCTGATAATCCAGACCAATCCCCAGCTCAGGGCCCTTAGCCTGAATCACATCTGCTAAATTCCCTTTGTCAGGGAGGTGACAGAGTCACAGGCGCTGGGAATTAGGGCTTGGACATCTCTTTTTTGTGGAGGTGGGGGATGATTCTGGCCACCGTGCCCTAAGGGCACTTGATTGATACATGTGATGGGCTTAAAAACCGTAGCTTGAAGCCTCTGGAATTGCCAGCATTCAACCGTGGACCTACAAAAAAGGCCACCTTATTATATCTAGTCTCTAGTAAATCCTCTGTGAAATTTCACTTTTTTAATTCCAGTGGTGGAAACTTCATGCTTTATTGAGCTGGTTTGCTGTTGCTCTAGTCTCCTGTTAACTGGGTATTCCTTTTTTAAAAAGTTATTATTAGTATTATTTTGGTATTTCAACGCTGATGGTGAGCATCCTGATACATTTCATGATCATCGTGTCTTAAACAGACGGCTGATTTGGGTGGGGGGGCCTGGGGTTTTTTCTTCTTTGCTCTGTATCTCCCCTCCCCGGGCCCGGTGCATGGCTCCTGTCCCCAGCCTCTGGCAGGCCTGGATGTGCCCCTCTTGCATTGCCAGCCCCTCTTCTGGAATGCAGATGTGCAGTGGGACTTCATCCCTTTGGGACGGGGCGGTCCCTCTCCCTCTTCCAGGGATGACCCTCTGGATTTTCTTGGGCCTTTTGTTCTTTGAAGCATGCATTTGCTGTCCCTGGGGGCCTGTGTTCGGGGATCAGTGACACCGTGATTCCCTCCCCACGGGCGGCCTGGGCTCCAGGCCTTCACACCGGCAGACTCGGGGCTACCGTTTGGGGTGTGGTCTGTGTCCCCAGCTCCTTGCTCCGTGGGGGTGGTTCTTTTTCACATGGCTGTGGGAAGGCTGGATGTGCTCTGAGCAGCTCCTACCAATCCCTGTCGTGGAAGTGGGGGGGATCGACTTGCCTCAAAGGGCGAGCTGACCTCTCAGCCCGGGTTTGTCTGCCTGTGACCCCAGGAGAGGCTCAGACCCAGTTCTTTATTTCTTAACCCCATAACTGTTTTTTTAAAATTATTATTATTATTATTATTATATTTTATTTTATTTATTTTTTGGAAGATTTTATTTATTTATTCATTTGTCAGAGAGAGAGAGAGAGAGAGAGAGAGAGAGAACGAGCATGCAAGCAGGCAGAGAGGCCGGCAGAGGCCGAGAGAGAAGCAGGCTCCCTGCAGAGCAAGAAGCCTCATGCGGCACTCGATCCCAGGACTCCTGGGATCATGACCTGAGCCAAAGGTAGTGGCTTAACCGACTGAGTCACCCAGGCATCACTTTTTATTTTATTTTATTTTTTAAATTTATTTGATGGAGAGAGACGCACGAGAGAGGGAACAGAGTGGGAGGAGGAGAAGCAGGCTTCTAGAGGGTCTGTTTCCTGGCTCCTGCAGGAACAGGCTCCGAGCAGAGAGCCTGATGTGGAGCTCTATCCTAGGACCCTGGGATCATGACCTGAGCCAAAGGCAGATGCTTAATGACTGAGCCACTGAGCCAGGCACCCCCCAAAAGCATTTAACACTTCTTGGTTGTGTGTAACCACTTTGCAAGTGGAAGGAAGGTACCTAATTTGTATCTTTGTGCATGGACACTGATACCACCCACCTGCTGCCCTTTGACCCAATGGCAGCCATCACCCATTCTACAGGTAGTAAACTGAGGCCCAGGAGGGTACCGGGCTTTCTTGCGGTCACACCAGGTACTGGGGACCAGGATTAGTGATGGGAAACTGGTGAGGTGGAGTGGAATGAGCTGGGTTCAAGAGCTGACTCGGCTTCCCAAGGGTGCTTCGCAGGTGGACTGACAGAGTACCTGCAGCTCTGTTGTCTTTCAATGGAGAAGGGCCACTGGGATCAAATCCCGCTCTGAAGCTAGGCATCGGGTCTCTCAGCCTGGCTGCTGGTCTGGGGTGGCCCTTGGGGAGCCCGACACTGAGGTTCTACAAGTTGACCTTTCACCTCTTGTTATTATTCTTGGGACTTTGGGGAATAAGCAGCTCCTGGGCAAATTCAATGGCCTGTCTTTTCTGCTCTCTTTTTGTTGTCTCTGGAGCCTTTCTCTGGAGGTCCTAAAAGAAGAGAAAGTGCTATTGTGGGGGCTTTGGGCCTGAGGGTCTGGAAATGTTGCCGGGATAAAAGGCAATGTCTTCCCAGCCCATCTGGTGGCTCTCCCTGGGGAGAAGTCTCAAGTCTCTGACACAGAGAGTGCCCCTATACACTGGCCCCACCCCCAGATCTACCCCCAGATCCATCCTGACGCACAGCAGGCTCTCAGCAGTGTTCAGGGAGAGCAGACTTCTCAGGAGGTCCTGGCATCATTACTTCCTGCACTGAATCAGCTCAAGTCTCACTTCTGGCCTAACCTTTGCGAGGCTTCGGTGGGTACGTTAGCCCCAAGAATGATGCGTGTTAAGTTTTAATGCAAATTAATGAGTGCTGTTTTGTTGTATTGAGAAACACAGAAGCTCTCCCTGGATGACATCCAGACCATGAAGACGCCGAAGACATGTGGAAGGTCAAGAGCAACCTCGGTGTTCTTGATGTGCTGGACCAGATAACTCACTGCAGGGCGGTCCTGTGCACTGTAGGATGTTTAGCCACACCCTTGGCCTCTACCCACTAGATGCCAGTAGTACCATCCCTCCAAACCCCAGACCCCCAAGTTGTGACAATCCAAAGTGTTGGCAGACATTGTTCAATATTCCCTTGGAGAGTGGGGCCCAAATCACACTGTTGAGAACCAGAGGTCTCAATGTGTTTTCTCTCCCTGGCTAGTAGAGTTGACTAGACTCTTCCACAGAGCCTGGAGACAGAAGGGTTAACAGGTAGCTTGGTCTAGGGAAGAGAACCCCGAGTTAAGTGTTTAAAGCGAATTTCATTCCTTCTGTGTGACAGAAGCTTCGTAGCTGTGTGACATCGCATCTATTACTCAACATCTCCGTGCGGCTCGCCCCTCATCTGTAAAGGACAGAAATAATCCCGTGCCCTGAAGGACTTTCAGGTGATGAAGGATAAGGTGGTCAAGGGCTTCACATTCCATGGGTGCTCAAGAAAAAGTAGGTGCCTTATTTAGGATTGTTCACGGAAGGTATCTTAAGGAAAGCGTATCTGGCTCTTGTGCAAGATTCATTGGACTGCTTTGTGTTTAATTATAGAGAAGGGAATGTAAGTTATCAAGATCTCGGCTCTAAAGCCGGTGTGACCGAGGGGCTGAACACAATCAGCCTTTGAAGAGGCCGCTGCGGGCTGGGTTTCTGCGGGAGCCACGTGCTGGCCGCGTGACCAGGCTCACATTTTGTCATCTCCGTTTCTTCATCTGTGAAATGGGGCGATAAGACTCCTGACCCCACAGGGCGCTGTGAGGCTTCAGCAAGATCACAGAGAGCATCCGCCCACTGCTGTTCTTGTCCGGAGGTGACCTTTGAGGCTCTGTTGTCCAGTGCTCTGTTGGATGCTGGACTGGACCCTTCGCCAGCTCTGGGGTGGCTTATCTGGGAGACTTCCCGGGGAGTGCACTGGGTGCAGCCACGTGTGGGGATTTCTTCTTTCTCCTCTGACTTTGGGTCTTCCGTGATTTGGATCTCTCTGCCGTCACTGTCTCATGATTTTTATGGTGTCCTGGGTTCCACTCCGGAGGATCAGACGTTGGAGGGGATGGGGGCCCCTAAAACAAAGACCAGGGCGCCAGCTAGTTCCCTCTGTCACCGGTGCTGAGGGCGGTGCCCGCGGGAGGAACTGTGGCCATATGGCCAACAGGATGCCTCGTTGGGAACAGTCCGCCTGGCCCCTTTGAAGCAGTTTTAAGACCAATTTGGTAACTCGATTTGGAAAGTGGTATTTGACTCCGAGGGTGCTGGCGACTCGTTAGCCGCCTTCTAGGCCCCGCAAATTGGGTTAAGTGGAATGAAATCGCTTCTCCCCTCCCTGGGCTCATGGCTGAGGTCCAGGCCCCATTGTAATGAGAACCTCTCCTGGGCAAAGGACATTGAAAAGCTTTCCGGGGAGTCTGGCACTCTGTTTTCATCTGTGAATTCTGCTCTTCCCTGGAGGGCAAGGCAGGAGGCTGATAAGACATGAAAATGAGGTGGGTGAGCGAGTGCAGAGCCGGGAAGTCGGGGCAGAAGAGCAGGGACAATGAACAGTCAGAAGCGTTTTTCAAGGGCTGGCTATCCTTCCCCTCTTGAGATACTGTGCTCCAGGCCTTTCCTTTCTTCCTTCCGCCCCAGCCCCCACCCCATCACAAAACAGTGCTTCGAGGAACATTCTCCTGTTCCCCTGGGTACATGTGTGAGCTCGCCTCTAGGGTTCCCACCCCAAGGTGACATTGCTGCCTCCCGATGAACGCTCTCCATTTTACAAGTACTGCCAAATCTTTCCAGAACAGCAGAGCAGAAGTGTACTCCCACCCTCTGTGCACCGGAGCCCCGTTTTCCCCACCTGGCTACCCACGGTCCACACATCAGATCTGCACCATTGTGCTGATCTGACGAGTGAGGTGCAGTTTCTGGTAGTTTCCCTGATGGCTAGGGGAAAGGTCCTCCACCCTGTCCGTGTGCACACCTGGAAGGAGGGACCCAAAGGCGGCCTGAAGCATCATGGCCCCTGCTTATCCCCTGACTCACGGGAAGATTGATGGATTTGTCATCTCGGTCTGAAGTGAGTGCCTTGCCCAGTTCTTGTTTGTTGGCCAGGGATGTCCATTTCAGACCCACCCCTGAGCCGTTTTCTCCAGCATTGAATGGCACGGGGTTCTGCTTTCTTTGGGAAATTATCCCACTGTTCATCCCATTCATCGATTATTCCCCCCTCCCTTTCAACAGACCCACGTGTACTGAGCATTTTGTTCGGCGCAGGATGTGGAAGGAAAGTCCTGGGGTCTAGGCTGGCTGCTAGGACTCTTGCCGCCTCACCCTTTATCAGCCCCATGGCGCAGAGTGAGACCCGCAAGCTTTCCAGGCATCCGTTTGTTTCTCTATACTGCAGGACTGAAGCTGCCATCCTCACAAGTTGGTGATGCACGAGATGCCTGTGCAGACCCCTGTGGGCTAAGCGACTGCTGGTCTCTGGGTCCAGCCTCCCCTGGCTTGGGTTAGGAGGCCACGTGGCTGTGGGCGGAGCTCATGGTGGCTGGCTGTCCTGTTCGCTCACCCCAGGATGCCAGGTGATTGTTATGTACCGGCAACACCTGCCATTCCTCGGGACCTTCTATTAGATACTATTCTAACTGCTAGGGATTTAAGGATAAGCAAACACAGAGACACACTCTGCCCTTTGGTGGCCTGTAGTCTACTGGGGGAGAGAGCAAAGCATGAAGGATTTGCTCAGTGCTAAGAAAGCATCTTCATGTCTCCCAGATGTTTCCAGGTGACCTTGTCATTCAGTAGACAGGAAGCGGTGGCAGTCTTTATTGCTTTGGTAACTGTGGTTTGTCTCTGAGTGAGTGCTGATCCCCAAAGAGGGAAAGAAAAGAGGCCACGGCAATCAGTGATATTAATTGGGAATACAAAGGATGGCTTACATTTACTGAGCACTTACTGGGTGTCAAACCTTCTTATAAGCACTTAGCACGACTAAGGCAGGGAATATTATTATCCCACTTTTCCAGGTAAGCAAGCTGAGTGCACAGGGAGAATCTGTCCACAGGGCCAGTGCCAAGGGGTCCAAATTTGGGAACGGTTTCTTCCTTCTATCTGACAGTGTCTGTGGCTGCTCCCATGTTGCTCGCATCCCTGCAAATCCCAGAAACGCGAGTCTGGCCATCTTCTGCCTGCATTCAATGCACGGCCATGCCTCTCCCCTTCTGACACTGTTGCCTTGTTCTTGAGTGCCCTCTCCCCAGTTTCTTCAAGCAGCAAGCTCTAGGAATGAATCTGTTCATTTATATAATAGGTATTAGTTAAAATGAAGACTTGGTTTTCATAGCGCCTTTGGGAAGTTAAACCCTTGGTCACTTTCTCATGATGCGCGTCTTATTTATGACGAGGGGTGATCTGTTGTTGAAGTCCTGTCACATGGTAATTTTTTCTCATCTTATAACAACTAGATGGGTATTTTCTTCATTTGCATGAGGAAATAGAGGCTCAGAGAGGTTCGGTAGATCACCCAAAGTCACACAGCTGTGTTGAATGGATTCAAGACCCCAGATGTCTGGCTTTTGATGTCTGAATCCTTATTCCCTTTTGGGAAAATAATCGGGTCATTGAGATCAGATGCAGTTGGTTAGTGGGAAGAGATAGTTACTGTTCCCCAAAAGCTGATGGCGACAGTCTGGTTAAAACACAGCTGTGAACAAGCTCTTTGAAACTTCTTTTATCCTGGAACCCTGTGCTGCTTTCTGACCTTTCTGCTGCTCAGCCCAAGGCCAGGCAGGCTTAGAGAGCCTGGAGATCTACGGGTCTCAGTTTGCTCGCCTCGGAAGTGGGTATAATTGTGATGGCCTCTTTTACATTTGGGAGAATGGGGAAGTCCGGTAGCGTCTCGCCAACCCTGCCTCTCAGTAGCTTTGTTACCTGGGGCAGGTTTCTGGACAAGTCTGGAACTCACCCTGTGTGTGTGTTGAGTACCTACCATATGCTGAGTCTGGTGACAAAAGAGGAAAAAAGAAAGTCTCACAGTCCAGTGACATTTCCAAGAACCTGTGCTTTAAGTGGTGGAGGACATGGCACGTGCTGGTGTTTTCATTCTCTTGGGCAGCTCTCGAGTGATGAAGCACTTCCACGGTAGAAAACTCACAGACAGAGCTCCTCGTTGTATGCTAATTCCTGGTGGAAGGGCAAAGCCAGGGTCTCCTTCAGATTTCGTTCTTTGTTCACTCTGGTTTCTTCATCACCAACCTGGGGAGCTTGATGGCCAGTGGTGGCTGATTGTGTCCCCTCTAAAATCCGTATGTTGAAGTCCTGACCCCCAAGACCTCAGAATGTAATGGTTTTAACCTAGGGTCTTCAAAGACGTGATTGAGTTAAATGAGATCATTAGGGTGTATCTAATCCAGTGTGACTGGTGTCCTCACAAGAAGAGGAGAGTAGGACACAGACCTGTACGCCGCGAAGACCACAAGACGACACAGGGGAGATGGCCATCTGCGAGCCATGGAAAGCAGCCTCACAAGAAACCAGGCTCCAGTGCCTTGATCGTCTAGTCTCTAGAATTGTGAGAAAGGACCTTTCTGTTGTAATAAGCTGCCTATCCGGCATCATGCGTCTGGCGGCCCGAGCTGACCGACAAGTGACCGTGGGCGGCTCATCCTCTCTGAGGCCCTTTGCCTCGCCTGTGAGAGGTGGCGTTAGGATTTCTGCCTCACAGGCTGAATCGGGGTGAGACCGTGGCTTACAGGCATTGGGGTTCACTATTGGTCTAGCCCTGTTCTTAGCCCTTTCTGTGTCTGAACACCCTCAGTGCTCATGTGCACCCTCTCGGGGAGGGGGAGGGGTGGGGATTATTGTTCCCATTGCACAGATGAAGGAAGTGGGGCACCGAGCTGTTACTTAACTTCCCTGATGCTGTTCAGAAAGCAGTGGGCAGCCAGCACATGGACTGTTGCGTTCGGTCTCCGGAGCCCGCCTAGCGAGCTGGCCACTGTGTGGTCCTGGCTCCTACCGCAAGGAGACACGGTGTACAGAAAGAAGCCTGCACAGGAGGGCCGGGCCCAGCGGCGGTGTGGAAGGAAGGTAGACGCCCTGCGTCTGCAACTTCTCTTGTCTGCACTGAGCTGATGATGTATAGATACCATGAGCTGTGTGTGCACCGCTTGTGTGTGTGTGTGTGTGGCTGTCTGCCTTCTCCCCTCCTTGTTTGGGTCCCAACACCTCCTTCTCTCTTACTCCATGAGCCTCCTCTCACTGTTTACCCTCCCTCCTCATCCCTGATCTTAATTGACTTTGGCTTCTGTCCCGGAACAGCCTGGTGCCTGGACCTGCGGAGCCCAGGTCGCACCTCAGATGGTAAGCAGAGGGTGGTTTTTATTAAACGACACGTGCCTGTGACCCTCCTCTCCTCCCTAGCCCCAGCCCTGACCGCGCCTTTGCCGCCCTTTGTAGTTTTTAGGGCTGTGGACTCTGCCTCATGTACAGAGCATCTCTCATCGCTGGCTGTGGAGCGTCAGGCCCTGGGGACCGGGAGGCCTGCGCTGGCTCCGGGGTTACTCAGGCCTTACGGTAAAAACGCATCACCCTGAACGCAGGCCAGCCGAGGCCAGGACCCACCCCGGCCCTGCCGCGCAGTCGGATCTCGCAGCCAGGCCTTAGTCACTGGCCAGAGCGACTCTCCTCATCCTGGCTGAGGCTGGCCCCTCCTTGGGCAGCCCTGCTTCCTGGCCCAGCTCCGTGCTGGAGGGCGTCGATTCTCCCTCTGACTTCCAGCCAGGCCAGAGCTCATTTGTCGAGCTCTTCCCAAGTGTCAGCTGCTGTGCCGGCCGCTTTACAAACGTCTTGTCTTCTCATTTGCTTCTCTCAGGGGACCTCCAGGGCAGGGACTCTTCCCATCTCCCTCCCACGGAAGAGGAAGCCAGCTCCCCTCTCACAAGACAAAGTAGCTCATCTGACTTGGGTGATGCTGGGTGCCAGGCAGCTGGCTGGACTCCCTTGGGCCCTTGCATGACCGTGGCACTGCCCTGATGCCTGCTTCACGGCGGGAGACCAGACCCGGGTGTTTCTGGGCTCCCTGGCACGGGCATAGGGTCTGCCTGTCCAGCCTGCACCGCAGAGCTGTCCTGGAGTGTGAGGAAATGTCAGCGGAGGTTTCCAGGTGGGCCTGGCCGGCCCCAGACCCTAGAACGTGAACGTTCCCCACTGTCCCCGGGCCCTGTGTGGGGCGGAAGGGCGGAGCTTCCTACTGTCTCAAGTGGAAACCATGGAAAGAGCTGTGTGGTCACCAAGCACAGGCAGCAGATTTGCTTTAGAGACTCTGGGAAGAAGAGCTGGCTGAGGGGTGAGTAGACCGCTGGGAGTCAAACGGCAGAGGTAGGCCCGGCAGCCCTGACCTTCACCACGAGGGCCTGGGCCCCTCCTTCTTGGCCGCTTGGCACACGCCCGCGGCCCAGGCTGATGCCCGAGACCAGGCCCCCGAGACAGCTCCCTGGGTCCACAGTCCACCCACCCCCCACCTGTCTTTCATGGCCGCCAAGAGGAACATCCCCCCTCGAAGAGGTGTGGGGGACAGTGGCAGTCAGTGCCTGCCTGCTCAGCACTTTCACAGATGTGATCTCATTCCATTGAGCAATCACGTGGGAATCCAAGCCCCCCATTTCAGTGAAGGGGAACTGAGGCCTCCACAGAGGGGAAGTGTCTGCCTGGGAGCCGGCCCCCGTTCCTGCTGCCCTACCGTGCGGCCGGAACCACGCAGTCCTCCAGCGAAGGGCCTGGAACCACGCAGTCCTCCAGCGAAGGGCCCGCTTCCCTGTACATAAGTGTCCAGGCTCGTGTTCATCCTTCTGCTGGAGCCCGGCTGTGGGCTTGGAAGCAGGACTGTGAGTGGGAGGCTCCGGCAGGTGGGCGGGTGCAGTCGATGTAGGACTTAGAACCATCAGAAGGCCGATAGCCTCCCAGCGTAGGGCAGACATCTGCGTTGCATCGGGAGATAGCAGATTGGTCCCGAGATGAGAGTGGAATGAGGCTCCAGGAAGGAGAAGTGACAAGGCGTGTAACGGGGGAGCAGTGACGCAGCAGCGGCCGTCCACGGGCAGTCACGTGCCTCGTTAGAGCCTCACGGTCCCCATGGTGCTGGTCCTTGGCGTCGCCCTCGCAGGAGAAAGCTGCTCGCTCCCACTTTTGCAGACTGAGAAGCACATCCAGGATTCAGCCCAGAGCCCACCCCAAACCTCCCTTCTTCCCTCCCTGCTTTTGCTCCTTAGAAAAACAGAAACAGAATTTCTTCAGTATTGCTCTAGGAAAGGTTATTTAAAAAAAAAACAAAAAACAAAAAACAATTCTTTCTGCGATGTGTCGCTTGTGTAGATCAGGAGCCAGATCTTGGGTCTTTGCTGCCCAGGTAGGCTCAGAAAGGCCTCTCCCCAGTCAGGGATGGCTAGGGGAGCCGCAGTTTCACTGTCTCAGCAGAGATGGAGGAGCCTGTTAACCTGCCTTAGAAGCTAATAAAAAATCCCAGTGAGATCATGCCTGTTCAAGCCCTTTGAGCTCCCTGAGCGCCGAGGCCGCATTAACTCGCACCCTCGTTACGGCTTACTCAGCAAAAACGTCCCCAGGGCCGCAAAGCCCATTTTCTCCTTCCAGCCCCCTTGTTTCCTTATTTGTTTTATTTGATGCTTCCTTTGCCTCTTGAATATCTGCTGGGTTTTCACTAACCTCTCCTCGAAGGCACGGACATATGTTGGGCACTTCTGTTGAGGTGAGCCTGATGTATCCATTGACTCCTTTAGACCTCACAGCCATCCTGGGAAGCGAGATGCATGTACATCTGTTTGCAGGTGAGGCACCTGAGGCCCAGGCTGGAAAGGTTGACCAGGTCACGGCTTAGAGCAGTGAATCCTCTCCCCGACTGTGTTTACCAGGTCATGCCTTGCCCCAATCAAATCATGTCTGCATTTTCTAGATCATTCTCTCCAACAAACAGAAGCTGCTCTGCTCTTCCTTAACGGGAGGAGGGGGGTTTGGCCCTGAGATCATGGCGATGGTATGTTGCTCATTTTTGCAGCAATGCCAGGCCTGGGTCATTTCTGTGCTTTTGAGTAGTTCTGGTGAATCTTGGCTGTGATCTGCCAGGGATCGGCCCACCGCAGTGTCCCTGTGCAAGAACACGTCTCCTTGGCTCTTCACATGTGGGGAATGGGCAGGTGGCTTTGAGGTTGCCCTGAGGACCTGACCCGAGGCCAGCTCTGCAACCTCCATCATTAAAATCTGGAGTCATTAAATCATTACATCTTTGGAATGCCTTTTTCAGGGGGACTGTCAAGGGAGATGGAAAAATAGTTTGAAATAGCTAACATTTATTGAGTGTATACTGTGAGCTAGCAACTTCTGTGGAAGCATCTAATGTTGGGTCTGGCAGGAACAGCACTGCTCGCACTTCTTCCAAGCTCACCATGAAATCAGTTGAGCAGGCGATGTGCTCCCGTTTTACAGACCAGGAAGTTGAGATGCTGTAGCTCAAAGTTACAGAATTGAAGCTAAAATCCAAATGTCCTGACTCAGAGGATGAAACATTCCTCTTCCAATACTTAAAAAAAAAAACAAAAAACTTCTGTGAGCCCATTTCCACGTGGATTTCCTAGATGACTGGCTTTTTTTGACTAGAGCCCAGATAGATGGGTCAGAAGCTGCCTGACACACCCATTCCCCCTTCCCAGTGGAATTCCAGCTGCAGAAGACACAGAAAAGCCAAGCATGGCCAAGGGGTGTGGCCGCAGGACTTTGGAGAAAACCCCCACCAGAGTTCAAACAGAATAATCTGGAACACGTTCAGTTTGTTACTAGAAAATAGCACAAACATATGCAAAAACAAAACAAAAAACAAAACTAGGCTTTTGTCATTCCTTGGCAAGGTCTTGACTTGCCTTTGGAGGTCAAGTTGCTCCCCCGCACCCCCCTAAGCTTTGCCAGCTTAGGGCCCCAGAATATTTTTTTGAGAATCATTCTCAGAGGTGAGAGAGGCCTGCAAACCCTGTGTCGTGACTAGGAGAGGCATTTCCCGACGAACTGGTGTCGGGCGGGGCTGTGTGTCCTCAGTGACTTGGACCCAGCAAGTGCTGTTTGCGACCCAGCGCGTCCCTCCCCGTGGGAAGCACCTCCCCCCATGGGCAGGCTTGTGCGCCTGGCTTGTGTGTGTGCCTGCACTGGCTCCTGGGCATGACCCTTGGAGATGGCTCCCCAGCGCCTCAGAATGGGACTGTCTTTGGAGGTACAGGCAGTTCAGTTAAATGCGGCTATTAGAGTAGGTCCTCATCCAACCCACCCGGGCAGTCTGGACACACAGACACCAGGGATGCACATGTAATAAATAGCGTGTAATGACATGGCAAGGGGCTGGCGGTCTTCAGGCAAGGAGAGAGACCTTAGGAGGAAGCAAACCTGCCAATACCTTGATCTGGGACTTCCAGCCCCCGGAAGTATGAGAAAATAAATTTCCGTTATTAAAGCCACTCCGTCTGTGGCATTTTGTTATAGGAGTCCTAACAGAGGGACAGAGGACAGACGGTGTGTCTAGGGCAGTGCCGTTGACTAAGAGCTCCATAGGAATTGTCATACCAAGTGGGACAAATGAACTCGATAAATAGCCTTACCTTCATTCAAGCCAAGCTTCAAAATTACCAACGGTGGTTCATCTCGAGAGCTCTGGAGGTTTTGGAATTATGCACAAGAGTCAGCCTCGCAGATGCAAATCCCAGCGCAAAGCAACTTAGTCACTTGGCCAAGGAACAGTTAGTTTGCGTAGGTACTGGATTCGAACTCGGGATTTGAACCTGGGCTCCTGAACGGTGAATTTACACACTGCGCTGCACCCCATCTGGATGGAGATTACCTGGGACCATGTCCTCCTAAACCTCTGGGGCTATAGACACCCCAGTCAGCAATGAGAGTACATTAAAACAGGATTCGAGACCGATGTCTGGGACCCAGGCACAGTTGGGAAGAGCCCCTTCCTTGGCGCCAACACTTAGCTGTTCTGGGGTGAGCCCATGTTCTTGTGTCCCAGGAAGGAAAGGGCTGAGCCAGGCTGGAGGGCCTGAGGCAGGTCTCCTGTGGGCCACCACCAAAAGCTGCCTCTTGGCTGGCGGGGTGGGAGCGGCCGGCCACCGTGTTTGCTCTGAACAGAGCCTGGTCTGTCTTTCCAGACAGTGCAGGGACAGGCAGGGAGCTACGGCGGGGGAGAACTGTGCCTCTTTTCCATCTTGCCTGGCAAAGGGAAGACACAGCCCTCGGTTTCATTTTTTCATGAAGTCCGACGCATTTCTGCTAAAGCGGAACACAGGGTGTGCTTTGAACCTGAGCTAGAACTTGCCTTTCGGGACCAGCACCTTCTTGTTACTCTGTTGGCTTTTTAAGAGACTAGTCATCTCCTCGGCCACATTCTCGTGGTAGAAACTGTTATTACCATCATAACCAACATTATGAATTTTTATTCTTCTCTATAGAAGTTAACTAGTATTACTGGCCTTGGGGTTTTACTTGCATTCCTTGCATGGTGTTTTAATGCTTTTCAAAGAGCTTTTTCAACTATTGTCACCTTGATCTTAGCTGTTATTCTCCTCCTTTTGCACAGATGGAAGCTCAGATTCAGAGAGGTCAAGTAATTGCCCAAGGTTGCACAGCTAGCTTGTGGAGTGGCAGGATCCACTCTCTGCTCCTGAGTTCCCAGGCCTGAGAGTAGCACACAGTAGCAATTTGTCACACAAACCCCTTCTCACTCTCAGGTTTTGAATGTATCTTCTGCGGGACCCTGGGCAGGGGCGGGGGCGGGGGAGCTGGGGTGGAGACAGTCTCCATTTATAGGTGAAGGGACCCAAACTCAGGAGAAGTGACACGTTCCTTCCCAGGGCCCCTGCCCTGTCAGAGGAGAGAGCGCTTTGGGCAAGTTGTTCAGCCCCTGGGAACCTTGTCTACAAAGCAGGGAGACAGATGACACTCTCTTGTTTCTGCAGTGGGGAGGCCCTGCCTCTCCCTCCCTCCTCCCCTCAGCTACTTCTCCCCAGGAAGACAGC
Organism: Mustela nivalis; assembly: GCF_964662115.1. Taxonomy (NCBI): domain Eukaryota; kingdom Metazoa; phylum Chordata; class Mammalia; order Carnivora; family Mustelidae; genus Mustela; species Mustela nivalis. Next base: position 12,911,665 of record NC_139021.1, on the reverse strand, counting down.
TCCCTTTCCAGAGCTGAAGGCCTGGGGAATGACAGTGCCCTAGGAACAGGAAGCCACAGCACTCCTTTTCTTCCATATTCACCACCTTGGCCAAAGAGGCTCCTTCTCATCTGAGCCTGGGTATTGCTCAGCAGCAGTCACGGCAATACAGCTGCCTCCTACCTGAGTTCAGAAAAGACCTCACTTCCAGAACAAAGGTCAGAGCCAAGTGCCATTTAGTTTCCCCATTTTATAGCTCTAAAGAAATGGAGGCACAGAGAGGTCAACATATTTGCCCAAAGTCACACAGCTTTTCCATGGCAGCAGCAGGATTCAAACCCAGGCTGCCTGGCATCCTTGCCTGTGCGCTGGTATGTGGTTCAGCCAGTGCTTGTCTTGTCCAAGGGTAGCAGCATACGTGGTACAGCTCATGCCACTGTGATCCACAGAACCGTACACAGGCAGGCGGCATCACGGGCAGGAAGGGAACTGTGAGGCAGGGTGTGTTGTTCCCAATGTTGTCCCTTTTCCCGCCAGGCAAAGCCCCAGGGTGGGGGCTGCTGTCTACCGTGGGAGCTTGCATTCTGCCGAGCTTGGCTGCAGCTTCCAATTCCCCCCGCACCAGAAGCCCTCTGGGTGAGCAGAGCTGAGGGCACCAAACACAAAGGAGGGAGGGGAACAAATGGGAAAGATGTGGGGAGGGCTTGGGGGAGAAGTCTGACAGAAACATGCAGAGTGCTTGTCTGGCAGCGGCATTCAAGGGTGGCAGAGACTGTAATTCACTCATTTAAATAAAAATAGCTATGTAGCATTTATGGTACCCAAGGAGGACAGCTTTCTGCTTTCTGTGGTGTGTGAGCTGGTGCAGCAATCTGTTCTTCAGATGAGGAATGTGCCAGAGGCCACTGGGGGGGTGGGGGTGGGGGACAGCCAGGGTGTGACCAGAGGATTTAGGTTTCCAGGTCCAAAGTCCAAATGCGGCTCGCCTTCTGTGATCTGGAATCGGGGATGTATACCTTGCTTGGTGGTGACCAGAGCCGTGCCCCCGTGCCGCCGCCCTGAGCGGGTCATCTCAGAGCTCCAAGCTTGGGTCCCAGGGTAACAGACCCATTTCTGAGCATGTTAGATGCGTCAACTCACCACGTCCTCATAACTCTCTACAAGATGGGTGCTGTCAGAACAGGAACACTGAGGGCTCCTGAGGTGGTCGGTGCTCAAGGAGTTTGTGACGGGTCACATGGTTGGACCCCATCAGCTGGCCTGTGTCCTCCAGAGTCACCACTGCCCTGCACTGCCTCTCAGAGCTAAGAATCCGGGGGCATGGGGCGGGTGGGTGCCTCCGCAGTGCTAAGGGAGCGAGAGCTGGGGGCCCTGGGTGACATCTCCTGAGTGCGCAGGCATTTCCCTGCGTTTTGTTCCGACTCGTCCTCAGATGCTTCCTGTCTACGTTCTCATCCTCACCCTGCGTGCGTTTACCGAGTGTTTATTAAGCAACGCTCGTCTTCTGGAGATCCAGAAGCAGGAAGCTCCAGTGTTGGCCCTCAGAGTTACTCTCTCTGCTCAGCACAACCTCCTTAGGGAAAGGAGGCAGGAAGCAGGCATCAGTTCTGGGCCAGGAGCTGCTTTAGATGGCTGCAGATGTTCTCCGTCGAGCTGCTCCGTGTCTGGGGTTCGAGGAGGCTGAGAGCAAGCCAGGTGCGCAATGCCAGGAGTGAATTAGGACTGAGCTGGCCAGCCCCTCAAGTGTCCGTGCTCCTGCTTCTCTGTGGGTCCCCCAAATCAACATACAGAAGAGGCCGCAAAAGAATTCTTCTTAGTGTAAACTCAGTTCCTGGGAGCAGGAAACTGGCCTTACTTAACTGTCTATAATGCTCACTTGCTTGGGTGTGTGTCTCCCCACTCTGGCCCTCCCCAGATGCAGAGGCTGTTTTTGGAGGAGCGCTCCCACATATGGTAATTTTGTCTTCGGAGCATACACCGGATAACAGAGTTACCGGAAATATCCCCGATTTCTTTCTGCTTGCTGTTCCCTTGTTTGCCAGGAGGGATTAACAAAGGCAGGCAGGGATCAATTCTCCCTGATGGAGGAGCCCGGAGCCCACTCACCCCCTCCTGATACAGAGGAGAAAATGGGGGAAATCGAGCCCCCCAGAGGTGGGCTGATTGGTCCCAGGTCACCCAGCTAGAAGGTGGCAAGCCTGCAGAGGGAACCAGGATTGGGCCTTGGTGGTGCTCACTTCCATTCCCCTCCTGGAGGTCTGTAGATAGGAGACACCCTTCCTGGAAAGACAACAGCTTTGGGGTGTTGCTGATAAGGCTTGATGGGTGTGCCTCGCAGGCCTAGAATAAAAGGATTACCAAGAGGAGCTAGGAATCAACCTTCCTTGAGGTGGGTTCTGCAGATAAAGATGCTTTTGAAGTTCAGTTGGTGGGAGATAGGATCTCTGTGGCAGAGCCTGTCACCCTTGAGCCTTCTGGATGGATGCACCCTGATAGGGAAATCCACAAGCTGAAGATAGGACTCAAGAACACTTATCGCTGGAGGCCTCTGTGGGGCTTGCTTGGAGTACTTCCTTCCTGTCCACCCTGTTCTGGAGTCTGTCTCCACTCTGCAGATACAGTAACTGAGGCAAAGATAATCCTTCTCTGCCCTGCCCTTAAAAATAAAAAATCCTGGTCCATGTATCTTCTTTCAGCTTCCTGGGATGCTGCAAAATGCAGCACAGGCCTCATTAGGCAACTGTTTAGCTGAGCATATACTACAGGCCGGGGGGGGGGTGCTGCCTCCTGGGAACACAAAAAAGAGGCAGGATGCTCTCTTCCCTTGGAGGGTTGTTGGTCTCCAGGCAGGGGAGATTTGCCATCCTGGGGACACAGGTTGCATAAGCCCACAGTGTCCCACAGCGAGGACTTGGACAAGAAGGGAGAAGTAAGCCTGGAGAAGAGGCAGGCAGGGGTGCTGTGGGAGGGGAGAGGGAAGCAGAGACCAGATCCTTGGAAAGACCATGTGGCTGGGGACAGTGTAGAGTTGTGGGAATTTTAAGCAAGGCTCTGAGAACATGAGTTTGGCATTTCGGAAAGCTCGTCCTTGCCTTATGGACACAAGATAGGGACCGTGGCAGAGGGGTGACAGGGGCCTAGAGTGGGAGAGAGGTCCCAGAGAAAAAAGCCCCAACAAAGTCTGTGATAAGCTTGGGGGTTTATAGGAGGAAGAGAACGCAATATGCCACCAGCATCTGTGGGTTCCTGCATGGATTCCGTGTCTTGCACTGTGCTAGGAAGTGCAGGGGTGCGTGTGTGCACTTGTGCAAGTGGGTGGCAGGGCACTGATCTCGTGGCGCTGGAGCTGGGGCAGCGTTAAGTCTGGGCTGGAGCCACGGAGGGGGCTGTGCCCCACTGCAGGGCTGGAGGAGACCTGCGCCCAGGGTCCCCTAACCCTGGCACATCCAGGTTCTCCTTCTGGGCAGCTGCCTTGAAGTCTCCCAAGACTGAGGACCACAGCCCTGTCTCTGGGACCGTGGAGGAGCCAGGTATCCCTGACATCCAGGACCCATATCCCTCCTCAAAACGATTACGGGCATGGATTCTTTTGTAAAGCAAAAAAGCGAAGTATGTTTGCTCCCCTTTCCCCCCATGTCCTTAGGATTCCCCTTCCAGTCCTTGTAGGACAAGTGGTGGTGATCTGTGTGTCTCCGGAGTACCCCCACCTAGATCGGACTCCTGCCTCCTGTAGGGGCTAATGGTATGTGACCTCTTATTTTGGTCTGTGAAATCGAAGCACATCTGTACGTTACAGGTTTGTTGTGCGACCAGGAGACAATGGGCATAGCCCTCAGAGCAGAGTCTGGTCAGTGTAGCACCTTGCTGTCTGACACGTTATCCTCTATCCTCGTACACTGCTTTACAGCTAGATCGGTTTTTGATACATATGTTCCTTCCTCAAATGGAGACCAGGCCTTGAGCTGTCACTGACTCACTGAATTTGTTTTAGCTCAGCTGCAACATTAAAGATCATCTAGCTTTGCTGTGACCTTATTTTGTAGGCAAGAGTGAGGAGGGGCCTCAAGGGGCTGGGACCCGGGCCTCCTAAATTCCAGGCTTGGGCTTTTTTTCTGTCTAATGGGGGTTTTCTCTATTTTAGTGTCCCTCTTTAACAGAGGAGCAGACTGAGACCTACAGTTGTGTGAATGGTGTCAGATCCGCAGTGGGGCGGTCAGGGAAGGTTGGGGAAAGGACGTACCAGTGAGGTCTGACCTGCCCCGTGGCTCTTCTCTTTCCCCGACAGAATCAGGGTCTCCTCTGGCCCTCCTCTGGCCCAGCAGTCCCTTCCTCCTGGAGGTATCTACAATGTATGTTCCAAGTTCTCGGGTCGGCCACTGCCTCCAGGCAGTCTTCCTGCCCCGGTCCCAGGCTGCTCCTAGCTTGCGCCTCTGCTCTCTGGGTCCTGGTCTCCCATCGCTTTCCACCAGGCTTTGCTCACTGCCTGCTTTCCCCATGTGTTCTTAGCAGCAGTGACGGGCCTTGTCTCTCTCGAGATCCCAACTCCGTAAGTTTTGGTGGCTGTCTGGTGAATGAAGCACTGCTTGTGCTACAGTTGCTACTGGAAGCCCTCCAAGGACTGCTCCTCTCACTCACACTTTCATGCCTTCTTTGAGGAAGACCATGGCAGAGCACTTCCCAGAAGTATGAGCCCAGAGGGAATTCATATCCTTAGATAATTTTTGTTTTTCCATTCGGAGGGCAGCTCGGTGTTTGAGCAACATTTGCAAAATGAAGACTAACTTTATAGATGCCTCCTTTGAGCTCCTGGTTCAGTGAACAGATAGTCATTCAACAGACATAATACCATGTATGTGCAATGCAGCAGGCACTGTTTTCTGCCCTGGGGAGACAAGAAGGACTGCTCTGTTTGGGGGAGAAAGCTGATGAGGCCAGAAGTCCGGGTTGGGCTGGATGCAGAGGCCGCAGGGGGGCTGCGGTCTGGGCCCCCGGGGCTCTGTCCTGGCAGGTCACCCCACCTCAGCGATTCTTACCTTGCGCATTACGTAGGCCAAGCCGTTGGATTATCTTTCCAGTTCTGGGATTATGTATTCTTGCTGTGACCACCTTGCAAAGGGCCAGGTGGCTCGTGGGGATGGACGTGTCCCCACTCTCGAGGGCTCACAGCCGGAGGGGGGGGGAAGAAGAAACCCAGCCAGAGTCCAACACAGGCAAAGCCCAGGTGGGGGTCAGGACAGGCAGCTGGGGTGACAGAAGGCCCTGCGGAGGAGGACGCACCCTGGACAGGTCCGAGAGGAGCGGCGTCTTTGAGGGGCCCGGTTCTCCTGCCCCGTGGCGGGCCTGCGCCGGAGGCCCGGCGTTTGCCCATCCATTCAGAAATGTTTGTTGGCCGTGCCTTAGCTCACGGGATGTAGCAGCCCACAGCTCAGGGCACCGATGGGACCAGTTCCCGATGGCAGAGGTCTAGGGAGGCGCGCTTCCGTTAGTGCCCAGTCAGGGCTGGAAAACCAGCCGGAGAGCATTTCCTAACAAGTAAGACTCATGGCAGTTCCGGTTCTAGGAGCTTTGCAGGGGGCATGTGGAGACGGTCTCTTCCTTGTTTGTATTAAGTTCAAGTTCATTACTAAGAGTCCGTTAACTCCTGGTGGGTCAGTAGAGCTGGCGTTTCCCTAATGAGAAGAGGAGGCTGCTAATCCCATCTCACAGAATGCCGCTTTAGCAGGAGCTCTCTTTCCGGTGCTGGCACGCTGGGAGGCCCGGTGCTGGCCCGCTGGGAGGCCCGGTGCTGGCCCGCTGGGAGGCCCGGTGCTGGCCCGCTGGGAGGCCCGGTGCTGGCCCGCTGGGAGGCCCCGAAGACTGAGCGGCTGCGGGAGGGCGCAGGGAGCGCATCTCCCTTCCTGGGATGTGGACCAGGCGACTGAGGCCCTCACAGGTGACGCTGGTTGCTTGGGGGTGCTGCCCAGTCAGTGGCAGAGCTGCCTGCCGGCCTCAAGTTCGGGGACTCGAACCCTCTGTTCCTTCCTTCATTTCTGAGCCACTTCTCTCTGTTTGGAGAGATTGAACACTGCGCCTTGGGGCCGCCCGGTGTAGATGGGGCCGCAGGGTGGGCTGGGTCTTGTGCCACTTGCAGGCAGCCAGAGGGAAGTTCTGGAGCAGCATGAAGCCCTGTGTGGGATGATACCTGAGCCCTTGGCCTCATGTGGCTACAGAGCACTTGAAATGGGACTGTGGCATCTGAGAAACAGCAATTTTCATGTGAATTTACTTATTTATATTTAAATTAATGGTTCCTGTCTACCCCATGGGGCCCTGCTGGTGGGGGCCCCTGACTTGTTTGGCTCTCTGAAGGGTTTCCTTGTTCTCTGCTCTGCTCCTGCTGAAGGGCTGGCTGGCGATTCTGAGCCTTTCCAGGTGGAGCTCAAGGTCGTCCCTGCTTGTGTTCCCTTCCAGGGCTCTGAACTCTGGTGGCTAAGATGGGAGAATCAGGTTTGGGCCACAGAGGAGCGTGGGACCGACTTTGTGCAAGCCACATGTTTATTGGGTCTGATCTTGCCTCTTTCAGATTCAAAGCCAGGAGCGTCTGCTGGTGGAGATATCAGAATGTCTCCTTCCTTTCTCTCCAGACCCTTCATCCCCAGCAGGGGACCCCACTGGGGATGCCCCTAGCTCAGGAAGACTGACTGGGGGGGTCACCTGACAGGTCCCCGAGTAATGAGTGTTTGCTTCTGGAGGCTCCTGGGATGTCACCCCAGGCTGACTGTAGGTTATGTGCTTTGTACAGGAACGAGCATCCACCTACTGTGACAAAGGGAGAGGTCAGGAGGAGGGCAGGGATGGATGGAAAACTAGACTGGGGACCTCTTGGGGAAGATCGGGGTGAGCTGGGCACTGAATCCAGAAAAAGGGGGATCTAGTCCTGGGGGGGGGCTTGGAGAAGGGGTAGAGGGAGGGAAGGACCCTAGGGTTAGTCCCATGGAGACTGGGTCTTTGTCCCTTGGTTTGTCCCCCCATCTCCAGACCTCAGTATGAGGCACAAAGTAGGACTGCAGTACAACTTTGGTGGGAAGGAAGATAAATGGTAGATGCTAACACTGGGGCCACTGCACCACGCAGGAATGTTCTTCATGTTCGGGATGGAACCCCGGGGTCTGTAGCTGCCCCAGCCCACCCCCTAACCCAAGGCTCAGTCCGGCTGCCTCCAGAACATGCCCTGCGGCCGCGTGGCAAACGGGGCCCCTTTAGGGAAGGTTCACTTGTCTTTTCACGGCCTGTTTTGAGACCTCTCTTCAAGAAGGAGCAGTGTACCTGGTCGGTCCTTCTGCCATGAAGTCAGAAAGGGAAAGTATGCCAAGTACTTCAAGACTCCTTTTAATCTCAGAGTCGTACATCTAGATAAGCAGATGAGCTCACTCATGGGGCTCTGTAACTAGCCCAAGGTCACACAGCAGGTCACTGAGAACTATTTGAGCACACACAGGCCTCATTTATGGACTGGAAAAGTCTGTCTGGTTAGTTTACCACAACTAACATTTATTGATGCCTGCGGTCTTCCTAGCTGCTTCATCGGGAGGGCTCTTTAGGGTTTGAAGGCCCTGGAATCCTATGACCTTGGAGGGCCAGTTTCTGCTCTTTGCTGTCCTGTTTTGCTGGTGTTTGTGCCCGGCTAACAATCACGGACAGTAGAGTGAAGCCCGAGAAATGTCTGTCGATGGACCGCCTGGCCGATTGGACAAATTCAGCACTCGGGGTTTTCCACAAGGCAGGGAGGGAGAAGTTCTGGATCTCTCAGAAGTGGCGTGATCGGCCACTCCCAGGGGTGCGTGTGACCCTTTTCAGTGACACCCACCTGCCTGGCTTCTTAGCAAGCAAGATCTGTGCTCAGCTTCCCTTCTGACGGGGATGGGTCTGAGAACCTCTGCCGTCCAGAGACCCTGGACCTGGGTGCCTCTTGAGTGCAGAGCTCTGGGCCGGTAGGGGTATGGTGTGAGGTGGCTCCCTTTCAGAACTACTGTTCGGAAGAAGCCAGGGTCATGCTGATGTGAATGCAGCCGTTCAGAGTTCCCAGATATGGGGACCAGGGTGGCAGGTGCAGCTCCTTTCTTCTCACTGACATGTTGTGCCCAGGCTACCCCGGGGACCTGTGGGAGGGGCTCCGTGCGTCCCTGCTGACTGAAGGTACGGGGAGGTCCCTGGACAGTGTCCCACCGGGTGTCCCACCGGGACACTGGCCTAGATGAGAGTTGCCCAGTGGAGCATATTGGAGAGGTTCTGATAAGAGCAGGAGGTAGGCGGGGTGGTGGCTGGGTAGTAGGTTGAATTGTGTATCCCCCAAAAGTGTGTTTAAGTCCTAATCCTTGGTACCTGTGAATGTGACCTTATTTGGAAGTAGGGTCTGCATGGATGTCACTGAGTTAAGGTGAGGTTGGAGCAGGGTAAACTCTAAAGCCGATGGCTGGTGTTTTTATCGGAAGATGGACGCACAGAGGTACATGGACTCACAGAGGTACATGTGAAGATGGGGCAGAGGTTAGACCCCTGCTGCTGCAAGCCAAGGGCTGTCAGGGACTGCCAGCCGCCAGAAGCCAGGAGAGGGGCTTCTCCGAGAGCGGGGCCCTGTGACATGTTCACAGGACTTCCAGCCTCTAGAACTGGGAGAGCCTGCCCCTGGGAAGCCAGCAGCTGCTGTTGCTGCCCCCGACCCCAGGCAGAGGGTTAACCTTCTCCCAGAAGGAGTGTCTCCCTTTAGCGGCACTTCCCACCAACGGTAGCTCCTGCCACTGAGGCTGAGAGCCTTTTCTGGGCCTGGCATGGAGCATATGGCCTCTCCCTCAGCAGTGCCCAGGGAAGGTTAGGCCCGCTTCCCAGAAGAGGGGTCCTCCTGCACTTTCCACCTGGCCCTCCAGAGGGGCTGGGCTGGCCGCCTCTGCAAACAGGGCCCGTCTGCTGTCACTGTGCCAGAGACACACAGGAGTCTGCACGGGAGGGGCAGAAGACTGGGGTGGCACCGGGGATGCATGTCCAGCTGTGGCTTGTCCCTGCCCAAGTCGATCAGGTGCTTCCCAGCGGCCTCACGAGGCAGGTCGCTCCAGCTGGCCTGCTCTAGTGCTTTGCAGGAAATCCCTGGGCTGAGCAGGAGGCAGGGAGTGGGGGAACCCCTCTCCATTTGCCAGTCACTCTGAGAGTGTTTGTTCCAAAAGGAGCTGTTGAACCGTGGCCTAAATAAATTAAAAAAGACTCCTGCCTCACACTGTCGTGGGCTTGGGGCTTTGGAGGAGCAATCACAGGCCCCTCTGGTCCCTCACCCTGTGTGCCCTTGCCCCGTGGGACCGCAGAATTAGCTTTATGAAACTACTGTGTCAGGGCCACACCTCGGGGGAACCCGATGTCATCGTTCGGGGAGGGACTAGAACCTCTGTGCTTTCCAAAGCTCCCAGCTGACCCTCCTTGGCAAGCAAGGTGGAGCTGCCCTCTCTCGTTTGCTTGGGTGCCCTCTCTCCCCACACAGGGCGCACAGGGCACTTGGAGACCTGTCGACCAGACAAAGAAACGAGCGTGACGAAGCGAGCCAGCAGCTAGGGAGCACCCCCCACTGCCGGGCCCCGTGCAGAGTGGACAGCAGAGCGGACATGGCTCTCACCCCTCACCCCACCCCCGCGAGGAAGGTGCTGAAAGGACCCCACTGGCTGGAGACAGATCAGAGGGCTCAGGGTGACAGAAGAGATGCGGCAGTGCAGGGCTGGTAGGGTTGGCCATCGGGACTGGTCACCTGTGACTCCCCAGTGCCGACTGGAGTGTCCCTGCTTGGGGTCGCCAGCAGGGACAGCTCTCGGTTGAGATTGCTGTTCACACCGGAAATCCCTGCAGGGTCCTCCACTATAGAAAATGAAAGTCCCATATGACCTCGAGTTCCACGTGTAGAAACCCATTCAAGTTGCTTTTTTGAAAAAGACTTGGTTTGGGAAATTTGGTATTTAAATTAATTTTAGGCCTCTAAAATTAGGCAGAGTTTTGGTTTAGGAGGTTGGAGCTCAGTGGGGAGTCTGCTTATCTCCCTCTCCCTCGGCCCCTCCCCCTGCTCATACATGCACCAATGCTCTCTCTCTAATAAAAATTTCTTTAAAAAAATGGAAATGAATGAGAAAACGACATCAATGACACTGCCCTCCACCCTGTCCCCCCCATCAGATTGTCTTCAGATGTGTGACAGGTGTGTCCATTTATTAACTTAGAATTTCATAAGGGCATAGGTATAGGAACTATTCCGTCATGTTTTTATCTGACAACAGATCATAGGTATTGTTCCATTTTGTTGAAGCACCTTGCAAATGACCATTTTCAAAGCGCGAGTAATGAATGGCTCATCAAATTGAAAAATTATATTCGAAACCACTTCTCTGCTGTCGAAAATTAAGGTTCCCAGCGGTTTGCTCTAGCACTTCAGGGTGTGGTGAAGAGCTCTGTGCACAGAACTCTTCCCTTCTTGCAAAATCCTTTGGACACATCCTCAGCAGAAAGCTTATTGAGTCAGAAGGCACCGTTTTATGGCTCTCGACCTGTATTGCCAAATTACTTCAAATAAGGTTGTTGGCACAGCCGCCATCCGCATGTGGATTTGCCAGCTCTGCCGCAGCCTCATCGACACCACGTATTATTAGCTTAAAAAAAGTGATAATCCAGGGCGCCTGGGTGGCTCAGTGGGTTAAGCCGCTGCCTTCAGCTCAGGTCATGATCTCAGGGTCCTGGGATCGAGCCCTGCATTGGGCTCTCTGTTCAGCGGGGAGTCTGCTTCCCCCCCCCTCTCTGCCTACTTGTGATCTCTGTCAAATAAATAAATAAAATCTTCAAAAATATATTTAAAAAAATTACAATCCAATAGATGCGAAATGGTCTCTTGTTAAATTTATGCTCTTTTATCCTTCATGAGGCCACATTTTTTTCATCTGCTTGTTTGCCAACTGTCCTTGGGAATGCCGCTTTCGGCTGTTCCTCCTGCCAGCTTCATTACGTTTCACGCGGACCCCTTCAAGGGGAGCCAGTTGCCACGCAGGCTTTACTGAAGACGAGCGAGCTTCAAAATCGAGGCTTTGTGCAAAACACGCATCAGCACGCTGGCTCCCGAGGGTGAAGGCTAGGGACACAGCGGTCCTAGCTCACTCCGCGGAGCTCGTGTGCAACCGAACCGGACCTTGTAGGCTTCGTGACGCCAAACCTCACACTTGCCCCCTCAATGCGTCTTAGGAACAAGGCATGGTTTTTCTTCAGAAAGCTTTGAGACCCAACTCTTTCAACTATTTTGGGCTTCCTAGCTAAAAAAAAAAGAAGAAGAAGAAGAAGAAAAGTCCCCACACGTTCATTCCTGTTAAAGCTGTTCATGCCGCTTTTGGCGTTGCTTGATGACTTTCTCAGATTCTGTCTCTTTGTCTCGCTGCTTCACCTCGCCACATCCTGTGGGGTCAGGAGGCTCATCTGCTCCTGTTTCTGTCTGCTGGGCTGCCGTGCCCACCCAGCTCTCCAGCTGAAACCTTGCTGCCCAGGAAGGCTGGAACCCTTCGGAAGAATCCAGGCTGGAGTACAGAGAGACTTGTTGTCCCTGAGAAGAGTGAGGCGTACATCTTTGGACCCGTAGAAACACCTACATTCGCCTGAGGAGAGATGGTTGCACGGGAACGGAAATTTCAGTTTGAACTCAAAGAATATTAGGGTTAAACGAAGCTGCAGAGGTCGCCTCTCCCAATCCCAATCTGGAACAGGCCTCCCCTCTAATGCATTTGTGAGGTTGGCCTCATGGTTGCCAGCAACCCCCTGTGCTTTGTGGTCAGCCTCTTCCATGTTGATTGCAGAAAATCAACCTTCTGTTGACTTAATGCCCTTAAAACAGGGATTTCCAATGGGAAGGGTGTGAGGAAAAGCAACAGGACTGGAGGAAGGGGTATTAGCCTAGGACACTTCACAATGTATACGTTCAAATCTGGCTGTGTCTTGGGGAAGCTCTCTGAGCCTCATTTTACCCATCTGTGACTTGGGCACAATATGACTGGCTTTTAGAACCTGAGGTCACACAGAAAGCCTGCCGGGGCCTGGCACCAAGGAGGCTGGGATGAGCGGCCATTACACGTGGTTTCTGTGGGATTGGTCGATCCTTCGATGCCAGGGTTCCTGTCCTTTGTCTGGGCTGATGCTTGGGTTGACGGTTGACTTGTGGTCACTTGGAATCCTTCAGACTTGTAAGAAGTCTTGTTCTTTTGTCGTCCCTGCCCGGGGAGAAGTCACATAGCCACTTGCTTGGGTCTGCGTTGTGGGCAGATGGAGACCATGTGTGACTCTGGACAAGACCTGGCAAGAATGTCTGGGAGCGGTGATTTCCTAACAAGGAAGGAACTGGTTTCTCCTCAGTTCCTAACTTCTCTCATTCCTGACGTTTATGGACTGAGTCGCCTCAAGGCCCCTGCGCCTGTGTGCCTTATCCTGCCCCAGTCTAGCTCCGGGGAGTGTTCTGGGATAGACCGGCCCTCTTTTGAGAAGTGGAGCAGGATCTCTCTCTCTGCCCAGATTTTCATTCTTCACTTGCTTCTCCTTTTGCCCGTTTCACCAGGCCGAGAGTGAGAGCTGTGAACTTGGTCTTGGGGTATACCGAGACACTGGGACCTCTTGAGCAGTTGACCTCGGAGTATGCATCCAGTGACCCCCGCCTTTGAACTGACTGCCTGAGAGTCAGGGTCTCCCGCTGCGTCGTTTCTTCACAGCCGCTGGCTTGCTGTATGAGTTTAGAGGAGCCCTTGGGTCATGAAGCTTCATTTCCTTCTCCAGGAAGGCAAAGAGGCTGCTTTCTCAAAGCCCTCACACCCCTTTTGCAACTGAAATCTATGTGTTTGGGTTAAATCGGGCTATGGTCCCTCACGGTTCCTGCCCCAACTACATCAGGCCCCTGAAGGAGCCTCCCAAGGGGACTCGAACCCCTCAGAATGTGTTTTGTGCCGTTAGAAGGCTTCCTTGGGAAGGTTCCTAGACAGGCCTGTGACGTGCCATCTCTTAACCCAGCGTCCACTTTCAAGCCCCGCCTGCATGTCTGTCGGGGCTAGGCATAGGTGCGGTTCACCTCCGCAGGCTCTCCACTAGGTTTGTATCACAGACAGGCGGAGAGGCTCAGGGAGGTGGCCTCTGCCTTGGCCAGGTTGCTCAGGAAGGAAGTGGTGGAGCCTCACCTCCAGCCCAGGTCGCTCAGCAGCAAAGCCCATCTGCTTCAGCTGTGAGCCTTACTGCCTCCCTGTGACTTTCCCCTTCAATCTGACACCTGGCTGGCACTGAGGTCGGTTCTCTGATTTGTCACCCCTGCCTGCTGCCTCTGAGAGTCTCAACATTTTTAGCCTTTTAGATGCTCCCAGCTCAGGGACGAGTGGTCATGGGCCCGAGGCATCCGTGTTTTCTGGGATATACCGGGCTGCTTAGCACACTGCCTCGTTATGTTCCTTGAAATATGTTCACAGTTTTCCCTGGTAAACCTCGCCTCCCATTGTCCTCTTCCCTGACTCTTGCTTGCACAGACGCCAGCCTCCCTACTTATTCCTCTTTCCCTCTGCACTGCTGTGTTCCCCGGGCATTGCCCTCAGAAATGAGGACTTTCAGTGGGCTGGACGAGTGTCTGACGAGGATGGTCCCAGGGTCCGTACACTTCTGGGCGGGGGTTGAGCCTGGGGTCTGTGGTCCTCCAGTGTTGATTCTTCCCCCAAGGCTACCTTATCAGCAGGGAGGCTCTGGGCACCCCGAGTCCCCACCCGGCCCAGAAGCACAGCAGACTGAGGGTTCAGAGCAACTGCCAACAACCGGAGGGATGGGTGATTAAAGAACTCATGAGTCGATTCTGTCACCTAGTGTCTTTGCTCCTCAACCTCGATGACTTCCTATCTCTGTAGGATAAAGTCCCCAAACCACAGCACCGTTTACAAGCCCCTCCATCCGCGACCGACTCTGCCAGTGATGAAAGCGTCAAGCCTGCGTTCATAGTGTCGTTAGGGTTGTTGAAGGCTCTCCCCATTCTCCATCACTGGGCAGTCACGGCGACCCTGCTGAAGAGGGTCTTGTTTTTTACTCAGTATCTGATGAGCAGCGTCAGGACTCGGTTTGCTCAGGCTAATGTCTCATTTCTCATACTTCGGGTACCCTCCACTCTTCTCTCACTTCCAGGCTGCTCATCCCAGGTCACCACCTCCAAGGGGGTCTCCACGGGGGGCGTAGTTGTCATCTTCACCGTCGATGCTTCTGAGGAACTGTGATATGCTTTACGGAAATTATACGATTTAGCTTAGACAGAGTCATCATTACCTTCCATTTGTTGTCTAGCTTCTCTAGGTGTGACTTCCTTCTTCAATGAGCTCTGTCTTTCCATCTTTCCATCCATCCGGTCATCAACTTACCATTCAATAGACATTTTACCAAGCTCCTCTCCTACATTGGGTGCTGTGGGAGAAAGACCACGAAAATGAGTCTCTAGAAGGATCTGGGACTCAGCCACACATTACAGCCACTACAGGTGTTCACTCCCATACAGCTCATTCACTGCTTGTAGCCCTGAGCCCAAACTTCAGCATCCTTGCCACCAGTAGGGTGCTCCAAGGAAGGAACTCCCATCTGCTGAATGGGCTGTTTGCTTGTCCTACTCCTGGAGGCTTTGTCCTGGTGCCATAGGGCCTGAGCATCTAGCATAAGGAGCTTCTTGATGCAGGTTGGGTCTCCCGGAAAGCAGATGCTGAGCTGGAGATTAGTAAACCAGATGTTTATTACGGCATGACTTCGGGAACAACAGGTATGTAACAGGGGAGAGGATTTAGGGTTGGGCAGAGGGAGAAGTTAGGCTCTACCAGTGTCCCAACAAACGCTTCAGCCAACCCCATGGGAGCCCTAGAGCTGGAATGGCCCTTGGAATGGTCCAGAATTGAGATAAGGGGTTGACCAGTCATTGTATGTAGGCTCTGTTGGAAGGATATGCAACCTTGAGCAAGGTCATTGTCTTCAGCCAAGCCTAGGTGGGTGGTGGTTCAACAATGGTTTCCTGGAAGAGATAATCTTCGTGCTGGGGGTGTGTCTTCCCGGGTGGTGTTCCCTGGGCCAGTGTTAAGCCCAGTGTTTCCTTGGCCCCCTAAGGAATATAGACTTACTAAGATAGAGAATGAATGGGTAAGGGGTGTTTTATTCAGGGAGGGGACTCTCCATCCAGCCCATCTGTCAGTGCACCTGTCAGCCAAGGGAAATTCCCTGCTTCACCTCGGCTCACTGACGTCTGTGCTCCCGGCAGCATGGAACTTCCCCAGGGGTCCCACTGGCCCAGGACTTAGATCATCTGAGCAGTTGGAGCATGGAGGGACCACTCTTTTGGGTTGAGTGGAAAAATGTGTTTTCTCCTCTGAGTCACCAAAAACTACAGCTCAGGGTATTAGCAACCACGTAATCTTGTTGTTTTCTTTCTTTTTTTTTCCTGTATGTAAAAGAACTGTCTCTACATTTACAAGTACAGACTCTGAGCAGGGAGGACGAGATGGAATCCGTGAATTTTAGATCTGAAAGAGATCTCAAGGTTGCTCAGCTCAACCCCCTTCCTCTGAGAGAAGCCCAGAGCTGGGAAAGGAACATGGCAAGGTCACGGGCGGAGGGACTGGCAAGGTCACCAGGCAGACGTGGACGTGGGCGGAGGGGCCAGCATTGGGCTCCATGGAGGTCACCGTTTCCTCCTAGCCCACTTGCCGCCCCACAGGGGGCCCAGTCTGGCATGTGGTGGGTGGTTTTTATCTGCACACGGCAGTCACCTGATGATCCGAGAGGTTTTTACCGAAAGCCGTGCCTTTGATGTTCTGGGAGACACGACCCAAGCACACCGGCAGGAAAGGAGGTTTTGGGGTTGGAGAAAAGAAAACTGTTTACCTTTGGCGTCGATTTAGTAAGTCGACACCTTTGGGGTGGGAGGGTGTCTGTGGGGGAAAGGTGAAGGTCCGCGCGCGTCCACAGAGGGGAGTCTGAGGTGGACCCCTTCCATGGTGCAGGGGAAGCTGCCGGCGACATCACTTTATGTTGCGTGGTTTCCCCACGTCACCTTAACAGCTGGGTGCCAGGCCCTCCGCGCTGGTCTCTTTGGCCCACAGATCTACTCTCCTCAAGTATGATGCTGCTGCTTCTCCTGGGGCTCGAGGCATGACTGTCCCTGGCCTCTGAAAGCAGGAGGTGGTGTGGTGTGTGACATCTGTCCCCCCGGGGCTCTCTGGTGTGCAGTAGGGAATGGCTCCTGCTCCATCCTTAGAGCAGTAACCCGGTCCATTTCTTTTCCTCTTTTGTATTATAAAACCAAACCAAACCACAACCTTCTTGAATAAGTCAGTCATTCACAAGATACAACTGAGAAGGAATAAAGAGGTTTTCAATGGAGACCCATCCCCACTCATGTCCCCAGACCCCTTTGTCTCCTCCCTGATGACACTGATGGGCCCAGCCTGCTGGGTTTCTCCCAGAGATCGTGTGTGCGTGGTTGGACTCCTTATAAAAGATCTATGCCCGTGAGTGTATCTGCAAGCCAGTGCGGAGCACCTCGGTGTCCAGCTGGGGCTAGGGTCTCAGCCCCCTGCAGCTTCCCACTGTATGGAGACCCCGTGTTGCCAGGCAGGAGGCCTCGGCTGCAGGGGAAGGGCCGGTCTGGGTGCGGGCTGCTGCTTTGGCCGGTGGGGCCTGTCTCCCTGCTGCCCGTGGAAATCCTGTGGAGGCAGCCTGGGCTTAAATCCCCGAGAACCCAACACTCCAGATTAAACCCGCGGGAGCCTCCTTCCAATCTCATTTTCCTGCAGCACGAGATGGGAATAATGATAGCATTTGCCTCGAGGGGTCTGCGGAAGCTCAGGGTGCAGAAAGCTCTTACAAGACCGCCTGGCCCCTAGTGAACACCAGCCCCAGCTGCCCCGCCCCCCTCTGGGGGCACTGCTGCACTTGTAGACCCCCCCACCCCCCTCGCACTGTTTGATGGCTCCGATGCGCCGGCCGAGCCGGGCCCTGGGGCCTAGTCATAGAGGAGGCATCCATTTGTCTCTCTCTCGTGGCAGGAGGGGGTGGTGGTGCAAATTGAATTTCAGCTTTTCAGCTTTATCCTTTGTAGTTTTCTGCACAATCCATCACAACATTTGTACAGCAGGTGACATGGTTTTTGTAGGAAAGGCCCGTGCTTTGGCCCACATGGATGGCTGAGGACTGCCCTCAGGTCTGTTTCTCCTGTCCCGCATCTGGGCCCTCAGTCATCTTTCATTTGGACATGATTTCATATTGGCAGAAAACATTGCAGGGGCGATGCAGAGAACCAACATACACTCAGAATCACCCCGACTGAAACACACACTCTCACACACACACACACACACACACACACACACTTTTTTGTAGACATGCCCTTTTATCCCGAAGTATTCAGCGTGTGTTTCCTAAGAATAAGGACATTCTCTTACAGAAACCCCCTGTAGCGATCAAACTCGGGAATTCAGCGTGGCTGCATTGTTTTCTCTCCTCCGCAGGCCACACACAATTTCATCGGCCGTCCCATGTCCTTGGGACTCTTCCCCCCATTCCAGGTCACCGCTGGGTTTAGTGGCCATGTCTCCTTAGCCTCTCTTTATCTTGGAACATTTCCTTGGCTGTTCTTGACCTTGATGTTTTGAAGAGTCCGGGCCAGTTTTGCTTCGTGGAGTGTTGTTCAGTTTGGGGTGCGGCCCTCATTGCTGAAGGTTCACGCCATACCGCTTGCTTTAGTTCGTGTCCTGTAACCCTTGGTTGTTCCGCATGACTTGTTGGTAATGAGCAAACTAAGGTATAGGGAGGTCAAGTGAATGGTCCATGGCCATGTTCCTAGGAAGTGGCAGGGCTGGGATTCGAATCCAAGGCTGTCTGATCTGCCTGCTCAGCAACACGAGTGGAGACAGCACAGAGACCCTGAGAATAACCCAGGTGACTCAAGCCTTTACTGCACCAGACATTGTACTTGGCGCTCTGCACACCCTGCATGTATCCTTGCCCCGTCCAGAAAGGTAACTGCTCTTAGGAGCCCTGATTTACACATGATCAGAGAGGGTGAGTAGACTGCCCAGGGTGCACAGTGGTTAGCGGGTAGGGACTAGCTCTGACCTGAGCAACCTGTGTGTGTCCTGAGCGCACTTGTTGCCTCTGCATTCAACCTGCTGGATCTCATAGCGTTGGGGGCAGTACTGACCATATTTCCGTGATGTCACTTGGGATTACTCGTGGACCAGGCTGGAGGCTTCCACCAGCTTTGCTGACCTTGCAGGAGAGGCAGAGATGTACCTGAGTCAATGTCTTTCCCCCAGGCCTTCTCCAGAGGGAGCAAACACATCCCAAGCCTGGGTCCTGCTCTCAGGGGCTTCTTGGGGGACAGCTATCCTGTCCTCTGCTGCTACAGGTGCTGTAGTCCACCTCTGTGGTCCGTTTGCAGTGAACAGATGGCATTTTGATGATTTTAAAGTCAGGAATTCCCATGCAGTCACTCATCTCACGGCTTGATCTCTCTCTTGCCAAGCGGCCCAGGGCCTGCACCAAGAAGGTGGTGGGTCCTGGCTGCCGTCAGTGTTCCCACTTGGCCCCACTGCCCATACAGCATCCAGGTGGCATTCAAGGCCAGCCGCCCTGACAGTGTGGCCTCCATGCCCCCAGCGGAGCTGCTGATTAATTATTCAGTGCTGTATGTCACACTCCATGCCCCTCACCTTCCTGTTGGAGACGGGAAGCTGATTCGGCCCTACCTTCAGACTGTGTAGAGGACACTTGGGGACAGGACTCACTTGGAATACCACTGGCAGAACGAGGGGGTCCCTAAGCACAACAGAAGAGGGCTCCTCTCTGGGCCCCAATCTGCTTTTCATCTCCAGGGCACCATGGTGTCCTGGGTTTGCCTGTCACAGGCACTCCAATCCCTTACTCATCTGAACACAGCATTGGCCCCACCAGTGATCCCAGGCCCCATCAGGGAAATCTCGTCAGCATCCCGAGAATGCCTGCAACCCCCAGTTCACATACAGCATGTCTCCGTGCACTGCAGAGCAGGTGGATGTCCCGTCCTTGGGACCGAGCGTCAGGCGGGAGGTTCTGGAAGTAGCAGCCACCTCCCCCTTTAGGCCCAGGACCCAGGCACCTGCTACACATCAGGTGTGGGCGGTGCCTCCCTCTGCACCCCAGCTCTCTCCTCTGCTGAGATTGACGGATTCCTGTACTAGACCAGTCTCCTTCATCCCTGGCTCATCTCTGTGGATGGGAAGTGATCGGACCGCCT
Organism: Mustela nivalis; assembly: GCF_964662115.1. NCBI lineage: Eukaryota > Metazoa > Chordata > Mammalia > Carnivora > Mustelidae > Mustela > Mustela nivalis. Next base: position 12,892,383 of record NC_139021.1, on the reverse strand, counting down.
GCCAGACCCAGTGTGTCGAGGCAGGGCTGTGACATTCCCACTCTGACCTCGCTGGCTGGCTCAGGACTCCTCCCCCCATCCCTCTGGCAGCGAGCACCTGGCTGGACTGGCTCCCAGGAGAAACTTGGAAGTTTTAGCCCCTCATTTTCCATGGAACTTTGCTCTGTGTGTGTGTGTGGCTTAAAACATTAATTAAAAACATTAATCAATTTGGCTGCCTTGGAAAGAGGTTCTTTTTCTGCAAGAGCTGATGTTGTGTGTTATTGCTGCCCCCCTTTCGAGGAAGAGGGAGTGAGCTTGCAGACCAGGGATGCAGCTGCAAGTTCCTCCTTAGCCCCGCTGACCTTCCGTCCCCACATCTGTAAAATGGGGATGAGGTCTCCACGGTGACCTGACCTCCTCGGGTCACTGCGGGTGCTCAGTGTGGTCCTGGGAGGATATTCCTCAGCAATGTGTTCTGTGAAGATGGCGCTTGTCGGTGGTGGTGTTGATGTGATCCAGGAAGGTGCTCTAGCACTGACTGTTTGTAGAGCCCCTCCGCGTGCTCTGTCTTGTCTAACGCGGGTGGCACAGCTGGGAGGCGGGTGAATGCTGTGGTGCACCGCATGGATTCGGATGGGCTTTGCTTGTTCCCTCCGCCCCGAGTACTGAGCCCCTGCACTGGGTAAGTCATCGTGCTGAGGTAGGAGGAGGGGGAGGCCTTTTCCCCCTCATTGGGAAGAGACCAAGAAGTTCAGGCCTGAGCGCTGGCTTAAGTGGTGTTTCTAACAGCTGATTATTCTGAGTTTTCACAACGTGGCAGGCTCAGTGCTGAGCTCTGCAAAGATTCTCACTTAAGACTAGGAACAAATCTTTAGGATGAGAAACTGAACTTTGAAGGGTCACTTGCTCAGGCTCCATAAAAAGACTCTTGTAGACCTGGAATGCCTCTCCAGGCCGTCTAACAACCAGGAGCCGGGCTGCTGCCTTTTCCAGGCAATAAGGCGAGTGCATTTTTGACAGTAAGGCAAAAAAAAAAAAAAAAAGAAAGAAAGTGCCTGAGAAGTGTGGGAGGCCGCCCACAGCTGGAGCGTGGATGTGCCGAGGATGGCAGGCTGCTGAGCGCACCACCAGGCAAGGGACTTCCCGGAGTGAGCTGCTTCTGCTGAGAACGGGGACAGGGCATGGGGTGAGAGCAGACAGGCACTCCCCGGCCTGCAGAGCTGCTGTGGGTCCGTCCGTGATGCTGACACGTCCAAGGGAGGCGAGTGACAACGTGGGGGCTCAGAGAAGCTGATTGTGACCACATTGCCCTGGACGAGGGTGAGGGAATCAGTGGTGGGGAAGACAGGCCACCTGACCTCTGCTCTCTGCTGGGGATGACAGTCTTTCTCCAGCTGTTCCTACATTTGGGGGCAAATTCCTCTTCAGAACCTGTCAGTCTTACTGATGCTGAATCCGTGTTCACCGAGCTCCATCTTCTTGATGATCTGATGGCTAAGATGCTGGGGAAATTGAGGGGGTACAGGAGGAAGGTCTGACCCACTGTCAACGTAATCCTTTTTTTTTTTTAAGATTTTATTTATTTATTTGACAGACAGAGATCACAAGTAGGCAGAGAGAGATGGAGAAAAGCAGGTTCCCTGCTAAGCAGAGAGCCAGATGCAGGGCTCAATCCCAGGACCCCGGGATCATGACCTGAGCCGAAGGCAGAGGCTTTAACCCACTGAGCCACCCAGGCGCCCTGTCAACGTAATCTTGTGGCTTTTTTTTTTTTTTTTCCAGATTATATTTATCTATTTGAGAGAGAACACATGCACACATGCAGAGTTGGGGGGGGGCAGTGGGAGAGGGAGAAGTAGACTCCCCGCCATCTGCCAAGCAGGGAACACCCTTCGGGGCTCAATCGCAGGACCCTGGGATCATGACCTGAGCTGAAGGAGATGCTTAATCAACTGAACCATCCCAGGGCCCCAGAAGTGTAGCTTTTGGTTGCGCCAACTGCCCCGCAAAGGAGAAGACTCTGTGTCTGCACCCACCCGGCTGAGCGTTCAGCTCTGCTCCAGGTGCCTTGGGAGGTCCTTCCAGAGCCAGTAAGACCAGCAGTGGCCCCCTTGTCCCATTCTCCCTCACCCCCCATTTGGCCACCTCATATAGCCATCTTGATGATCAGTTACAGTGAGAACCCCTGGTGAAGTGACACTTTTTGTTCCCTGAGTAATCCATGGTGTCCACCTGTCACAGGTTACAAGATGACAGGGTCCGGCTCAGATAAAGCTTACAACCTAGTGAGTGTGACACCACCCCATGGCTTGTAGTGTCCCCACCATCTGTGGAATGGGCTGGACATCCAGGGACGGGACATTCTCAGAGGGAAGTTACTGGGTGTGTTTTTCTGTTCCCTCTACCTGGCGTTTCCGGACTTAGCTGCGTGGAATAGCTTTAGGGGGGGGCAGAAAACGAGATCGATGGGCCGGGTTTGGGGAGCAGGAAGGTGTGGCCCTCCATTCTGGTCTGGCCTCGTACGTGACTTCGGAAACACAGAGCCATCAAAACTGGTCTCCCAGGATTAAATGACTTAACACAGGGCTTGGCCCATAATAGTTGCTCAGTAAATGTCTCCTCTTCTGAAGCTTCTCCTTCAGCATCTAGTCAGTATGCATTTTGTATTTTTCAAATAAATGGAACCTCTCATCAAATCTCTTCTGTGTCAGCCTTGATTCTAATACTTCTCTGTCCTTTTCTTGCCTGTTTACAGAATCCCATCATTACTTGGATTTTGGTGCTGTCAGTCTGAAAAGCAGACGTCCCCGTCTGGTACTCTAGAGGGAATGTCCTTTCCTGAATGAAAAAGCTGGGCCATTTGGGGATTTGGAGAATAAAGGTAAGAGATTTCTCCTCTTGAACAAACACTAGCCTTTGGAATCAGTGATCTCCTGCAACACAAGTTGGGTTGTGGTTCTTGACTTCTTGGCCTGGTTTCCTGTGCTGATTTGAGAAGCCGGCTTCCCGTAACCTCCCCCTGACACCTGGGACCTGGTTCTCGGCATTCGGTGGCCTCAGTGTCATGCTTTGGGAGCTCTCCCTCTGTGTCTAGCCGGGGATGGAGCCCACCCCCTCCTAGGTGAATACCCCGCACCTTTCCTTCTGGTCGTCGAGGCGGGCGGATACGCCCCTGTCCTGCTGAGACGTATGGAGACTGCATCACTGGGGGAGAGGAGACGGTACATTGTGGGCAAAACACCTTTTGGGTGTTTGTGGGGAGAAAGACCCCCTATCTCCCTCCCACCCCCTCGCATTGCACGCTTAGTCGCTCCAAGTCTGAGGCTGTTTGGGGTAAAGGAAGAGGTGAAAACCTGGGGTTTCGGGCAGACCTGGGTGTTCCTGGCTTTGCCACCTGCCTCACCGTGGGCGGGTCACTCAGCTGCTCCAAGCCTCAGTTCCTTCGTCTGCAAGATAGGGATCGCGTCAGCTCTGGCCTCAAGAGGATGTCGCGGGTATTGAAGAAGATGGTGGAGATAGTTCATCACGCTGCCTGACATGGAGAAGGAAATGCTCCAAAACAGGAGGGGTTTTTTGTTTTTTCTTTTTGTTTTGTTTTTTTGTTTGTTTGTTTTTTGTTTTTTAAGATTTATTTATATATTTGAGATAAAGAGAGAGAGAGCAATAGCGTGAGGAGCAGAGGGAGAGGGAGAGAGAGAATCTCAAGCAGATTCTGTGCTGAGTGCAAAGCCCAGTGTGGGGCTTGATCTCAGGACCCTGAGGCCACAACCTGAAGTGAAACCAACAGTCCGACGCTTAACCACCCAGCACCTCTGGGTGGTGGTGGTTGTTGTTTAAACTCATTAACTACACCTTGTACAGTTCCTTCTGCACAGCAGGCTCTTTCCAAGTCCTTGGTCTGCTCTTCTCTGTGTTTCTGCTCCCACCAGGTCCCCCTTCCCTGAGCAGGGTGCCTGACCTCCTCCCGCGATCTGGGGCATGCCTCCCTCAGACCCCGCTGCGTCTCTCCCCCACCCACGCCCGCGCCCCCAGTCGTGCATGACCTTGTTTAGAGCAAAGGCCTGTCTTCCACATCCTCACAGCCCTCCCGACACCCACCTGATACGACTGTGGATGTTGTAAGAACAAAGGAATGAGTAACTAACAAGGAGGAAGGAGAACGTAAGAGAGAGAACACCCAAAGAGGAAAGTTCTTAAAGACTTAGAGCAAAGAATGAGGTCGGTTGCAATTTTTTTTTCTTTAAAAAACAAGGTGTTGAAAAGAATGAATCACAACGGAACATGGAACCATGGTTCAGGCGGGGACCCGTGAGAAGACAGGTGTGGCCATCAGAGGGAGGGCACAGCAGAGGACAGTGTTCATGCGCCTGTGTCTTTTCTCTTGTGTGTTAAATGTGTCTGAGTGCATTTGGGTTTTTTTGTTTGTTTTGTTTTGTTTTAAAGATTTATTTATTTATTTATTTGACAGAGAGAGCTTGCAAGTAGGCAGGGAGGCAGGCAGAGAGAGAGGGAAGCAGGTTCCCTGCTGAGCAGAGAGCCTGATGCAGGGCTCGATCCCAGGACCCTGAGAACATGACCTGAGCCAAATGCAGAGGCTTAACCCACTGAGCCACCCAGGCGCCCCTCTGATTGCCTTTGTATCTCTCCTCTCCTGTGCCCGCCGTGGTCCAGTGACCCACATGGTGCGAGCGTGAGGCCCCGCCCTCCACTCAAGGTGCGGGAGATTGACGTGCACCTGGGGTTCTCTAGACTCTCCACAGGCAGGGCAGGTCACTGGGGCTTTCTGGGGAGTGGGGAGGTGGCACATGAGTGAGACCTAGTAGGAGCCGAGCCGATTTGCAGTTGGGGTGCCTGTGCACCAGCATCCTGGTGCACCTGTGTCCCCACTGCCGTGTCAGGAGCTGATGGCCTGCTTTGGGGTCAGAGCTCATCTACACTGAGTGTCGCTGCCAGGCCACCTGGTCTGCTCTCTGGCACTCAGCCAGTCCCTTGCCGTTTGCTTCCACAGCCTGCGCTCCGAATCCAGGTAGCCGACTTCAGAAGCGGGAGTACAGCGAAAGTGCCTCAGTCTCTTGTGGGATCACCCTTTTCCCCGGAGCACCTGGCATTAGGGCTGGAACAAGCTGCCCCCACTGGGAATGCAGACAAGGGCTGATGGGACTCTAGTCATTGGCGGGACGAGCTGCGAGCTGGGAGCACCATCTCTTGCTGCCGCAGCCGTGAACATGAACAGTGTTGCCTTCATTCTGTGAATGGAAGAGCGGCCTGACCCATCATCTGTCTGGGGGTGACGGGAAAGGAGCGTCCCCAGAATTTAGCTGCCGGGAGTAGGCACATGGAGCAGGGGTGGGTGCTGAGCTTCCGAGGAGCAGCGTGGTGAACACCCCGGCAGGGCTGGTCTGTGCTGGGGCCTCCGAGGAAGGTGTGCACCCTGTGCTGGTGCGGGTGGTTCTGGCCGCCCGAGCACACCGGTTCCGCCGGGGGCCTGTCTGCTCACACCCCTGCCGTCTGTGAGCCTGGGTCCTGGAACAGAGGTACCAGTACGCCTGCATTCTGTCCCACCTCCCCCTCCCAGGGCCCTGGGGACCCTGGGCAGGTCCTTTACCCTCTCCAGGCTTCTTGTCTCTCAGTGGCAGAATGGACCAGTGCCCCCTCAGGCTGGTCTTGAGGAGCCCAAAGCTGGCCTGAAAAGAATGCTGAGCCAACGGGAGCCCTTGTTGCTGGCTTCTCCACCTCCTGACCTGTCTGCCTTCCGACGGCTGGTTCTCCCATCCCCACCCCTGCTTGGACATACATACGGGCTTGCCTTCTTCCCTTTGACTCTCACCTTGCTGTTCTGGAGTCTTCTCCTGCCCCTGTTCCCCTGGGAGTGTCTCTCGGCTCCCACGAGTTCTTCTCAAGCTGCCCCCGGCCCTGACCTTTGGGGGAGAGGGTGTCTGCGAGCTCCTGCTTGCCGGCCTGTTCGTGGACAGGAGCCAGCCCTGGTCCGTGGCCACCGCTGTGTGGTCGCCTCCTGTATTTCCCAGTCTGCAGCACTGAAAGAGCTCCCAGCCCACTCGGGACTCTGAGCTTGAAACAGAAAACATATTTTCACCCAAACACCTCTGCCATTAGCCCATTTGACTATTTACTCTAGTTCTTGTGGTTTCATGCTGAGGTTTTTGGCTCATTGCATTTGACCTGGAGTTTATTTTTAGTAGTGAAGACAGAGTTCAATTAATGTCAGAGTGTGAGGGCAAATGCAGCAGAGGGATTCATAAGTCTGAAGGAGAATGCGCCTAATTTTGTTGTTTCTGACCCTGCCTGCCGGGCCAGCAGACACCGAGCCTCCTCAGCTGTGCCCCCGTGGGCTCAGGCAGAGGCAGGCACAGTGTCCTCACCATCCCAGGAAAACAAAAGTGTTTCTGGGACTCTGTCGGGTGCACTGGGCCAGCAGCTGGCCGCGCAGATGGACAACCACTGCGGTTATCATTACGTGTGATCATTATTGTGATTATTATTAGAGTAAAGGCCAGACATTGTCACTTTGGCTCTTGTTATGTCTCCAGTGGGCTTCGTTGTCTCCGGAAGCAGCCTCTGACTTTGTGGAATACCGGCTTTTCCCCCTGCACTGTAAATATTTTGAGTGTCTTATGCTCTCTCTAGTCCCGGCTTTTGGCATCATGACAGGCACACAGGACGTGCTTGGGAGATTTTTTTCTTGGACTGACTGAGTTTGGGCTAGAGAGTTGGAAACAAGGCAGAAAGCCCTCCTCTTTCAAGGGCTCCCCAGTATGCTTTGGAACAACCTAAGCACGGTCCTCTGCTTTAGGGCTTCCCATTTATGAAGGCCTCCCTCATCTTTCCTCCTGCCTCTTCGGGCACGAGTCTGGACTGAGAGCCGACAGCATCCCACTCGGTGGGCATCCGCAGTAAAGGAGGGAGGAGCCACCATTCCTGCTCTGAAGGCAGTCTGGGAATGGAGACTGGCTTTGTGAATCCCTGATGTCGTGGACAGCATGTCTGTGTCTTCCCACAATTCACGTGTTGAAATCCTACCCAGAATGCCGTGGTCTTAGGAGGAGGGGCCTCTGGGAGGTGATGAGGTCATGAGGGTGGAGCCCTCGGCCATAGGATTAATGTTCTCAGAGAAAGGACAGCAGAGAGTCACTTCTCTCTGTCTCTGCAGTGAGAGGGCGAAACCAGAAGACTGAAATCTGCCAGCCCCTAGGTTGTGGACGTCCATCCTCCAGGACTGTAAGAGACGAATGTCTGCCGTTTAAGCCACCCCATGGGTGGCATCTTGCGATGGTAGGCTAAGTGAACTGGGATGAATGACCTGGAGACTCAGAGAAATGGTGCCGGTAATGAAATAATGTTCGTATGCCCCCCCCCACCCCCCCACCTCACCCAGATTCGCAGCCTGCAGCCGTCTATCCCAGCCTGGCTATATTTGAGTGAAGGGAAAAAGCTTAAATAAGGCCAGAAGGGTGGGACCCTGATGCACTCCCCATGTCACAGGGAGCTGCACTGGGTCAGCCCATCCTAGTGTGTCTCTTGGTACCTCTCACCCCAGAGGCCCCTGATTCCTTCCAGGTCGCTTCCCAGCTTGGGCACCACATTTTCTCCGGTTAGAAACCCTTCCCTTCCTGCTCCTCTGGGATCCAGGTTCGTCTGGGTGGCTGGCTTCTAGGTTTGTAATGGGCAAAGTGACGGCCCCACGTGGCACACCGCAGGCTCGCGGCCTGGTTCCTCTGGTTGCTTCCAGAAGCCCCGCACTGCTGCCCTCTGGGTCCCTACTGTCACTCAGGAGTGACCAGCTTGCTGGAATTCACATTCTTCTGTTCCAAGCCATTTTCTCTCCCGTTTTGTCACTCTGGTGGAAGGAGTCGTGGTGGGTGCCTTTGGGAAGAAGACACTGATCAGAGGGATGGATGCAAGCAGGCCTGTGGGGCAGTGGTGGTTGTTCTTGTTGTTTTAATATCCCTGCAAACATAAAACTTTTATTAAAATGAGGGAATTGACCCCTTTCTGCATCGTACAGTGTTTGGCCTCAAGGACTCATGGCCATGTTTGTGCTGCTGTGGACCAGAGGCACCCTGGCTTTGTGCCTGTGGGAAATCAGATGGGGGAGGGACCTTTAAAAAGGTTGGATTAAGGAAAAGTTTCATAAGAACAAAAGTAAGACGGGGGAAAAAAAAGAGAAAAGGAAAAACCAATTTAAACCACACCGTCCTCCCTGAGCTTGCTTCTTTCCTGAGTGTCAGCCTCTCCCCTTGCTAGGATGGGAGCGAATATCCCCGGGACTGGCCTCAGCTGGAGAGGTGGAGCAGAAGGGACCCAGGAAGGAGACCTGAACCCTGGTCTCTGCTTTGCCACCAGCCAGCCCTGTGCTAGGAGGAAGGTTCGTGGTGCTTCTGAGCCTCCGTTTCCTCGCTGCCCAGTAAGCTGCTCTGAGCACCAGAAGACATTGTAGCTCGACTCTTCTAAGACGCCTGAGATGTTCCACCAGTGGTCGAGGTGATGCGTTCACGGGCCATTTGCTTTGGGTTTTCAAACCTGACTGTCCCCAGTGATGATGGAAGGGAGCATCAGACAGTTGTCAGAGGAGCAGATATCGAAACAAATTTTCCAGGAGTCATGATTTTTACCTGGACCCCCTATGCTTCCACTCTCCCATGCATATTCTACACACATATTTTTTTTTTTTAAAGATTTTATTTATTTATTTGACAGAGAGAAATTACAAGTACACTGAGAGGCAGGCAGAGAGAGAGAGAGAAGGAAGCAGGCTCCCTGCTGAGCAGAGAGCCCGACGTGGGACTCGATCCCAGGACCCTGAGATCATGACCTGAGCCGAAGGCAGCGGCTTAACCCACTGAGCCACCCAGGCGCCCCTCTACACACATATTTTTAAACAGATTTTCCTTTAGAACAGATTTCTGTTTTACCAGGAGATTGTGGCAGTCCTTCTGAAGGGTCCCGCATATCCCACACAGTTTTCCCTACTATGAACATCTTCTGTTAATGTGGCACATTCGTTATAATGAATGACCAATATTGATTTGCTATTATTAACAGCAGTTTATACTTATTATTATCCTTTTTTTTCGATTTCTCTACTTTTCCCCTGATACTCTTTTTACTGCCCAAGGATCCCATCCACTCTACTACATCTAGTCACTATGTGTCCTTAGGCTCCTCTTGGCTGTCACAGTTTCTCAGACTTCCTTTGTTGCTGATGGCCAGTAGGTCAGGTGCCTTGTAGACTGTCCCTCAGTTAGGATTTGTCTGATGTTTTACCCAGCAGTGGACTGGGATGATGGCTTTGGGAAGGAAGACCCCGGGGGCAAAGGGCTATTTAACCACACCATATCAAGCAATATACTGTCACCTGAGTAATCACTGTTAATGTTAACCTTGACCAACTGGCTGTGGTGCCATTCATCAGAGTTCTCCATTGTACTCTACTCTCCCTGCCCCACCTTCTCCTCTGTGCTTAGTCGGATGTCACTGGGTACAGCCCACACTTAGGGAGCGGGAGACTGTGCCCCCTTGGTGGTGGAGCAGTTACGCACTATGTGGAATTCTTCTCCGTTGGGCGATTTTTCTTCCACGCCATCCCTATATACGTGTAGAGATATCTGTATCTGTTCCTGTATCTGTATCTCAATATGGAGTCAAGGATATTGATTATATACTTTGGATTAAAATCCAGTGTAACTTTCTTTATTTGCACATGTTTTTCTAACTTTGGCCATTGGGAGCTCTTTCTGTGGGCTCTGTCCTTTGACATACCATTATTTTGACATACCTTCCATTATTATAGGAGTTTTTGTTTGCTTGCTTTCTTGTTTGCTTGTTTTTGAGTATTTCCTTACTTTCTGGCACTACTTATATATTTCCTGTCCCAGACCTAGAATCAGCCATTTTCTTAAGGAGCCCAGTTTGTTGTATCAGCAAATGGTATTAGAAACCAAGATGTGGGTATGAGATGTGCTCACAGCTACTGGGATGTCACCGTTCCTAGGCCTTCCCAATGACAGTGATGAAGTACATGTGTATATACTAACTCACATCCAACCACATGCGTATACTAACCCACATACAACCACACTCCTATACTAACCCACATGCAGCCATGCGTGTATACTAACCGGCGTATACCCACACATGTATACTAACCCATATACAGCCACGTGCATATACTACCCTGTGTATACCTACCCACACGCATATACTAGCCCACATCCAACACCACACATATACTAACCCACGTCCAGCGGCACATGTATACTAACACGCATATACCCACACGTGTATAATAACCCATGTAAACCCACACACATATAAATATTTGCATAGGTATCGGTCTGAATCTATTTAAGCTAACCATGAATTCCACTGATGCCCCAGCTGTAGTCCATTACTGCATTATATACTATTGAACAGACTTGTTTTTTCCAGCCACATTGATTGGCAAGAGGTGGTGATGAATGGTGAAGTCCAAAAGTCCACATGGGCAGAGAGCCGTGGGCTGAGAACACTGGACTTTTCCCTGTGGGCACTGTGGTCTCATGCGCAGAAGCGACGATGATCTGGACACATGCGACAGAGGCTCAGAGACGTGTCCTGCCCAGAGTACGTGTAGACCAGGATGCCATCACGTGCACATCGACCTTTGTTCATTTCTCCCTGTGCCTGTGTGCCCTTCTTGTTCCCTTGGCCTTCCTGTCCTCCTGCAAGAAGCCTTCCCCATGTCAGCCCTGCTTCATGCCCTCTCCGCCCACTCTTCCAAGCCCATTGGCCTTACCACATCAGAATGTGCCCACCATCCCCCCCCTTTTTAATTGAATATTTGTCTGCTTCTCTTAAGTAGACCAAACCCACGAGAGAAGTGCTGTGTCACCTCAGCAGGGGCTCACACAGCCCCCCAAAACCAGGAGAGGTTTCGTCCATTTGGTTTCTGAGGTTGTCAGGAAAATAAAGCAGTGAACAAGACACATGCCTGGCTTTCTTAGAATTTGCCCCACACTGAAGGGGAATGAGAGCGTTCACATACAGTGTGGGCTGCCCTCCCTGCTTCCATTTCCTACTAGCTGTCTCAAACTCCTGTGCCTCCAGGACCAGGCAGGCGATGGGAGTCAGTGTTGTGGGCCTGCTGGGCAGGCATCAGGGCTTGCTGGGGAACTGGACAGCACACAGGGCCTGGCTGCCCAGCTGCCCGGCTCAGGTAAGTGTCCTGCCGTGATGTCCGGGGTCTGTGTCTGACTGCTTATTTCTAAAACTTTTGACTCTTGCCCCTGTGCATGCCCACTGTCAAAGGAGCAGTGGCCAGCCCATGACCCATCATGGCCAGATCTGATGGCTCCAGGGGGACCATAAGCCTGGGAGGGCGGAGGCCTTGCACCTTGCTCTTCGCCGCTGTTCCTGGTGTGGTAACTTGGTCCTGAGACCAACAGTGGCGTGTAGTGTGCATGGGTTCCTTTTGGCTCCACACTTTGGGAAGCAGCTTCACTGGCTGCGCCCGGGCCCGCCAGACTTCTCATCATCCCACTCTTGCACCCCCTCCCTAAGGGGACATACTACTCTAAGCAGCCACTGCTTCCCCGATGCCTCAGGGTCCCCCTTTGGCCTTTCCAGTAAATGGCTGTTTAATCTGAAATCCTGCCTCTTGAAACAACAGATAGACTTCCTCTTCCAGGTCGAACCCTGATTAATACACAAGGTCTATTTTTGTATTTCCCACTCCTGTCCCCTTTGCTCATCTGAGCTCGGAGCACGTTTCCAAACTTGTGACTTCGAGGCCCAGAGTGGGCCGCCCCACCGCCCACCTGCGTCCTCTGTGCCCGGAAGGCCTGTCGCTGACCCTCGCCGGCGGTCGTCTCCACCTCCTCCTGCTGCCACCCACGACCAGGGGCACTCCCGGGGGGCTCGCCGGCAGCCCGTCTCCACAGCTTGCTGAGCGGAGTGGGTGATGCTTCGGGTTTTCCGCTGTAAGCACCGGTCCCCAGGGTGTGCTGGGCTTCTCTGTGTCTGCAGGGGCGTGTGCCTGTGCGGGGTGTAAACAGCCCCGTGGAAATAGACCAGGGCAGGGCAGACGGGGAAGTGAGGCTGGCCTGGGGAGAAGACGTGGGCCGGGGCTTCTCGGGGGGTTTCCTCTGGGCCGTGAACCCACTGAAGGCCGCCTCTGGCATGCATACCGTGGCCCTTCACGCTCCCCATGGCCACTCACCTAGGAGTGCCTCCTTGACACCGAAACGACTCTTGTGTGTGATTTGCCCCTTGTCTTGGTACCCTGGTCTGAATTCACCGTCCTCGTGGATTTATTGGCAGTGGTGTCAGTCTGCCGGCACTGCTGTGACAAATGACCACCAGCTAGGTGGTTGAAAACAACAGAAGTTGATTCTTTCTTAGTTCTTGGAGTCAGAAGCCTGAAATCAAGGTGTCAGCGGGACCATGTTCCCTCCGAAGATTCTAGGGAAAAGTCCTTTCTCTTCTCTGAGCTCCTGGCGGCATCTGGCGGTCCTTGGTCTTTGTTAGCTTGTGCTTGCAGCTCCCCTGTCTCTGCCTTAGCCTCCCGTGGGTTTCTCTCTGATATGGCTATACTCAAATTTCCCTTTTCTTGTAAGGAGTAGGGCCACCTTAATCCAGGGTGGCTTCATTTCACTTGACTACTTCTACAAAGACCCATTATCAAATAAGCTCATATTCACAAGGACTGGAGAGGTAGGACTGTAACATGTCTTTCCAGAGGCACAGTTCAACCCAAAACAGGGCCTACGAAGAAAAGGTTACATCTCCTGTTTTTATTTTATTCCCTTCTTAGAAAATGGCTTTATTTGTGTATGTTTTATTATAATACAGGCATTTATGTGTACAATTGACAAATACTTATGCAGAATTTGGGGGCTGTGCTCAAACACGAGTGATGAGGGCATACTCCAAGAGCACAGAAATCAGGCCACCGGTCTGATGCATGGACGGGCCAAGTCACAGTCTCCTTGGATGGCCATAACAAAATACCATAGAGTGGGTGGCTTAAACAGCAGGACATTTATTTTCTCGCGGTTCTGACACGGAGGAGTCCAAGATCAAGGTGCAGCTGATTCATTTTCTGGTGAAGAGTCGGTTCCTGGCATACAGATGGGCACCTTCTTGCTTCCTTACAGAGAGAGAGAGAGAGAGTGAGTGTGTACACAGGCTCTATGCTGCCCCTTCATATAAGTATCCTAGTCCTTTTGGATCCAGCTCCAGCTTTATGACCTCATTTATCCCTTGTTACCTGCATAAAGCCCTGTCTCCAAATACGGTCACATTGGGGATTAGGACTTCAACATATGCATTTCTGGGGAGACAGTCCACAGCATGTCACATCTTCTGGATTTTATTATACAGTCCAGTGCCCTTGGGTCTTGTGAATTACACCAAAAACCTGGAGCCTGGTTAGGCCCCGACTTGATTTCCAGCTATACCTGGTTTTTATCCCGGCATTTTTATCACTTTGTATTTTATTTTGTTTTATCATCAGTGCCTGGGTGCTTTGGGCAAGTTAACCACCCTCTCTGAGCCTCCCTTTCCAAATTACAGATGCCTTTGTCATTCTTCATGTCCACATGGGGATAATGCCTGCCTAGGGGGCTGTTAGGAAAGGGTAAATGCCACCACTAAGTAGGTGCTTAGTAGCTGCAGGCCATCTTCCCTTCTGCCCCCCCCCCCCCGCCCCCTGCCCCTGCCCTGCCCTGCAGCGATGGCTCCTCACCCCTGCTCCAGTGAGGCAGGGGGACTGTGGAGGGCTCCCTGTGGGTGCCACCCTCCTTGAGGCCTCCCGGGCCCTGTCTTTCTCAGCCCTCTGATTTATCATCCGGCCGTGTGTCTTGTCTCACTGTCACCGATGTCGTTGTCGGGTATTGACTATCATTTGGATTTTTATTCGTGAATTTGTCTTGCTCCAGACTAGCTCGTAAAGCAGGGCTGTGGAGTCCAGCCAGCTTGTATACAGTAGGTGATCATGACTGAGAACTTACTGGGTTGGTCATGTGGTGGAGAGAGGAGGGCTTTGTCCCCCATGGCCAGTGCTTCCCCTTTCTCACCCCTTCTTCATCTCAGAGGAGGCGGGAGGCAGCACGAACAAGTTCTGCTTCTCCCCTCCTTGCCCACTGCCCAGGGCGCAGTCAGGAGGAAGCAAGGTCTTCCTAGTCATAGGTAAGAGCCTGGCAGGACCGTCACAGGTCACGTAAACCGGTGGGAGTCCTCAGCCGTCCCTTACTGCTGGCAAGGACTTTGGCGAAATCCCAGTCTTTCCTTTTTGCAAAATGAAGCTAATCATGACACTGGCCTCGTCAGGTGGGGGTGGAGAGGAAACGAGTGACTGTCTGTGCGCCCTCAACCCCATAACAGTCCAGGCCAGGAGAACCACTGCTCTCCAGGTGACCTCTGACCTAGGCTTCCAGATTCCAGCCGCCTCTCTCTTCTACGCACGGTTTGACTCCGGCCGGGTTACTTCCTCTCACTGAGTGTCTGTTCTCTGTTACCTGTACAGGGAGTATTGCTCTTCTCACTGTTATGAAATGTCCACAGAGTGACATAAAGCGGGTTATAAAACACAACACAAAGGTTGGGAGTTACCACGAGCAGGTTTGATTGGGAAACTTCGTTACTACATCGGTATTGTTTGAGACTTGTTATTGTAAAGTCTGGAGCTGAGGCCCGGTGGGAATTGGTATAGATTCAAGCTCTCGAGTCCTTCCCAAGTAGCCCATGAGTGGGGCATCCTACAGCTATGGGAGAGCCCCTCTCCCTGGTGTTTTTTGTACGTGTGCGTGGCCTGGACTCCTGCCCTTGTGAACCCTCTGGAAATTCCTCCGTGGCCAGATGCACCTATACTCCCTGTTCTGTGGCTCCTGCTCCCGGCATCTTACCCTGGCGTTGGCGTGCCAGAGCCGGTTTCCTTAGTTCCTTCATCAGGTGTTCTGCAAGTTGTAGCGATGAACGTTGGCAAGAGAAAGTGGGTGCTCTCCAGCTGTGCTGGGGGCCAGGGTGGTGATGAATCAGACCAGCTTTGTTGAAGGAAGTTTTGGCAGCACCTCTTAAACTGTTGAGTGGGTGCACTTCTGATGAGTCAGTCCTGGAGGAACAGGAACAGTAGAACAAGTTGCAAAAGATTCTCCTGCGACAGCATTGATAAAATGGCAGAACGTGAAGATAGCCTCACTGCTAGACGGTGCCCTGCTCCGCAGTCCCCAAGAAGAGTGAGCTGTTCTGTTCTCCTCAGTGCATCTGATCAGGAAGTACATGGTGCTGGTTTGTCCCATCCCTGAGAATATTGACCTTGATCACTTGATGAAGGTCAACCTGGTGTCTGGCCGGTGTAGACACTGTTAAGTCACTATTTTTTCTCTTTATTATTAAGAAGTATCTTATTGGGAGATACTTTAAAACTATGTAAATAGTGGGTTTCTCATTTTACTTTTACCTGACTAATTTTAGCACCCATCATTGATTATTTGCCTGAAACTGTTCAACTGTTGGTGCTAGCTTCACAGTCGTCTGTCTCATTATTTCTGTATTTATCACTTGGGATTCTAATGTACAGAAGAGCTTTCCTTTCTTTTCTACTCAAAAAAAGTATTCATTTTGGCAGGAAGTCATGCATTTTTATTATATTGGTTACTATTGGTAACAACAATTACTGTTTTGCAGTTTTTTCTAGATCTGGCCACTGGGGTGTCCTTCATGTTGAGCTCTGTGTCCTTTGGACATCGTCTTTTGAGCATTGCCTTACTTCTTGGCACCACAATATGTTCCAGTCTCATCTTGTCTGTCCCTCCCCCAGCCCTGGAGTCAGCCACTGCTTCAGTGGGAATTCTTGCCAGAAGCCCATATGCTGAAATTAGTAATGAGGAAATTGCCGACACAAACAAATTGAGGGACATTTCTACAAAATAGCTGCTCAGTACTCTTCAAAAATGAAAGACACAATAAGACTAAGGAACGATTACTGGTTGAAGGAGACTAAGGGTCATGTCAGATAAATGCCATATGTGGCTTGGGACTAGATTCTGGGTTGGAAAAGACACTATTGGTAAAATTGGAATAAAGTCTCTGGATTAAGCAATTAATATTGATTTCTTGATAAGACTTGGTAATTGTACTGCACAAGACATCTGTACTGAGAAGTTTCAAGGCTGTGGGAATTCACTGTATTTCTAAACTCTCTTTGGAAGTATGGAATTATTTTGAAATGAAAAGTTAAAAAAAAAGAGGCGCCTGGGTGGCTCAGTGGGTTAAAGCCTCTGCCTTCAGCTCGGGTCATGATCCTGGGGTCTTGGGATTGAGCCCCGCATCGGGCTCTCTGCTCAGCAGGGAGCCTGCTTCCCACCGCCCCACCGCCTGACTCTCTACCTACTTGTGATCTCTCTCTGTCAAATAAATAAATAAAATCTTAAAATAAATAAATAAATATTTTAAAAAATTAAAAAGACATTTAAGTACAAATAAGATAAATTTATATATACTTATATGGATAGGTGTCCAGTATCAATTGAATAATAGTCGTACTTTTTGCATAGAGTTAGCCCACTTTTGTAAGGACTGTAACATATCTGACAGAACAAGACAGAACAGTAGAGGACACATGCATGTTCTGTAACAAGACAGAATAATAGAGGACCCACACATTTTTATCAGCACATGGGAAAAGTTCTGAGAAGGGTCTGTACTTCTTGTTAACAGACATTTCTGGGAAATGTGATTGGAAGTTGTGAGAAAGCAGGAGCTTTGAGTCTGAGTTTTTCTCTTTTTAAAAAAATAAGAGCATGTCTTACTCCTAGAATGGAAAAGTTGTGAGCACATGGGTTGTGTGTGGATATGCTTCTGCACACGTGCGTTTAGTTCTGATGACCCCCATCCAGCCCAGTCTCCGTGGCAGGTCCCTGCGCACAAGCAGTGCAGAGCAGAAGGTCTACCCAGTGAACACTCACCCACTTTTCAATCCACTCTCTGCCTTCCTCCATCTGATCCTTAACATATCCATTGCTGGAGATGCATTGGGGTGGGCGCGCCTGCAGTCCGTGCTGGTTAATCATGAAACCAGCTGACTCATCTTACCTCTATCCAAGGAAGCTGGCAATTGTTCACCCTTGAAAACTTGAGGGGAGAACTTGATGCCTGAGTGCATGTTCTTCCGGTCTTCCCAGAGGGGTATAAATTAGAAATTTGCCAAGTGACAGTCATCATAGTTCCTCCTCAACATAGTAATGATTGGTTAAGTGGTGCTTGGTATCTTTAAACCCAATTAATTAGTGAACTGTGATCAGTTCCTCCCAGGGACTTTTAATAACCACTAGGCTTTTGTGGTTTATGTAAAATTTCATTTACTTGGATTTATGTTTATGTATAGGTTAGTTTTTCCCATTTTAGAGCCAATACTTCTTGATTCAAGAAGGAAGAAGCAAGAACAAAAGTAACAGCTCTTGAAGCTCTACCCCCTGCTATGAGCTATTACAAGTTGACTAATGTAATCTCCTCACTGCTAGGTCACATTGTTCCAATTTACCAATGAGGAAACTGATGCAAAAGGTGTGCCTGCAGGCTCTGGTGGGTTCACTGGATTAGCTACTGCAGGAACTGTCCCTTGCCCCTGGCCTGTCCCTTACTCCTTCAGGGACATTGTCCAGAATGGTTTCTCTTTGCTTCTTTCTGCTCACTGGGCTGCCCCATGACTTCTCATAGCTCCTAAATGCTGGCCCCACTTTCGTGTTCTAGGTTCTTTGCCTTGTTCTGGCATGTTGTTTCCGTGGATGGTTTTCTTGGTAATTATTACTATGATGATGAAAATAGTAAAAATAGAATCTGTAAGTGTCTTTATCCAGCCTTCACTGTGCTGGACAAAAATGCCAGGCACTCCCAGGCTTTATGCTGGCAGCCACCCAATGAGGTTTAGGATCTCCTGGTGGAATGGGGGCCTGAAATCCACAGGTTTGTCTAGGAGCAAGAAGCTAAGTCCCCTCTGTGTGTTCTTTTCATTTCAGCATGCACTTAGATAGTTAAGCTCTTGCACTAGGTTTTTGCAAGCAAGTGAACAGTGCCAAATTATTTCTCCCACAGTATTATAGCTGCATCTTCCCAGACATTATAAGTATATGGTTAAACTCATATTCATACACATCACCACTTTATCAATGACATAAGCTAATAATGAAGTATCCCAATATTAAATTACACAGCTGAAAAGCATATAAAATATTAGATGTCTGCTTACTTCATTAGTAGAAACAGTTTTGTTTTTCAACCAAAGGCTATGGAAAAGAAGGGGAAAAGTTCAGTCTTTCAACAAAAAGAATCATCATCTTTTGGTAAGTATGGTAAAAGAAATGACA
Organism: Mustela nivalis; assembly: GCF_964662115.1. Lineage (NCBI taxonomy): Eukaryota > Metazoa > Chordata > Mammalia > Carnivora > Mustelidae > Mustela > Mustela nivalis. The sequence continues at coordinate 12,874,042 of NC_139021.1, read as the reverse complement.
AAATTTTAAGAAATTCTATGATTAGAAATTGTTTTAGCTATAATAAAACCATCACATAACAAAGCATCTGTCTTTTAAAACATTTGCTACATTGAAGTGTCTATTCTAGAATCCTGGGTAAGACACGGGTACCATTATATTAAAAATTCTTAATAGTCCCCTTTGTTGTTGTTGTTTTTTTTTCCTTCTTAAGATTTTATTTATTTATTTGTCAGAGAGAGAGAGAGAGAGCACAAGCGGACAGAGTAGCTGGCAGAGGCAGAGAGAGAAGCAGGCTCCCTGCTGATCAAGGAGCCGGATGCAGGACTCGATCCCAGGACTCTGAGATCATGACTGGAGCCGAAGGCAGTGGCTTAACTGACTGAGCCACCCTGGTGTCCCTGATTGTTTTTTTGTTTGTTTGTTTTTGTTTTTTTCAGATTTGTCCTGTCACATTCCACCCAAAGAGCAAACATTAACTGAACTCTAAGACTTTTTTGTCTGAAGAGCTCTGTGATGTATTCAAAATAGATGTGTGTGTGTGTGTGTACATACGTATACAGTTCTTTCTCAACTTACAGTGGGGTAATATCCACACAAAACTTTCATTAAGTTGAAATATTGTAAGTCAAAAATGCTCATACTACACCTAACCTCCCTACTGAGTATCATAGTCTAGTTTAGCCTACCTTAAACACGCTCAGAACACTTAACATTAGCCCCTAATTGGGCAAAGTCTTCTAATGGAGAACCTGTCTGATAAAATGTGGACTATCTCATGTAATCTATCCCCGACTCTACTGAAAGTGACAAGCAGAGTTGTTGTCATGGTATCAGCTGTTGACCCTTGTGATCGCTAGCTGACTTGGAGCTGGGGCTCCTGCCCAGCACCACAAGAGAGGCTCATACCGGATGTCCCTAGCCTGGGAAAAGTTCCAAATGCAAAATTCCAAGTATGCTTTCTACCCTGTGTGCATATTGCTTTCATCATAATATCAAGAAATTCTAAGTCAAACCATCCTGAGTTGGACACTGCTTATACGTGTACCTCTATTTGGAACAGTACATTTAAAAAAATCGAACACTTCGCAGATCTGACAAAAGCAATGCCCATCCTGATGTATTGTGTGTGGATGTGAGCAGTGTAAACATAGACGTCCAGGCAAATGTCTTCAGTGTTTGAAATGACCAAAGGGAAGCCACATTGTAGTATTCCAGTTCTATGTGAACTAAAAATATGCACTATTTTAGTAAAAAATATTTTAATATTCTGCTAAATTAATGTTAAGATAAATAACAGTATACAATGTTTTAGTATAAAACTGTGCTAGACCTGAAAACAAGTGTCATTTTGGGTATTTTAGCACCCAGTCCTTCTAAATCTCTTGTCAATAAGATTCTGGCATGGGAGGTAGAGTTGAGTCAGAACTGCCGCTCAGCAAGGCCTGACTTAGGAAAGTCAACTGAAAAGGGAAATGTGCTTCCAAGGCTGAACAGTAAGAATCTCTCCCTGAACGTTGGGGGAGATTGACAGGAACCCAGACAGGAACCCAGAAGGAGAAGTTACACTTTGTTCAAGCTGGTGCCCTGTAACTGCTTTTTGGACTCTGGTGGAAGCTTCTTTGGACATCTAGCCCATCAGGGATCCACACTGCTGATCCCTCAAACTGGGTCCTTTCTCAGTTCCCACTTCAAGTAGCTTAAGGCCGCCCCGGTTTACTGAATGCAACAGTTGTCTCAGTGACCTTGTTGCCTTGGTCTTCTCAGGTGTGGGCAGGTTTTCCTCCTCCATGACACTTGCATGAAGGCCAGGGTGGGAGTCACCAGCCCTCCCCCAAGACCTGCCGCACAGCAGGCAGCGACATAGATGCCAGCTTCTTCACCCAATTCCAGATTTCCACGAGTGAACCTGTCATCAAGACCTGGGATTTGGTGGTGAGTGGTCATCAGAAGGCCAGTCCAGTCCTGTTGTGCTCTATCTGCACCAGAACAGCATCACAGTGACTTCAAGGGCTCAGCTCTCTGGGACCTCTGGGGCCCTTGGCTCTCCTTAATAATCAGGGAGTGATCCTCTGGCATTTAGGAAGGCACGTGGCCATCCTTGAGTAAGTGCCAATTAATTACCCCGATGATAAAGGCTGACTTTGGAGAGGTCTGAGTTTTCACTCATTATTTGATGAGTTGTGTCATTAAGCATGTCCTCGGGGTATGACCCCATCCCACCTGGAAGGATCACACACCTGTCTCAGAGCACAGAATTCTGTTCTCTCAGGGCTGCTGGCTTGTCTGCTCTGCTCCTGGCTACGTCTGCAGCCTGTAGCAGGGATCCTGGTAAGCGAGAGAAGGTGCTCAATCCGTAGTGAATGACTGAGAGCCTCCTGATCTCAACGCAGGGCTCACCGCCTCTATAGGAGAAGCTAGTCAACGGGCAGGACTATGTTTTCTTCTTGCTGTGACCTCTTGTTCTCTCTTGTGAACTTCCTATCCCCAGCTTCTGGCCCATTCTTTCTCAGGGTACAAGGACTGTTGATGTATAGATAGAGACCCCTGTAGACCCGTTGTGTCCTGAGGGCAGGTCATTCCCACTTGTTTTCTCCACATATATAACTAATGCATCATAGGCATTGTGGGTGCTACTGAGCAAGAACCTCTTCTGAGCAAGAGAACCTTTTGGGGGGATGTGTTGTGGCTGAACTGTGTCCCCCCAAATTCATGTGATGAGGCCCTAGCCCGCAAGGTGATGGTTTATGGAGATGGGTTTTTGGGGAGGTGATTGGGTTTAGATGGAGTCATGAGAATGGGGCCCCAGGATGCGATTAGTGTCCTGTCTCAGGAGAGATATCAGAGAGCTTGAGCTCTCTCTCCTCGCTGCTGGTAAGACACGGCAGGAAGGTAGCCATGTGCCACCCAAAGGGAGCCCTTAGAAGAACCTATGCCTGTCAATACCTTGATCTAAGACTTGTTTCCAGAACTACAAGAAAACAAATTTCTGTTGGTTAAGCCACCCAGTTTCGAGTTGTTTGTTGTGGCAGCCTGAGCTGACGGAGACCGGGGACTCGCACTGCCCCAGCTTCCCACCGAGAAAACTGGAGGGGAATGATCATGATGCTCGTCTCCAATGACAGATGCAGGAAGGATGACGAAAGCTCCGATGTGTCTTACGTGGCCCCAAAGATCAGAACCAAGACGCAGAAGTGGAGAGAACAGACAGACATCTAAAGGAAAGAAAAGGAAATGGAGACCTGGGTGGACCGAATGGTCTCAGAGAGCAGTCACGGTCCCTTTGCTGGCAAGATCCACATAGAGGTCACACTGCACCAAGAGGGAATAGGATGGGAAGAATTCGAGCATCGCACCGAATGCTCCCCTGTAAGGTCCCTGTAGACCCAGAAGCGCATGAGCGCGTGGTTAACCATTACACACAGAAACTATAATAGCCTCTCCTTTGTAGAGCAGATTACAATGTCCAAAGCATGTTCACAAGTATTACGTCATTTGATTCATCCAACAGCCTTGTGGTGGGTGCCCAGTACTAGCTGGATGACTGAGGGAACGAGTAGACAGATGTGCCATGGCCGTGCTGTGGGCCACCGAAGAGGAAACGGTGCACAGAGTGGTTTCTTGACTTCATAATAAAGGCCAAGCCAGGATTGAACCCAGATCTCTGCTCTACTCACCACTTGACCCAACTTCCTCCAAGCTGGCAGTGGTAACACTTTCTCTTTAGGTAGCGTTTTTCTGGTTTTGTTCGTTTTTCATCTTAGTGAACTCTTCAGCACCCAGAGCCCCTTCCATCCCCGCAACATGCTTATTCTCGTTTTGCAGGTGAGAAAACATGCTCCGAGAGTTGCGTGACTTTTGCAAGGTGTCCAGCTCCTCTGTGGTAGGGCACTGGGTTTGCATGTGGTGGGCAGCCTCCCCAAGCACCTGTGAGCCTCCCACCTTGGCAGGGCTGAGCCCGCCACTCCTGACCACAGGCAGAGTGGACGGGGGTCTTTTTTTCAGGATGTTGTCGCAGGTAAATGAACGACTCATCTGGGAAGACAGTAGGCCAACAGAAAAGTCATTCCTTCTTGTACTCACACCTGATTTCCAGCAACCTCTTGGCAGTTCCTCCTGCCAAAACCCTGCTCTGGAAAGGTAGCAGGCTTGCAGACACCTCACCCGAAGGTCCTCAGCTCTGTCTGCATGCTGTAGTCACCTAGGAGCTTGCAAAAACTGCTGGTATCCAATTTCTGCAAACCCACCCTGCCCCATGCCTTCTAAACCAGGCTTTAACAGGTCTGGTGAGGGATCTGGCTTCAGTATTTTTAAAAGTGTCTTCCAGTAGTTGAGAATCACTGAATTAGTGTTGCTGCGGGGCACACTTGGGCGTGCACTTTCCCTGGGGATTGTGATGAGACATGAAGTCTGGTGTCTGCCTAGCCTGGTGCTGGTGGCTGCTTTTAGGCATGACTTCGTGTCTCCTTCCCTCTGACTCTCCTGCTTTGAGGTCGTGCTCTAGTGGCATACCGTGTGAAGTCACGCAACTCTTGTCTCTACTAGCTCTGTGACCTGGGGCCTGCCACCTTCTCTCTGTGTCTCTGCCTCTCTCCTCCTCTGTGAAATGATGATGCTGACTTCCTCATGAGGCTGTGAGCATTCACTCTGGGGACCACAACTGGTCCATATGATCAGTTGTTGTCATTGTGGTAGCCACAAGTTGTCTGTGTCAGTATATAATGTTGCTGTTTGCTTCAGGGCACAGCTAGCCACTTTGTCTGTGTGTAAGCCTCGCATCCCATAGCCCTATCTGTATCTATTAGGGGATTATAAGGTGTATTCGTCTCTAATCGGATGTATCCGTTCCACAAATGATTATTGATGTGCCGGGGAATGGACAAGAGAGGAGCAGTCTCTGCTCCTTGGGGAATTTTGTCTTTGAAGGGGACAGATGATAAGCTAAGGTTATAAGAATGTGCAGGGGATGCTGTGGCGAGGCAGGCCGGGATGCTGAGGAGTGCGTGTAACAAATCAAATGGTCCTCATTCATGTCTGCTTGTGGTGGGGAGGCTGCTCCTGCCGGAGCTAATGACTTCTCCATTATTTCTTTATTTTGCACCTCCGATGTCCTTGGACTTGGTGTGATTGCTTACCTCTCCACCCTCCCGATTCATCTACAATCGCCTTGGGCTTAGGAAAAGCATTTTGTTCATTTTTATCTCCTCAGGGTCCTCCCTCCTGCCCTCCCTCCCTCTCTCCCATCCTGCCTTCCCTTGGTTGAATTCAGTTCAGGCAACACACCCTGAGAACCTGTGCAAAATCTGGAGCCACACAGATGAAAAGACCTTTACCTTCTTGTGGGAAAGGCGGATATACAAGTGCATGTAGGTCTGGACCATCACGGCTGCTCTGAAGAAGCGGGCCCTTGACCGTGCGTGGGGTGGAAGCGTGCATATGTCTGTCAGCCTGATGCACAGTAGGTCCTGATCCACAGCAGCTGGACCGACGAACCATCTCCTCCCTGGGGATCGTCCTGTACTCTGAGGAGAAGGTTGGCTAACGTTGGGAAGCCCCGAGCGCTGTGTCGAGTCCTGTGCTGGTGCCGAAGCTGCCCTGCCTCACAGGAGCTGCCGGCAAAGGGCACTGTTTTGTGACACCCTCAGCTTCTCGTCACTGCAAGAAGCTGACTAATTGTGAGCAGGGAAGTGAGGGCCTCGAAATGCCCCCGTCTGCACATCTGGCTTCCTTGTCCCAGCTAGTACTCATTTCTGATAACTTCTTTGGCTTCTGAGAGGCAGCCTGGCCGTGCCTGGCCACAGGCCGTGCTCATGATAAGCTGAACCCAGAGCACAGACTGGGGTTAGGGCGGTGGGGATGTGGTGGGTGGGAAGGACGGACTCTTAGCCCGTTTCAAAGTTATCAGAAGCCTTTGAGCCTCGTTAGGTGTGTCTGTCACCACCTTTGCTTTCTCTGCTTGCATTGGAAGTGACATTCTGGATGGACTGAACCTGGCTAAGCAAAGGGAACATGGACAGGGAAGCTGATGATACACGTACCTTGGTTATTTCTAGAGTGCTCTGTGCTTTCCAGAGTGTTTTCCCTGAACCCTTCTTCATCTGGACTCTCAGAACACTGAGAGAGCTCTTAGCATGTCAGCGGCTGGGTCTCAGAGAAAGATCTCAGGCTTTAGAAACGTTCTAAGCCACTAGTGGAAATCAACACCTTACTAGAAGTTTAACCTTGTCAAGTTTAATCTACTGCTTTGAGCCCTGGTTTTCTCATCCAACAAAGTAAAAAAAAAAAAAAAAGAAAGAGAGAGAGAGAGAGAGAAGAAAGGAAAGTTGGGACTCTTTCATTCCAGTAACTCTAGATGCTATAACAAATAAACCTCATTATTTTAGTAGCTCAGCACAAAAGTGCCCATGTTTTCCTCACGGACTGGCCCCTGAGGGATGTTCCTGGTCCACAGGTAGACCTTCTGCAGTGATTGGAAGACTCAAATGTGTTCTGTGTTCTTAGTCTGCCATCCCTTCCGTGACCTTGAAATCTAACCCAGCTGGCGAAGGAAGGAAGGGAAGGTCACCCACTTCCTAAACACCAGGTTAATGGATTGTTCTTTATGTTTTTCTTCACAGGCTACTTTGTAAACTCCTATGTTGGTAGCATGTGTGACATTTGGGGGATGAGATGAGGGAGAGGTCAGGCTCTTTCTGTGTCTGTCATAGTACTTTGCCAAAAACTGGCGATGGTTCGACAAGTTTGTGGTGGTTCCTTACGGGGCTTTGTGGCTACTTGCTTTTCCTTTCTAGCTGTTTCTACTGAGAACTCAGCAGCATGTACAAGAGGGTGTGTTCAATATGTGGAAAGGGGTTTTTTGGAAGAGTGTAGTCAAGCATGGTGACCGTTTCCTGAGAAAGGAAAGGGACATTTTCTTTGGAAGTTTCCTAAATAAGAAGAGCTCGCCAGGTGCTCACAGGGTGCCAGGAGGCAAGTGCTTACCTGTCCTGGCTCACTGAGTCCGCTCAACAACCCAAGGCAGGTACTGGGATGATCCCCGCTCTCTAGAAGAGCATCGTGAGGTCCAATGGCCACACTGTGCTGTCACCTGGTGGCAGGGAGCCTGGAGATGAGGGGGGCTTAGAGGGGAGCATAGGCCCTCCCTACTCGGCCCTGCTCCTGACCTCACCACTGGGTGGGTGAAGAGGGGGCATGGCAGACTCTGTGGTGGTATCCCAGATACAGATAGGAGCAAGTCCCTGTCCCTGGCCCCAAGGAACTGGTGGTTTGGTGGGAACAGAGGTGTTGGTGATGGGATGGATCATGAAAGCAAGAATAGTGGAATCTCATTAGCTGCCCTAGTTCTGTTGTATAAAGGGTTAGTGAATGCTGAATCATGGCCCCAGGGGGAAAGAGAGGGTCAGGGCCCCGGGGCCTCTAGCCACAACATTTTCATTGGCCAATCAATACATGACCTTGTTTTCCGTGTATTTCTGTTCAAAGGCACCTTCTTTAATGGGGATTGTTGGTGCGTTGGCACTGGACGACTGGCCCACAGCGCTGTATCTCGTGGTCTGAACGAAGTTTATCTCACACAAGAAGGCACCTCACAGCCTCTGTGCTCAGGAACAGCATGCAGCACTCGGGCACTGGGTTGAGAGGCTTTTTGAATAGCAAAACCACCAAGGAAGGATGAGAATATGGCATTGCCGAGACCTCAAAAGGGATATTCCTTTACAGTGCGAGAGCCGAGCAGGAGCCGGGTATCGCCTTGTCTGGCCTCAGCTGGGAACACGAGAGCTGGACAGTTCACATTGTTTTGCTGCTCTGGGAATATCTGGAAGTAACTGCGAAAGGGCCACGTATTGGGGGTTCCGGGTAAATTTTAGCGAGGAGGCAAATGTACGATACAGAATCCCGACCATAGTGGTCAAGTGTGAGCCATACATCCCTGTGGCGCTGCCAATCCACAGAGGTTTCTAGAGCAGGTGGAGCCTTAGACCAGGGTCTGAAGACCGTCTGTGCACAGCGAGCAAATATTTAGGGCTGCACGGCCCATGCGGTCTCCACGGCAGCTACCTGGGCCATTGTAACGCAAGCAGCCATACACACAGTACAGAGCAACTGCCCGTGGCTGAGCTCCTGGGAAGCTTTATTTTTTCACTCTGAAATTCGAACTTCAGATAATCATGATGTGTCACAAAATGCTATTCTTCTTTTGATTTTTTTCCCCCACTAAAAAAATCTGCAAACCACTCTAATTTCATAGGCCCAACACACACAGGTGATGGTCAGATTTGGCCTGAATGCCATGGTCTGCCCTTTGCCGTCTTAGATGCGACTAGGTAGGAATGCTTATTATTTATGAAAAACATGATATAAGTCAGAGAAAGACAAAGGATAAAGTTTAAAAGTTTATCTAAAATCCCAAAACCCAGGGATTTCCACACACAGCACATAATTGCCCCCCACAGGCACGCATGGCCACACACATCCGTTTGTGTGGTTCTGTAATTAATTTACCCCAGGAGAGTATGTGGTGGACGTCTCTCTATGCCTGTAAGCACGGCTCGCCATCATTCGTGTAAAGGCTCACAGTCGTCTTCCAGAGCTGGATCACGATTTCAGTTAACTTGTCCTTTGCTGGCGTCTTTCAGATCGTGTTCAGTTGTATCTGCTTGTTTGCTGAGATAGAGGATACAGAATGAATTCCACATCCTCATCGTACAGCTGCTGTCGTACGGGAGACAGAGATGAGTCCTGCCGTTCGCTGGCCTCAGCACACTTGAATTCAACAGGCCGCACAGGTGACACAGAGCAGCTATCCCGGCACAGACAGGGTGGTTTCCAGAAACAGCTCGAGTGCTCTGGGGTCTTGAAGTACAAAGGGTCTCACTTCTTGGTCCCGGTGAAGCCATCAGGCTCCTGCCTCTCCTGGGTTGGCAGCTCCCTTTTTCTTGGGTTTGAGAGCCTCAGAGAATGTCAGAAAGGAGGCCTCACAGATCTTCTGGTCAGCACCCCACTGCTTATAGGTGGAAAAACAGATTGAGACAGGTCGAGGGAATTATGCAGAGTCAGAAACGAACTTACTGGACGTCAGATCTGGGTGTCCCTGGCCCGAGTTAAGGCCTCTTGGGCCCCTTTTCAAGCTTCCAGAGTGCTGTTTTCCCAAACATTGTGGATGATCCTTCCTGGGCCAGAGAGACCTTCTTAGTGGTCTGGGGTTGGTGATGGAGGTTGGTAGGAGAGGTCGTGGGTGGGACCCCAAAACTCCAGCCGTCCAGTTCGTGATACAGAAAGAATGTGTTAGCTGCACCTCCTTCCCCTGTCAGCACGAGTGAATAAAACCCAGACACCAGCCCCCTCATTTGTGTTGGCAGCCATCCTCCGCCTGCTGTCACCCACCAGACAGGACCTGGGTCGCGAGCGTTCTTATTTCTCCCTGTCGGGGATGATGCCGCACCTGACCAAGGTGCAGGTATTACAGATGAGTACGTAGATTATTTTTCAGTGATTTTCAGAATCCCGTTGTGCTTATGCACAGAGATGTTGGCCGTAGTAGCATTTATACCAGCGAAAAATCAGAAATGGCTTTAAAGTTGCGTAATATGGGAGCGGCTGAAGGGATGGTAACAGCCGCAGAGAACTTGTGGTCCCGCCACTGAAGCATCACAGGGATGGTTAGGAAGGGCCACCTTCTGGGAAGGAAGGGCAGGATGAACATCGTTTACATGGCACAATGATATGATAAGGAAAGACAAAAGTGCCATAAACATTTAGGTCAGGTGACCCATGGATCCCCCGTGGGTCATATCACGATCAGCCACTGTATGCCAGGCACCTGGCTGGGGTTGGGCAGAGCTCTCTAAGCTCTGCTCCGCAGCCATCTGTCCATGCTTCTGTCTGCACCATTAGGCTCCCTGAAGCCCCCGGCAGCGCCCGGCAGCCCGGCTCCAAGCGGACCCTCTGCAGGATGCCGCGGCAGGGCGTGTTCACCGCTCTGTAATGGTGCGATTGGCACCATGGGTGATGGTGGGCTCACTGCTCTGTGCGATGATGACTTCACCACTCCCTGGAAGCATGGTCCACGTGTTCGCTGTTCTGAGAGGTCACAGAGGGAAAGGAGTCCTGGAGAAATGCCTGGGGTAAGAGGCCAAAAGATTCCAGGTGGAAAACTCCGATGCAGGTGCCAACAGCAGTGCAATCAGGCTAAATCGGGGTGTCTGCTTCGGGGAACCTGAGTTCGTCTTCCACCGGGCCTCTGTCCAGCCTGCTGAGCAGAAGCCCCCCTTCCTACCTCCTCGCCCTGTGGGCTACGATGAGTGTGTTAGTTACCCCGGACATTACGCATCCGCTGGGCGAGGAGTTGGTGGTGCTGTCTGCTGTTCAGCCTCTCGCCTCCACTCCTCCGCCCCTGAACATTCTCTGGCTGTGACCGCACAGAGGGCAGGGCTGGCCAGGGGAAGCAGAGCTGGCGGGCCCCAGAGAAGCTCTCCTAGCTCTCTGACGGTCCGAGTGTGATTCATAATGATTGTAGCAGATGAGGCATGAGGCCCATGGCTCAGACTGCAGCTGATGGAGGTCTTTTCCCAAGGAAGCGTGCCCAGCCTCCCAAAGGACAACTCCCCCCACCTCCCGCCCGGCCGTCTTGCTGGCCTGGGCCGCTCCATTCCCAGCAGTGCCGTCAGTGATGAGCCGCGCGTTACCGTGGGGAAGTGGTTCCTGTCCGCCTGCCAGCGTCAGAGCCTGCTGCAGCTGCCTCCGTGACTGGAGAGCCCCGAAAATGGGGATGACAGCGAGCTCTGGGGTGCATTTTTATGCTCATTATTTGTATCTGTAAAATAATGAAAAGATGTGAAAAAGATTGTAATTGCCTCAATTTGAAAAATTAAGAATCCAAGGAAGGAAGAGTGGGCCACACCACTGTGAAACGCATCGCACCTCTTCCTGAGATAATCCCTAGTATCAGTTTGGTCATTTACGCAAACCCAGTGGTGCTCTGTTCAGCCTCTCAGGAAGGAATAAAAGAGCCCTGAATTGTAGGTTTGCTGACTTTGGTGGTGAAGTTCCACCATGGCCAATTTCAGGTTACGAAAGGTTTAAAATCCAGTTTGCATGATTCTTGAATCTTTAACCATTGGGTTCTCTAAACCCGTACATGGTTGCAAGTGATCACTTTCATTTAGGGGGGAGGGCGGGGGAGGAAATTGGAAACCTGTTACGTGTAGTGGTCTGCATGTCGTTTTCATTTCCTGTGCCGCATACCTCTTCCCCAGCCTGCACATGCAGATTCACTTAGCTCATTTCCCTTGCATAGTGGGGTTTCCGTGAAGGTGCACTGCGCTGCTTCTGGAAGGTTCTTGCAGATTCATTCCACCAGAAGAGGAGAGCGTGACGACAGTTCTTAGTTCAGGAAGGCTGGCCCCTGCACCACTGTCCACATCTTGGAGACTTCTGGCCTCTTCTAAACATATTATTCTAATAGTCTGCAGGCTAACCGCCTCTGGTGGTCACACTTCCCCTCACTCTCCCTCATCTTCAGGGTCCATTGAATAATCTCATTTTTCTTCTAGGGAGCCTCTCCTGCTGTTCCTCTCTTCCTCATGCCTGCTCTCCAAGACTGGGTAATGTGCCTTTTCCCGGTCCCTTACAACGCAGGGCTCTCCTCTGCGATGCTGGTGGTACTGATTATTTATTGTATGATGTGTGCAGGTTTCCTGTAGAGGAGCAGAGATGCTGTCCCAGGCAGAAGAGCCTCCCTTATCTCTGGGGCAAGTCCAATGAGATGTTTACTTTACCTGGCTGGAGGGACTTTGAGGATGGAATTAAGGTGACTCATCGGTGGGCCTCTGTGGAGATTATTCTGGACGATGCAGAGAACTTCTTTGGGATCAAAGAGATCCCCTAAAGAGGGATCCGAGAGACTTCCAGTGTGAGGAGGGTTTGGCGTATTGCTGGTTCCCATATGTGGGGGCCCAGGTGCGAGGTCGGGCGGCAGAAGTGTGGCCCCGCTGACTGCCCGCAAGGAAATGGGCCCTCAGTCCTAAACCGCAGAGAACCAAATTCACCCAAGGACATGGATGAGTGAGCTTGGAAGAGGGTCCTCCGCATAGCTGCCCCTCCCCCCACCCAGTTAGAGCCAGCTCCTTGAATCTAGCCCACAAAAGCTGGGACCGAGAACCTAGCTGAGCCAACTCGCACGCCTGACGAGGAGACTGAGACAGTCAGTGCGTGCGCGTTGTTTGAAGCCACTGTGTCTATTTGTCCCTGTAGCTGTAGAAAGCTCATGCAGGTTCCAGGCCCTTCTCTTCTGACTTCCCGAGTGTGAGCTCCTCCCCAGGAGACCCTCAAGTCCCTGGTGTGTGTCTTCCTCCAGGCCCAGCCCTGCTCCCCTGGGCTCCGTGGAGGCAGGCGATTCCATCGTCTGACAAACCCTTCGCCTCTCCCCCTCCAAGAGTTGCTACTTGGTGGCTTTTCCACCACTATGTAGAGTTCAGCTCCCAAAGTCAGACCCCCGATGCTGCTCTCTGAACCTCCTAGGGGGTCTCCCCAGCTCCAGACCTGCTGCCTCTGCCTGCCCAATCTCCAGAATGCTGTCTGATCTGCCTTCTAGAGCATGGCTTTGCCCCAGTGACAGCCCTCCCTGGGGGTCCCTTTCCCCTGAGTCAAACACAGACCCCTTGGCTGGGGATTCACAGGCCTCTGCAGCCCGCTCCCCCAGGACTCCCTCTGTGCGCCTGCCTCCTCCTCTTGCCCCCGGCATGCCCCAGCTGTCCCATACTGCAGGGCCGGGCTCGTGGGCCCGCGCACCCCTGCAGCCTCAGCAGGACCCCTAGAGGCCCTGCCCCAGAGCTGTGTGGTGCACAGGCCAGACCCCCACTGGACCGTATATGCTGTTTTCGGGCCTTTCTCCCTGCTGCTCCTGCAGTGCCACGAACACGCCATCTATCACCTGTGCTCACCACCCAGTCGCAGGATGTCCTGGGTGAAGAGGAAGGGCAGTAGGACGCCGAGGGCCTGCCCGCCGTATTGGGCACAGTGCCTGCAGTCGATCATTACAAAGCCTCTTCCGGGAGTATTCCGCGGACTCGTTTGGCACTGTTTTATAAGGGTTGTCTCCAAGGTCATCAACCGTCTCCGAGGTGTTTTAACACATCCTTTTGGTAATAGCACCCATGTTTGCAGGAGCCACTTACAGTGCATCTGGAGGTGGCCCAAACATTGGTGAAAAGTATTTTACAATTTATAGCGCAGTATCGCTGTCACTAATTTTGTAATAGTGAAGACATGTTGGCCATGCATGATCATCACAGACGAGGCTATTTGATAGTTACAACAATGCTGAGTTGTTCACATTGTATGGATGAAGAAACAGGCACACAGAGACAAAGTGATTTACCCTAGGTCACACAGCTGGTTAGGAGTCGAGCCCTATTTCCCAGTGAAGCAGATACTCTAGAGCCTACAGCGTCACGACCCCTGAGCAGCCACCATTTTGTTCCACCCACCAGAAGGAGAACAGCCCTTTTTTCCTGGGTGGACATCGTAGCATGATTGCTGGGGTTCGCTGATTTTTACGATTTTTAACAAGTCATGTGTACAGTAGGCCTTTACCATTTTAAAGGCTTTCCTCCCCATTCTCACACTGAATAATCACAGGGATGTGAGCCTGGTGGCCGTGGCAAGAGTGATGTCCCAAGTGGAATGATGAGGTGTGAAGCCGTGAGCTCATGGGACCCCACCAAAGCCCCAGGGTGCAGATTCCCCAGGACTCCTCACCCTCAGTCCAGTGTCCCTTCTTGCACAAAGAGGGCCCCACAGCAGACGGACAGGCGTCCTAGGCCCCTTGAGGTCCTTGAACAGGCCCGGATTGGAAGTGACATTTTAGAATTTCATTTTGGACCGTTAGAGTTTCCGTTTGTGAGTTCTTCTCCTCTGTCAGCATAGGGAGGCTCCTTTTTCTCTTTCATTCCTTCCTTCCTTTCTTTCTCTTTCTTTCTCTTTCTTTCTTTCTCTCTTCTCTTTTTCCCCAAGCTGGGGAAACATGGAGTAGGAAGGGAAAGAAATTTAAAAAAACAAAAAACAAAAAACAAAACCTTTTCCTTATCCCATCCTAGGGAAGCTTGCCAAAGAGTGCGTCCTGTCAGCTGCTGGCTGGTCGCCCATCCCCATCCTCAAAAGCCACGTCCACACAGAACGTTCTGGAGAGCCAGAGCCAGCACACAACCCGGGGGCCTCCCTAGCAGCTCCGGGCATTGACTGCAGGCAGCCGACCCCTCCTTGGAATGTGCCTTCAAAAACAGCATCTCCTTGGCTCCAGAACACCCTTGTGCTGGGAAGCAGCATATTTCCTATTCCCAGTTCGAACCCCACCCCCCACCATTACTTATAATAACTACACAGGAAGTTCCTTTCCCTCCAGTAAAGATGGTCATCACGTTTTTTCAGACTGGATGTTGACGTTCTGTTCAGTCCCCAAGGGCCTTGAAACAGGCGCATGAATCACACTCTAGAGGAGGTGAGAGATCAAGCTCTATCTAGACTAGAGGAGACTAAAGTTCAAGTACAGGGCTGGCCCATGGACAGGCTGTGTAGCCACAGGCAAGTTGCTTAACCTCTCTGAGGCTCCTTCAGTTCCTTGTCTGCAAAAGTGGAGCAGTGGACGTCAGGTAGACGTGGTCCTAGCAAGGCTGTGGAGACCCAAGGAAGGCATGTTCCTTGCGTGGGTGCATGGACACAGTAGGTCCTGGGGTAGCTGCCTTCCTCGTGGTACCCCCTTTTAGGTGGGTGGCTTGGCAGGAAGTGCAGTGGAGATTGGCATGAAGAGGTTGTCAGAAAAAAATGAGAGGCAATGTGCATAAGCCATTTCCCATCACAAAGGATCAGAGAAAGGACTTAATGATCTTAACAGTTTTGCTCTAAGGTACTGGGGCCACAGGCAAGCTCAGGAACTCGACTCCCGTCTTTATAAGGGTGCCTCCTGCTAGGCTGGGGCGTCTGGTGGTGGGCAGCACCCCCAGGCGGGATTCTTGCTCCGATGCGACCGCAGCATGGGGGTAGGGGACGTGGGCTCTGGGATCCAAATGTCTGCTGACACAGCTGGGTGCCACAGCTCCCTAGTTCTGGGACTTTGGACACTTCAACTTCTCTCAATTCTCTGTGCCTTATTTTTCTCACCTGAAAAAGATAAGCGATAAAAATACCCGCTGCCTCCGACGACAGAGAGACAGAGCTGTGCGCTGAGCACTCGGAGCCCAGAAGCTGAGCTCGTCCTGTGAGGAGTGAACACGGCCGGCTGCTGTGATCACAGACCCGCCCCTCGCTCGCCGTCACGTGCTTGTGATGAGTGTGTGCGGCGTTCCTTCATCCGTCTTGGGGACAAGGGGTTCAGAGTGTGATCTGTGGAGAAGCTGCAGCAGAGGCTCCTGGGGCATTCATGAAGAACACCAGCTCCTGAGCCCCAGCCCAGAACCACTGACTCTGGGGCTGAACACGAGCTTCAATCCCTAGTAGGCCTTTTCTCTCTGGCCTCCAGCCAGCAGAGACAGCAGAGCTGCGGACCCTGTACAGAGGGGGTTTATTGCTGCGTGTTCTCCTTATCCCCAGTAAAACAAGGACATTTTGGGGTGGGGAGCAGGGGAGGACAATTAGCATGGAGACTTTGCTCGACCTTTATCCTGGGTTTATGGAGCTTGGAAGATTGCCTTCCTTTCTGTGGGACTGCGTAACTCACACACTCTTTCCCCCAAATAGGGCTGCCAGTTTGTTCCAGCTATTTTAACTAACTCCTTGCTATTTGCCCTCATTCTGTATCGAGGAAAGAAGAGAGTTTGGGGGAGGGGGCACCTGGGTGGCTCAGTTGGTTAAGCAGCTGCCTTCCACTCAAGTCATGATCCCAGGGTTCTGGGATCAAGCTCCACGTCGGGCTCCCTACTTAGCAGGAAGCCTGCTTCTCCCTCTCCCTGCTGCCCCAAGCTTGTGCTCTCTCTACCTCCCTCTTTCTCTCAAGAAAAAAAAAAAAGAGTTTGCTCACCAAACCTGGTTACTCCTCAGCCTCTGTTCCCGGGCATCGTCGGTGCTCTGGGACCCAGCTGCAGCATCAGGCCGGCAGCTCTCGCGTTACAGACTATCCGTGACGTAGTGTAGGTCTCCTCCCTTTAGCGCACTGGTAAATGGATTGCACCCATGGCCCATATCTTTCCCCATGCCCTGTATCTCGGATGCTGGGCTCGATTCTCTGACTCACGTTTGCCCAACACAAGCAGATTCAGATACACCGCAAAGAGAGCTCTGAAGAAGCGTCTCCATTTACACTGTGGGTCCTCCGTCCTAGCCAAGAGAACATTTCTGGGTGAGCCTGGAGGAGGAGAGACACCCAGAACATAGCCAAGGCTCTATTCAATTCTCGTGGAGACCAGCCAACTCCCAGACCCTTGAGTGAGCCCCACAGAGGTCACAAGAGCCACCTGACTGGCCACCCAGACACATGGACACTTAGTGTCTATGCCATGGAGCTTTCATTGTTACACAGCATTTTCTTCCCTTGGTGGTAGATATGATGGGAGCATCAATAATAACTAATAGATGACTTGAACTCTGCCGAGGGCAGGGTTGCCATAGCACTGCTTGCATTCCCCGGTCCTTCTCATCCTTGTGGACTATTTGTGCAATCTGATAGGAGAAAACCATTAGAAAAGCCCTCTGTGCACCTCCAGCTTGCGGCTGGCCCCCTCTCTATTCAGAATCTCTCCGATCGGCTGGGATCCATACCCTCCCCCCTTCGTTTGGTTTCCTATAGGAGCCATGGTGCCCTTGCTGGACATGTGTGGAGGGAGTGAGGCGGTGAATCAGAGAGCAGGAGAGACAATATGAATGTGTGCATGTGTGTGTGTTGGGAGTGGAGTAGCTCAGGTCCTAGTTTTATGTAGGAAAGTGTGAGATCAGTAAGGCTCTTTTGATCCAGTGAGCATTTTGGGTCCCAACCCCCAGAGCAAGCCTGTTCTCTTCCGCAGAAGGAAAATGATTGGACACAAATAATATCATTTAAGAAGGTACCGTGGGTGCTGAGGGTCTAGCAGCCCCCCATTTGGGGCACTTGCTCTACACTTGGCCCCTTCGGCCGTTCTCGTTTGTTTCTCACCCAGAGGCCGCAGGGAGAAATTGCCCTCTCCACCTTGAAGACAAAGAAACAGCTCAGAGACATCAGATGGATTCCCACAGCCACACAGCGAGGAAGGTAGCAGCACAAATGTTGATGTCCAGGGCCTCCTGACAGCAAAGAGCCTCTTGTCCACCCCATCATGCCCTGCGGGGATCTTAGCAGGCTCCGGGCCTGAGCCCGTCATTGTGTCCATGAGGAAGTCCATCCCCAAGAGCAGAGGCCTGATTTGCCCCGGCCACGCACCGTGAGCAGGTTATCTGACACCCTTCTGGGCCCTGCGGTGTGTCTGGAGGAGATCTCATGGGTCAGTGGCATCACTGAAATGCCCTGATAGGTTCCCAGCGAAGGCATTAGCACTTTCCAGGTGTGCACCTCAGCTCCTGGAAACAGGCACTAAGACGCCCAGCTTGCCAGAGCCTCTGGGCCCCTGCTGTTTTCACCCCACCAAGAGGCTGCGGAGGGAAGCCTCCGCTCTGAGCATCAGGGAGTGAGAGCGGGACCAGGGCCAGGGCGCGGGCTTGGGCTGGCTGGGCCGGATGAGGCGGGAGCAGCGGGCAGAAGCCCTGCTTGGCTAGCTGCCCCGGGCACCTGCTATCCTCCTATGTTTGCTCAGCGAGTTGGGAGAGGAAGCAGGATGCTTTCCGTTGGGCCCTGGGCGTTCCGGGCCTCGGGGGCCAGCTGCTGGGGCTGGCAGCTTCTCCGGGGACCTGTCTCTTGGGCTCTCTGTACCTCCCTGTCTCAGCTACCTGACAGGCAGGTGATAATCCCACCACCATCTAACGTGACCCTGGAGTAAGGCAGGAGCCCCCCCCACCCCCCGCTGATGTGCACGGAACAAACACTGGCAAGGGGCCCAGAAGCTCAGCATCGGGCCCCTTCAGGCCCTGCAGGGAGCCAGGCCCCTGCTGGCAGCATCCCAGCCCCTTCAAATGTCCGGCCTCCCACCATCCCAGCCCTTTTGCCACGTCAAGAAGTATTTGCTGCAGTTCTGGCCAGGAGAACACCTCCGGTGACACACTGGCCGCCTTTGATTGAACATTAGCAATGATTTAAATTCACCCAGAATTTCAGGGCAGCTCCCTTCCTGTCAGAACTGTGAGAGAAGTGGGTTCCGAGGCCCCTTCTTACGCGGCATTGCCGTAACCAGCACGCGGAGAGCTTTCTGGCTTGCAAAGGCTCACTGGTGTCAGTGCGTATCCAGTCCCGCACACCCTGCGATGAAGCACGGCCGCCCCCATCCTACAGGTCAGGTGTCTGAGGCCAGGAGACCGTGCGCTGCCCAGTCCTTACTGGTAGAGCGAGACTGGAAGCCAGGTCTTCCCCCTTAATGTTTAGGCTTTTCTCTATTTCCCTCTTTGGCATTTGCGTGCATCAAAAAAGCCGTGGGTTTTCACTCCAGGGAGTTTGTTCTCAAAATAAGGTCAGAGTAGAAAGAAAAGAATTAGTATTTCCCTGAGCTACTTCTTGTCTAGGCTCTGCTGTGTGGTGTCTCATCTAGTCTTCTGAGCAGGTTTTATTCACCCCCCACGGTGCACCCAAGACAGCCTGGGCACCCCGAGGTGAAAGGTCTTTCCCCAAGTTCCACAGTAAGTAGAGGCAGCTGGTGGAGGCAGGCCTCTCTGCCTCCCGAGGCTCGCTATTCCTCTCAGCGTGCTGTGTAGGCTTGCCAGGGCCGGCAGGGGGTAGGGGGTTGTGGTGAGGAAGACCCCACAGGTGGGAAGGCTAGGAGGCACCCAAAGCCGTGCACACTCTGCTGGCCCTTCCCCCACCCCCCCGCAGGGACCGTGTCCTTCCAGCCTCTGCTGGCCCCCGTCCAGATCCAGGGGTCTGTGGTGTGGAAGGACAGACCTCCGTGATCCCCCTGCTCTGTGACCCTCACTCACCTAGTGAAGGGGCATGTGATGGGCCCCTGCCTCCTCGGCCTGTGCTCCAAGGCTCTGGTCCTATCTGGCCTCTCCTGGTTTCCCTCTCTGTCTCCCTCATTCCCCAAGCTCTCCTGTGTGACCTGTTGTGACCCTTGATCACAAGCTGCTCTGCACGGTACCCCCGGTTCCATTTATGTGTGGCTGTCATCTCCAGGGAGAACGTGAGGACGCCTCCGGCAGGGACCAGACATGACCTTGTCTTTGGAACGGGCTGGAAAGTCGGGGCATTGAGATGGTGGGATCCCAGTTCCCTGCCCATGTGGCCGAGGGCAAGGTGTGCATTATCTCCGCCAGTTAAGTGACTACTTCCTTCCCCCTGATGTTCTCTTGTGGCAGTTACAATGAACCCAGGTGTCTGGGGGCTTAGACGATGCCAGCCTCTCTCACTCCATGTGGTGGTGATTCCCTGGGAGCCTGTGAGACACGGTTGGAGGAGACTTTTCCTGGGGACAGGAGTCCTTAGCTGCATCATGGGCTTTCCCGCACCTACCAACATGCTGATGTGCTTGGCTGCCAGTGACGTTGACCAAAGAGACTCTGTGTGCCAAGCACAGAGGCTTGGGGGTGAACCCATGCTCGAGGTCACAGTTGGGGACAGAGTCAGGAAGGGAGCCCAGGCCTTCTGTCTGTGGGTCCCACATGGGCACCTAACTGCTGTGCCATGGGACAAGGCTCTTCCCTGCCCTCAGCCCAAGGGACCCAGGCCTGTAGGAGCTGCCACCAAGCAGGGTCACTGAGACAGGACCCCTGTCATTCCGGCTCATGGCCGGTCCTCGGCGCTCCTGAGTGTCTGGCTCATAGTGGGTGTTGGTCCACATTCGGTGAGTGGAGAAATGAGCGAATGAGTTCTCTGAAGTGCATAGATGCCTACTGGAGTCCTGGGGGTTCCTAACAGGCACAAGGGGCTGCTCCCAGCTACCCGCCACCTGCCTCGGCCCAGCCTCCCCCACCCTCAGGTTCCTCATTGTGCGGGCGCCCTGCTGGGACCTCCTGCTGGGACCTCCTGCTGGCTCCGCAGTGCCAAGGTCAGCTCGCATTGCTCGCCGCAGCCCTCCCTCCGCTGCCTCCCCTTTCCCGCCCTCCGTCCCGCCACAGGCTCCTGCCAGACCAGCCCACATGGCCTCCTTTTGTTCTCCCATCTCCATCTCAGGCGAGCCAGCCTAGCCGGGTCCCCCAGCTTGCTTGGCACAGCCCTTGAAGCCTTGACAGCCAGTGGAGCTGGCCCGAGTACACAGGGGCTGGGGCTGCGGCTGAGGCCAGGGCAGGGCCCCGGGAGGCTCCTGCCCACCTTGCCACCTCCCTGGGCCTGGCTGTTCCGGCGCCCAGTCCTGCAGGGACAACAGTGCCTGGGTGTTTGCCTCGATCGGCATGGACCTTTATCCAGGGCTGCTGGCTGGACTGTTCCCACAGCCCCGAGCCCTTTCCCAGGCCTTTCCTGTAGTAAAGCCCAGTTCTGGTCCCCACAGAGGAGAGCGAGCATTCATGGGGAACAGCCTGGCTGGGTTCTTAGCTCTCTACGTGGGGTGGGGAGCAGAAACGCAGGCTTTGGCTACACGCGTAGCTTGAGCACCTCACTCTACCGTGGCTAGCTGTGGGGCTTACCTACTTTGTGCCTCAGTTTCTCTTCTGTATGCAGGGAGAACAGAATGTCCAGTGCATGGATGTCCAGGGAGGAGGGATGAGGTGCTGATGGTCAGCACTGTAAGCATTTGATAAGCAGTTGCTGGGATGTGTCATTGTTATTGGTGATGTTCACGGAGTTTGCTGAGCCTTTGAGCACTGGACAGAGCCAGAGCCAGTACCTGAGCCCAGCTTGCCCTCTGGGGGCCTGGGCTGATTCCCTGTCCCATCAGGCACCTGCCAGGTTTGCCCAGGTGCTTGGGGGACAGCTGACACCCAGACTCTTGTCCATGGAGGTGTCTGTGGTTCCCTGAGGCAGACGTAGCAAGAAGGTGTGTTCCATCAAAACAGGGACCGAGTCTGCCTGCCTCACTCTTGTATCCCCCGTACCTGTCATGGGAGCGCCTTGCTAACAGTCATTGAGTGAATGAACCACATTGTCTACTGCCCTTTGATCCGTCTTGCTCACACCTCATTCTGGCATTCAGTGTGTCTCCACACATGGCCCTCGCACTAGCTTGTGTACTCCTGAGGACAGGACCAGGTCAGACTAGCTTTTTATTTTTTTAAGATTTTATTTATTTGAGAGAGAAAGCAGGAGAGTGAGAGGGACAAGCAGACTCCCTGTTGAGTAGGGAGCCCAATGCAGAGCTTGATCCCAGGACCCTGAGATCATGACCTGAGCGGAAGGCAGACACTTAACCAACTGACCCCCCAGGCACCCCAGGTCAGATTAGCTCTGAATCCCGCAGCCAAAGGGCCTGGAGCAGGTGCTCGGTACTTGAATATTGGAGAGTGGATGCAGGGATCTCTGCACTCTGGATTTCAGGCAGTGCCCTCACCACAGAGCTTTTCTGAACCCTTTCCTCACATGCAGAGGTCAAGTTCCATGGCCCCATCAGTTGCCAGCGATCCACCTGTCACCATGGGTCCAGGAGCAAGCTGGCCATCGGCCCCTGCCTGGCTCACGTGGGCTGTTCTAGAGCAGACCATGCAGCTGAGGGTTCAGTAACTCCTGCAGTGGTTACAAGGCCAGGCACCTCCTCTTTGCAAGTCTCCCGGGCCACCTGGTCAGGGTTTGGGGGCTGGAGGGGAGGGACCCTGGCACGGCTTCTCCCTGTAGTTGCTGCCAGCAGAGCCTCTAATACCGTGGGCTGCCGACCCAGCCGAGTGCACCATGGAGGACGAAAGCTGCAGAAGCAGCTCAAGTGAAATGAGAACAGCCTGGGAACCGGCAAAGAGCTTATCAGCCTTGGGTGTGGGAAAGCATGGGGGCACGCTCTGGGGCCTTGCTGTGGCCTGCCCATCGCCTGCGACCCTGGGGTAACAGGCACCACATTGCCTTCAGATCGAGGCAAGTCCCTTGACGTTTCCCAGAGCCCTCGTGAGGATTCAAGGAGGTGAGACACTGAACGTGCCTGCTGTGTGGTTGTCTAAGCGTCGTACGGGCGGCAGCCCCAAGAGGGGAGCTAACCGTACGGAGCCTCCCCTATGTGCCAAACACTGTTTTAACTGCTTTGTGTGTATTAACCCATGGGATCTTCATGATGACACCGCAAGGAGGGAGTACTATGATCATCGTTTTATAGATGAGAAAACGGAAGCCCGGAGATGTTGACTTTGGCCGGCTCCCTCAGGATGGTGGACTGAGGCTCTGCATCAATCCCATGGTGATCGCAGACCCTCTTGTGAATGTGGTGGGGTCACAGCTCCCGTTCACCAAGAGCAAACACTCATTTGTCTCATTTAATCTGCACAGTGGCCCTCAAAGGTCCTTATTATTACTCTCAACCTACAGATTGAATTTAAGACTTATTGTCCCAGTAATGCCACGTTTCAAGCAACAGCATCTCACTGTTCTGATAATAAGCATTTATTGCTTGCAAATCTGGGCTGGTTGGCTGAGTGGCTCTGCTGATCTTGGCTGGACATCCCCTGTGTCTGGGCTTGGCTGTGGTCGGTCCGTCTAGTCTCTGTGGGGTGACTGATGTGTCTCAGCTCTACTCTGTGTGTCTTTCATCTCCTGGGCCAGCAGACTATCCCACCAACGTCCTGAAAACTGGCACTTCATGTAAGGGGGGAAGTCAGTACTATGATTCCTGGGGCTTCATGAGCTTTCTCAAGGTCGCCCGAGAAGTGGCTCAGCCACGAGTGATTGTCCTCAGCCTGTCTCTCGGGTGCATGTGTGGAAGAGCCCGAACCTGTACCCAGGTCCGACTCAGGAGGAATGCGCAGCTAGTTAGTGGACTCAGTGTTTCTTGGAGGCTGGATGCTGGGAAGAAAAGATGCTGTAAGACAGAAAAACAGTGACCTTCTCTTCTAAGGGGTGAGGAAAGCCTCTGGTTCCCCACAGTCTTCCCTCTGGATAGCCAACCCCATAGACCATAGGAGATGGTTCCCTTGAGACCCCAGATTCTCTCTTGAGACCCTTGGGACAGGGGGCTTCCCAAACACCCGTGACATGGAGCAGCGAGGCCTGTCAGCTGTATAATAGCCGTAGTTCAGGGCTGGGGCCTCACCCATTAAATAGCCAGCCTTGAGGATCAAAACCAAGTCAGGGATCTGATTTTGAAAATGGCTTCAAAGGAAGGGATTCCTCATTGTATGGTTGGAGCTGTGGCTCCTCCTCCTTTGTCCCCCCTTCACCATGGCAGAGTCCCAAGGAATAAAAATGCCAAACATAGTCTTTGAGCTCTGTCTCAGAGGCTCCTCGGGGCCTCTACCCCGCTGCCCTGGACCCCTCACCATGCTTTGCTTGCTTTCCCAGACCAAGGTGCGTGTCTGAGGGGACTGCTGGGAGACCAGACTGGAAGGCTGGGCAACCACCTACTTTGACCTCACCTCCCTAGAGGGAGGAGGCATCACCATCTGTGCCTCTCTTTGCCTTGACCTTTGACCTGAGAAAGGCCCAGTGCAGAGCCTCCAATAGGGAAGACACACACAAGAGACCACCCTCTCCCTATTCCTCTCCCTCCTCCCTCTTCCCGCCCTTCACTCACTCTGCATTGTGTGTGCCAACCATCAACCTGGGTGTGTATTTTTCCCAGTGAGCTAAAGGTTTATGAAGAAGATCCCCTTCGGCCTGTAAGAACTCGAGTGTTCTTTCATCCCTGGAAAGCTCTTCATCCTTCAGGACCTCGTAGCAGAGCCCAACGTCCTGAAAACTGGCACTTCATGTAAGGGGGGAAGTCAGTACTGTGATTCCTGGGGCTTCATGGGGCTTCAAGGGGCTTCACCCCCACAGCTGGGGCCACTGACCTCCGTGTCAGGGTGCGGCCTCAGCAGGACACCGTCCCGGGCCACAGAGCGCTGCCAGCACTGGTCGGGTTTATCTGTGTGTGTGTGTGTGTGTGTGTGTGTGTGTGTGTGTCTGTCCACCAAGCCCTCTGAGGACAGTGACAGTAGCTCCATCATCTCTCTGTCCCCAGGGCCCGCCCCTGGGCCTAGCACGTGTAGACGTCACTTCCCTGAGCAGAGTGACTCCTTGAATATGACGGCAAGTGGGTTACTGTTGCGTCAGCAGAGGGCTTGGGCTCCACATCCTTAGCTCCGAGTTAGAAGCTGGAAAGCCCTCCTGTCACACCAGCTGCAGACAAAGCCTGTGGCTCCAGGGACACAGTTTAACCCTCACGCTTGGCAGATTTGTGCCCTCTCAGAAAGAGCCCAGCCTGAGAACTCGACAGACTCAGAAATCTTTTCTCTGCCTTTTCCCAGCTGGTGACTTTTGCCTTGTGCCTCTGTTTCCACACCTGTGAAATGAACGCGGAAACAAACGTTTCCTCCCCCCCCCCCCCCCCCCCCGCCCCGTATGGCTGAAAAGAATAGAGATCATTGTTGGCAAAGCTCAGGCTGAGCTGCCGCTCTCACTGCCGCAGGCTTTGTCCTGAGAAGGGACCATTTCTACCGTTTCTTGGCAGGGGAGAGGAGGGCGGGGCGGGGGTGGGGTGGGCACCCAAGGCTTTTTGTGGCAAAGCGGCAGTTACCTGGAGGCTTCTGGAGGTGTCCTTTCTTTTGCAGTGAAAGTGCCCGCATCGAACACAGCAGCGAGCCAGCTGGCCGCCCCAGCCCTGCCTGGATTCCCAGGAAATCCGCAGGAAGGAGCTGCCTGCTGCCCCCGGCCTGCTGTGTAGACAGCGGTAGCTGTGGGAACACACAGGGACGGGAAAGCAAACACACTGCACACTGGGGATTCCGCCCTTGGGCCTGTAAGGAGCCGATACTTGGCAGTTTGTAAGTGTGCCCAGTGGCAGCATAGCTGCTAGGGAAACCTCCGCTCACTCTCGCCCTTGTGGGGGCTCAGCGACGACGCAGACTTTGGGATTGTGTGCGCACGCCGGGCCCTCCCTTCTTCTTCCCTGCTTTCCCTTCTTCTGCATTTCCTGGGCACTTACCGTCTAGCGGGCATCACGCTATGTGCTGGCGCTAGGAGGAAGGGTGACAAGTGGTGTGGGACAAAGACAGAGCAACACCCGTGGTTAGCCCCATCATGGGCCCCCAAAGATCTCCACATCCAAATCTCCAGAACCTGTGCCTGCCACTTTGTAAGCCAGAGGGGTTTTTGGCAGAAAAGATGAAGTTAAGGAACGTGAGATTATCCTGGCATATCTAGAAGGAGCTAATGTAATCCTTTTTTTTTTTTTTTAAGATTATGTATTTATTTATTTGAGAGAGAACGAGAGAGTGCACAAGAGGGGAGGGGTCAGAGGGAGAAGCAAACTCCCTGCTGAGCAAGGAGCCTGACACGGGACTTGACCCTAGGACTCTGGGACGACGACCTGAGCTGAAGGCAGTTGCCCCACCAACTGAGCCACCCAGGCACCCAGATCTAATGTAATCGCAAGTGTTCCTAGGAGAAGGAAGCAGAGTGAAATGTGACCCTGTGACCGTGGAAACCGAATGATGTAGCCAGGAGCCCAGGAATGCCTGCAGCTTCTAGAAGCGGGAGACATGAGGACCATATTTTCCCTTGAAGCCTCCAGAAGGAACCACCAGCTTGCCTGCCCCCTTGATTTTAGTGTCTTAAGACTTGTTTTGGTCTCCCGACCTTCAGAACTGTAAGAGAATGAATTTGTGCTGTTTTTTAGCCATGAGGTTGGTGGTGATTTGTTACAGCAGCAACATAGGACAGATCATTGCCATACTGTATGATGACGAAGGAACCCATAGTGGCTCAGTGGTTCAGAGCGAGATCCCTGGAGTCCCAAAGCCCTGGCTTAATGGCTTAAGTCTGTTTCCACCTTCCATCGGTTGAGGGGCCTGTTGGTACATCACTTTTCAAAGCTGCTCATCCCTGCCATGTGCCTCCTCCTTCGTCAGCAGGATGCTGGGTCTGGGGGTGCCAGTGGGGCTGCCCAAGTGCAGGGTTACAGCTGGAGAGGCTCCTGAGCTGGCCCTTTTGACAGAGAATGGTGGGACCAGCAGGTGTCATGGGTTTTCTTGTCACCTGATCTTCCCAAGGTAGTGCAATTTACAGAAATGCCCAGTTTTTCCTTTTAAGCTACTCTTGAATATGTATCTCACCCCTGCTATGTGCTCAGCATCGTAGGGGTGAGCAGAGTGTGTGGAGCTGCCACAGGCCATCCAGGCGTCCCGGGTTCGGGCTCCTTCCTTGGCACAGTCGGTGTTGATGCTGCTCGGGATGGTCTGTTGCAGACCCCTGCTGGGATTCTCACTTGACAACAGGCCACCTGGACCCCTTTTCTCATGGCAGAGTCCGCTGCACCATTCCAGGGGTGCAGAGATCGAGGAACCCCAGGCAGTGGGCAGAGCTCAGGCTGCTCAGAACCAGGCATTCCAGGGAGGCTCTGTGGCAGCCACACTCCTGAGAAGTTGGAGCCCTTGTGCCCATATTACAGACTGTGCTCTGTAGCGCTGTGACTGGGTAACACTCTTTCTCCTCTAATCCCACACATCCATTCAGAGGTGAGGGATCATTCTCGCCGCTTGCACCAGGGAAAATTGAGGAACAGAGAGGCTGACTTGCCTGTGGTCACACAGAGAGTAAGAGGTGATCCCAGATGTGATTTTTGGAGTTTATACTCTTTGGTTCTGTAATAGATTTAGGGGAGAGAGGAAGGGTTTGCATTGATTTGTTTTGCTATAGGGTATCTCCAGCCCTGTACCCCACTACCCACCACTGGAAATAATGTGTCTTTGTCTCCCTGTTGTCATCAGAGTCTGCCTGCATTCCTGCCGCCATGTCAGCAGGGGTGTTGGAGAGCGAGCAGGCAGCCTGGCAACATCTGGGTCGTGAGATGCATCCATCTAGAGGGCAGAGCTCATTGCAGTTTTAGCATATGTACCAGCTGGGCTAAGGAGCCCACGAAGATGGGGAGCCGCCAGCCAGCCCAGATTCTCGGTCCCGGGCCCTTCATCTTGTTGTGCCTACGTGACGCTCTCTGAGAGGTGACGACACACAGCCCCTGTGTTCACACCGGAGCATGAGACCAGGGCTTGCTGTGAGGTTCTGTCGGCCAGTGGGAGAGGGGTGCAGTCTGCTCCAGGACAGAGAAGGTGCTAGGCGGTTCAGTGAGTACCCGCTGTGTCCCCAGGCTGTCTCAGGCCGTCTCATAGGCTGTCCCATGAAGCCCTGCCTCCCCTCTCAGGCAGACTTTTCACCCCTATTTCTCAGGTGAAGCAACCTCAAGCCCGGAAATTTAAGTATTTGCCAAAGCATTTACCTAAGGGGCAGAGGAGCTAGGGTTCACCTGGGATCCTCCTGACTCCTCAGACCCTCCTTTTTACACTCTAAGCAGCTCGCTGATGTTATAAAAGGCAGTTCAGATGCTTCCCTGGAAAATGGGAGCAATGTAAAATACAATGGACCTTACCTATTTACACTAATTAAATGAGGAAACAAGTTCATCATTGCCATCCATTGCTGTAATGAGGCCAGAGGACAGCAGGTGCGTGGATGGGGTGCCCGTGGCAGTTGGTAGGATGTTTGGAATGGGTTTTGTTAGCGTAGGACGCAGAAATACCTTGACGGTGTCTGCATCTTTTCATGCCATTACTTCATTTGCCAGTTGTATCCTAAGGGGATAGTTCGAAGGAAGAAAAAAAGCCTATTTTGTGCAAATGTCTATTAAATCACGATTTTATTATTTGTTTTGATGATGGAAAATTTCAGACATCTAGGAAAGTAGAGAGACTGCTATAATGAGCACTTATATACACCACTTCCCCATTTTAACAGTTACAAATGTTTGCTTTATTTACTTCATCCTTTTTGTTTCCAAAATATTTTCAAGTAAATGATAAGACATCGTGATATTTCATTTCCAGATATTTCAGAGTAACTTCAGTTATGATAATGAAAAGTTGAAACCAAAGTTGATTGAATGGAGACTGTTGAGATAAATATGATTATCCACCTGGTCCAATATTTTAAGACCCTTAAAATTATCATTTTGAAGTTCTTATTACAAGCTTTCTTAGAGCTCAACACTTTGTCTTTTTGTAGGACTTACCATAGTTTCGAATAAGGTCATCGTTTGGTTGTTTAATTAGGGTCTGTTTCCCTTACTTCTTTGGTGGTGACAGTGTCCTTTTTGCTCACCATTTTGTCTTAACTGCCCATGAAGGTGCCTGGCAGATAGCAGGTGTTAAATAAAATTGGTTGAATGAGTGCCAAACGAGCATTTTGAGATCCTTGAAATGACATGCTGAGTGATGCAGGCCGAGCACATCATCTCATATGAGTACAATGTGCAAATGCGTGGGCATGTAGATGACTTCCAGAAAGGCCACTTTGGGAATTTCAAGTTTTCATGCCAGCATGATGGGAGATACTGGCGAGATTTGCTTTCCTGCTATGGTTTCCGTCACGTGGTTGTAAGAGTGCAGAGTCCATCAGCCACTGCCGTGCATTCCTCTTACTCTGTGTGGTGCAGGAGAGAAGGAATGGGGGTCTGTCGTGGGAAGTCTCGGCTTCTAAGCTCGCACTTCCCTACCTCACCGTGAGTCCCTGGGCAAGCGCCGAACCTCACAGGGCTGAGTCCCTGCAGCTTGCAAGTGTGGGAGTGGCTCCTGCTCCTCTG
The DNA here is from genome assembly GCF_964662115.1 of Mustela nivalis. NCBI lineage: Eukaryota > Metazoa > Chordata > Mammalia > Carnivora > Mustelidae > Mustela > Mustela nivalis. The sequence goes on along the minus strand of NC_139021.1, from coordinate 12,845,339 downwards.
CATTTCTGTAATTGTCATGCACGGTGCACAGATAAGGGCGAACATTGCAAAATGTTGCCTGAGCGGGCGCCTCCCAGTCTTCCCCACCATGATGTTTGGCCCTGCAGCTGCCCTGATCCCCCCTGACAGAGAGCCCGAGAGCAGATCTACTGAGTGTACTGTGCAGTGAGGGTTGTCTTAGGGGTCCATCTGGAAATCCCTGCTGATTGTAGACAGGAAGGTGACGGCTAATTAACTCTGAGAGCTTCCTCCATGCTCACCCATCTCACTTACTGACGAGTCCATCAGTCATCCAGCGGTATTTACTGCACTGGGCCGGTGTGTTCATTAGCCCTTGGCAGCTGTCCACCCTGCCCAGACTCTGGATTTTTAAGTGGCACTGGAGTCTGTGGACATCTGGTCCTTGGGGTCACAAGGGAGGATGAAGGTGGTTCAGCCAGGGGCTGGGGATGAGGGCCAGGATCATCACCTTCCAAGGAGAACTTTTAGTAGAGGAATCCTGGCTGACTCTCCCCTCTCCTTTCTTCCCAAAGAATCTACTCAGGATGTTAGAGCCCATGTGGGTGTCCCAGAGTGGCCATAACAAAGCACCACAAACTTGGCTTACACAACAGAATTTCATTCCCTCACGGTTCTGGAGGCCAGAAGTCCCAAGGCAAGTCCCAAATCAAGTTAGGAATACCCCAGTCTCCCTCCGAAGGCTCTAGCGGAGGATGCTTCCTTGTCTCTTCCTGGATTCTGGTGTAGCCAGGAATCCTATAGCTTCGGGTCCTTGGCTTGTGGACTCCATCCGGGACTTCTCTCCTGTGTGTGTGTGTGTGTGTGTGTGTCTCTGCACCTCTCTCTCTTCCTAAGAGCACCAGTCCCCGGGTTTAGGGTCACACTAAATCCCGCTATGACCTTAACTCAACACGACAGCATCTGCAAAGAGCCCATTTCAAGACAGGATCACATTCATAGGTACTCAGGGTTAGGATTTCAGAATATCTTTTGGGGGGATACAGTTCAACCTGTAACAGAGCCCAAAGCAAAAGCAGTACCTTTTGCTCCTGACTGCCAGTGCTAGTCCCCGAAGGAGCTCTGCCTAGCGTGTGTATAGATGGACGGATTTTTCACGTGGGACCCGGATGGGTCCCTTCTTGCTCATCATCCTTTTTGATTCTGTAATAACTCTATCATGCATGTGTTCAGGCCCACAAGACATACTTTTGGGCCACCTACTGTGAGCCCTCACCTACACCTGGTTCTGGAATAGAAGGATATAAAAGGCCAGGGATTTTCAGTTGGTCAAAAAGTCTGCCAGAAGCTACCCCTTCCTTTCCAGCCTATACACGCTGAGCAGCAGTCCCTAGTCAGGCCATCAGAAATGCCTTTGGCAGGGCGCCTGGGTGGCTCAGTGGGTTAAAGCCGCTGCCTTCGGCTCAGGTCATGGTCTCAGGGTCCTGGGATCGAGTCCCGCATCAGGCTCTGCTCAGCAGGGAGCCTGCTTCCCTCTCTCTCTCTCTCTCTCTCTCTCTGCCTGCCTCTCCATCTACTTGTCATCTCTGTCTGTCAAATAAATAAATAAAATCTTTAAAAAAAAAAAAAAAAGAAATGCCTTTGGCTACTGCCAGATGTTCCCTGGGGGGTGAGGGACAACCGCGTAGCCCAGCGAGGCCCCACCTTTGCAACTCCAGAAATCCCTTTTACTGATTTGCCCTCGTCTCAGACAATTGCTCCAAATAAGCAGGCGTCACTTGTCCGGGAGTCCTTGGCCCACCTTCTTACCTAAAACCCACTTTCTTACCTAAAAATAATCCCCCCATTGGTGTCTCTGATCCTTGCAACTGGAATGAGTTAGTACTACATTCTGGCCGGTATCAAGCAAAGAAGCTTGACGTTTGGGGAGCTCTCTGGACTTACTGAAAATGAAACAGAAGGTGCAGTTTCCGGTAGAATTTCTGACCAGTTGAAAAACAGCCCAAATACCCGCAGTGACGAATCCCGGATAGGGACTTCCTCCACCGCCTGAAATCACGTTTTGGATCCAGTGTCTGTGGACGGTTCCTTAGAGCTCCGGATTTCTCCAGGAATCTCCATCCTGTCCCCTCTCATGCGCCTGAGGGGCGTTATTATTCAGTGCAGATTTACTCCGCGCTCGCCACGGGGCTGGTGCTTCTCGGGGTGCAAGGGTGCCGTGGGGAGCAGCGCTTGTGGCCACGGCAGGAACAGGACCCGTGGTGACCATCAGGAGGCTGTGGGAGAAACAGTCGAAATCCCCGCAGTGCCCAGTGCTGAGACAGAGGCGCGGCCCTTTGCTGGGCTCGAGGGCAGGGCTCTCTGGAACTGCAAGACCCTGTAAGTAATCAGGTCACCCTCTCGCCGGTCTTCCGGCTCAGCCCTAGCTTGGTTCCCTTCAGAGCCCCGTTCCCACCAGTTGCCCCTCTAGGGAGAGTCTCGTCATGGCTTAGAACACGCTCTGTAGCAGACAGTGTCCTAAAAACCGAGAGGTGTTTCTGAGAAGGGGTGAGGGCCAGTCTCACTGGGCCCCGTGAGAGGAGGCCCCAGAGGGACCTTGGACCTCCCCTCCTTGCCCGTGCACCCTGCTGAGTGGCTGGGCAGGTCCTCTGAAGGCAGCCTCTTGCGCTCTGCAGGATGAAGGATGTTGACTCCTCTCTCTGTCCCTAAGTCTTCAGCTAATGCCTCAAAACATGGAAGGGACCATGCAGACTTTGAACCTTTGTCCTCAGATCCTGTCAGAGGGGGAAGGGGCACAGGAGGATGGGAGGGGGTGGTCGGCTTCCTTGCCACGCCATCCCACTGGTTCCTCCTGGCCATGACCAAATGCAGTGTTTTCTTTCTGTGTCTGTTGCCTGGATCCCCCCAGGCGGGGATGTGTGGACCGGCCATCTCACGGCAGCGAGCGCTCAGAGGTTGCCATGCACCTGTACAGGTTCTCACCTCTCCTCCTTCCTCCCTCCGCCCACCTCTCCTTACCTGGAAGCCACTTGATTCTTCTCTTAAAATGCACTTCAGAGAACAAGCCACACCAGCTGCCTTTGGAAGTCTTTCAAAGACACGAATCCCCGCCTGTACCCTCCTCTCCTTTAGTTAGCACTGGGCATGGCTGCCACCCACATTGTCCTCCAGTTTCCGTACTCATGCCTTCAGGGTCCTGGCTTGGTTGTAAGGCCGGTGGTGCTGGCTAGGCTTCAGGAAATGCCCCAGGTGGGCACAGCGAGATGGGCAGGCGTTCCCCCAGGGAAAAGGCAGGCTAGCCACAAAAAACAGAAGAGAGTCAGGGATGAAATTGTTCAGAGAGGGTGGGGCAGGGACGTTGGCTCTTCTCTATTGAGTTGGGGCTATTGGAGGCTGCTGAACAGATCTGACTTGCTTTTAACTGGCTCATTCCAGCCACTCTGCTGAAAGTTGACCAAGGGTAGCAAAGGTGGGAATAGGAAGACCAGTTAGGAGGCTCGGGCAGAAACCCAGGGCTTTTGCAGAAATCCAGGGAAGGAGTGACAATAGTGTGTACATGGTAGCAGAAGAAATCACAGGAAGGGATCAGATACGAATGTATCACGAATGTAGCATTTGCTGATGGCTTGGATACAGAGTATCCGATAAAGGATAATCCTACGGTTTTACCTTGAGCAAGTAGAGAGTGAAGTTCCGTTCATTCTTTTTAGGGGATCAGTGAGGGGATTGGAAATGTGTGTTTTGTTTGTTTGGCAGGTAGGAGTCCACTCATTATGTTTGAGATGTTCATCAGACATCCAAAGGGAGATATTCAGGAAGTAGCTGGATATGTGCATCTGAAATGTGAAGATTAACTCTGTGTGTCAGAGGGCTCCTTGACAGGCTCAGTCGGTTAAACGTCCTGCTCTGGATTTCAGCTCAGGTCATGATCCCGGGGTCTTCCCAGCCTCTATACCTCAGTGAGTCAGTTCCTTACTTACGTTTCTGTTGCTCTGAAGAACCTGGACTGATGCATGGAGTAAAAGGATAGTAGTATCCTTTTGGAAGTATTTTGGAGTCCTATTACTTAAACCAAGAGACTGGTGCGATCCCCAAGAGGGCAAGTGTGAGCAGACAGGAGCAGACCACTGGGCTCTCCAGCACGTGTGTGTGTGTGTGTGTGTGTGTGTGTGTGTGTGTTTAATATACACTGACCACTTACTATGTGTTGACATCCCCCAGGACTGGTTGCTGCCCTCTATCTCCTTTTTTGTTCGGGAAGTTTGGGAAATGATCCCCAGGGGACCTTTATTTATTATTTGACTGATCTGTTGCAATGTGTCAGCCTCCCCAGTGTTCTGGGCGTCGGCATGGCACACAGCTCTTCCTTCTCCTGTGTCAGAAATTGATTATTCCGGCATCTTCTTTCCCGGACATTTTCAGTTCCCCTGACCTCCCAGCCTCTCGAAGCCATTTTGTGTCTCCTGATACTGAGTAATTCCATTTATTGAAACATGTGGAGCCTCCTTACTGGCAAGGGTTGGTAAAAATAGTTCTGCAGCCCCAAGGGACAGGGGCATTTGAACTTGGTGACTTGAAAAACGTTTGGTGTGAATAATGAAAAGTGCAGGACCCTGCTGATGAATTTCCCTCACCCTCTTTGTTCCTTGTTTTTTGTGTTTTTGTTTTGTTTTGTTTTGTTTTGTTTTGTTGGTGGGGGGCGGGGGGGCGGCAAAATGTTTAACCCGTATTTTCCAAGAACCCTGTAGGTAGGTTTCTGGGGACAATTGATTTTTGGGGAAGTATTGTTCCTCTGGATGTGGAAACCATGAAGCAAAGAATAACATTGAGCAAGAGTCCTCCTGATGACCAGGCCTGGGCTGATTATGGTGTGTTTGGGTCACCGTGTGGTAGGAGGTATCCTGCTGCTGCCTGAGCTGCACTTTGACCCCAGAAGCCTTGTTCTAGCCACATGTCAATGGATCATCTAACTTCTAAGGCTGCAACTGATTCAAACTGGCAGCCAGAAGAGACACAGGTCTCTGTGTGAGGAATATGGAGTTCTGATCGCCTCCCGCCCCTGGCTTGCTGTGTGACCTTGGGTATGTCTCCTGACCTCTCTCTGTGATGAGTTTGGGCTGGGTGACCTCGGAGGGAGGAGATGGTGGCCAGAGGGAGGGTGCAGGCCTGAATAAGCACCCCCCCACCCGCCCCAGCACCCAGCTAGCTACTGTATTGTGTGGCATCATGGCTGCCGAGTTAGTTTTTGGACTTTGTACTGTAATGAAATTTCCTGAATTTTAGATGCGGACAACGAATTCAGAAATACAACATCCCCTGCGTGAAACCTGTAGCCAGACAGAGCCTGTAGGTCCTCATTTACAGCTCAGTGGGAGGGCGTGGTCCTTCATGAGTTACCACAGGCGGGAACCCTGGAGGTGACCGAAGCTCCTTCCAGTTATTTTGTCTTGAAATCAGTACAAGTATTTTCAAGGAACTGGGGGTGAGGGGCAAAGCTAGACTGGAAGCTGAATCACAAGATTGCTGTGGCCTAGAGCCCCAGAGAGAGGACATGGCCTTCCTTTCATCGTGGGCGGAAATGTCAGCCTGAGGCAGTGGGCTGGGTCAGCTGATCTCCGTGGAACTTACACACCTCCCCCCACCCCCGCAGCCCTGGGTCCGCTGGCTCCACGGGCTGCAGAGCATTCTGAGCTGCAGACAATCGAGTATTTCAATATACTCGTTCTTCATTGAACAGTATCTCTTACAGGTCTTTTGTGGGTGTGTGGTGTGTGTGTGTGTGTCTGTGTGCGCGCATACATACACACACATACACACACCACACACCCTTTGTTCTTTTTTAGCTGCTGCATAGTATTCCCTAGTTTTTTCGGCTGTTCTGTGGGCATTTTACATTTATCCTCTTCTCCCTTTTATCTCTATTTCCCATGATTTCATCCCATAGGCATTTTCTTTTTAACCCTACACTTCACACCTTCCTTTTCTCTCCCTTCTCTCTCTCCCTTCTTCCTTTTCTCTTTTCCTTGCTTCTATCCACCTGTGGATCCATTCATCAAACATGCTGGGCCTACCGGTGCCAGGTGTAGGGGCAGAAAACTGAGGCCTGGCCTTCAGGAGCTCCAATCCAATGGGAAGTCAGAGAAGAAACACATCACGGTGAATCCCCAGAAGCAAGTTCTTCAACAGTTTTTGTTTTTACTTGTTTTTAAAATTTTATTTATTTGACAGAGAGAGATCACAAGTAGGGAGAGAGGCAGACAGAGAGAGAGGAGGAAGCAGGCTCCCCACTGAGCAGAGAGCCCGATGCGGGGCTCGATCCCAGGACCCTGAGATCATGACCTGAGCCGAAGCAGAGGCTTAACCCACTGAGCCACCCAGATGCCTCGTAATGTTCCTATTTCTAAGATGAGGGCCCTGAAGTTCAGGGAGGTATAAATCCTAAGGCAGAGCCTCAGGCCCGGGTCTGTGATGTCCAACACCTCACACCTCTGCTCCTCCGATGCTGTTTTATTTGGATTCCAATTAATATTGAGCCATAAGCCGAGGCTGAGTGCTGTGCCTGATTGTGTTTCTGGTCTGCTGCTTACGGTGCGTAAACTGTCTCCAGATGCAGACGCTGTGCTGGGAAGAGGTGTGTGAGAGAAGATACCCTGGGTTGTCATGCTGAGCCGTGGGCAAGGAGCCCGAGGGTTAGGAGTAGCCCTGTTCTGGATCAGGACGTGCTCCTTGCCTCTTAACTGCTGTGGGATCTACATCCAGTAACTAGCCTCTCGAAGCCACAGGTTCCCTATTTGTAGGTTGGAGCTAGTACCCCTATTTGGAGGGGACACTGAGGGTTTGAGACTGTTTAAAGAGAAAACACAAAGCATGCTGACTGATGTGTAGTTGGCCAGCAGCGCAGGATGGCTATTGTGTTGTCACATTTTAGTTCATAGTGTTGTATCTAAATGTTACTTCTTTGTTTGCCTTGTCTTTGTCCTTCCGGAGGGAGAAGACCAGGCCTTACACCTTGGCATCCCATGGAATCCAATGGGGGGCTCGGTCCCAGCACCCTGGGATTGTGACCTGAGCCAAAGGCAGAGGCTTAGCAGTCTGAGCCCCCCAGGCGCCCCGCATCCCCACCTCTAACAAACCCAGTTCTTGGTACATGGTGATTGTATGCCCACTTCAGGGTACACGCAAGAATGAATGCAAAACCAGGCTTGGGCCAGGGGTCTGCTGGGGCCATTTCTGGCCAGTTGTCGAGGGACGTGTTTCCTGGAGTCTTATCCCGGCTTGTCAGATCTAGGCCAGGACAACGGTCCTGGTTCCATTGTTCCCAGATAACATTTCCTATCTTAACGTCTCCCTGGAGCCGCCCTGGGCCCCACCCCGCCCTCCTGGCCTATCACTGATCCCCACTTGGGCCCTGACAGGTTCCATTCCAGCCTGCCAGGAACAAAGCTTTCATGTGGTCAGCACCGCTCCTTGTCTCCTCCCCACCCTCGTTACAACACTTGTGGAAGGAGGCATTTCTCTCTCTGGAACTTTCCACATTGCAGGGAGGACCTAGGAAATGTGAAATAAAGTTCTTTACCAGAGCCTGACCCTTTATGCTGTGGCCTGTGTCTTCCTGCTTACACCTCACAGACACCTGGTCTGATGGGCAGATCAGTTCTTATCCCTGACCTGCCCTAGACAAAGTTGAAGACAAAAGGCTTGGGGTCTGCAGAGCCTACCCAGTGACCAGGTCTGTGCACCGCACCCACGCTTTTTCCATCGCATGTCCCTAAGTGGCTGTCTTTTCTGGTGTTCCCTGGCCTGCCTCCTTCCAGAAGGGTTTGGATAGCTCTGTCACGGTCATCATGACCCAGGGCACTTTCAAGTTCGCTAGTCAGTGCGGCATCCCCGGAGAAGGTAAGGCGCCCAGGCATCACCCTGAGCGTTGGCAAGCAGAAACTTAGGGAGCTAGGTGCCTTTCGGAGATTACCCAACTGAGGGTGGTGGCACTTTACCGAATGCTGCCATGTTTCCCTTCCTTGTTCAGTTCGGCCCTTAGATCCGTTGTTCTCAGATGGGGTGTAACGTTGGACTCACCTGAGGAAATGAAGAATCGTGTGGCAGGAATGCCCCGCTCCTGCCTCCCCCAGCCCCCCAAAATTCTGACTTTGGAGTGAAGCCTGGGCACGGAAGTTACAACACCTCGCCAGGTGATTCTGTGGCACAGCCGTGCTGAGAGCCCATCTGACAGCACCTGCTACAGGGATGCTGGGAAGCTTGTGAGAAGCCAGTAGTCCTCAAAGTCTATTTCAGACAAGAGTTCCAGCACTCCTCGAGCAAAACCAGGACTTAAGCCTGCTCACCTTCGCTCAGATTCAGGGCAGCTCCTGTCTCCAAAGAAAGGGCAATGCTGCAAGAGGAAACGGGGAACAAGGATGATGGGAGCAGCCCCCCAGACTGTCATGTGCTGTGCCCCTGTCATGTGCCAGACACTGGTCTGAGCACCTTACATATACCAGCTTTATCCAATTCACCGTCCACACGCTAGCACAAAGAACAGGCTTCTGCTGCTGTTACCCATTTCACAGATGGGAACACTGGACTAGATAAGCAACTTGCGCAACCTGGCGGTGGCAGAGCTGAGATTTGAAGACAGATTGCTGGCTCTGGAGGCTACTGGTTTTACCACTATGTCTGCTGCTTTGCAGAATGACTTGGTAGCCATGTGTACTGAGTCCCCTGTGGCCGAGGGTCCCTTCATGGTGATGATCTACCATTCTGCTGCTCAGCAGTCTCTTGTGACTCCCATCCCATCTGTAGAGGAAAGCGAAACTTCTTAACATAGCTTGAGGGTTATCCTTTACCGCCTGGCCCCTGGGCAAGCTTTCATACTCCATGTCACACATGATGCTGAGACATCTGAAAGTCCCCTCCCCTTTCTCTGCCTGGTGACCCCTACTCTTCAATACCTAGCTCAAATAGCCTCTTCTCTGTCTTGTGCGGCAAGAGTTTGTGCCTCCTTTCCCTTTATTCCCAAAGCTCTTGGTCCCTCCCTCTATGACCATATGGATCACAGCCTTTCTCTCAGGACCCTCCAGTGGGTCTTGACTCCTTTAGAACAGAAAGGGGGTCTGCCGTACTCATGTCTGTGCGCCCCTCAGCATCCACTGCCATCTTCAGTGGATATCAACCTCTAGGTTCCTCTTCATTTCAGCCAGGGAGATAAGTGTTCTTTATCTTCTGACTATCAGAGGATTTTCTGTTTGTAATGGATGATTTTCTTCAAGGGGCCTCGGGCTCCAAAAGGCATAATTGATATTTACTGTGTTTTCCTAGGCTGTCAGGCTGTGATTTTAGTGGCATCCTGAGCTCCTGTGGAGATTTGCCTCTCTCCAGCCTTGGGCTATCTGCATTCCTGAACATCTCTGGGCCCAGAAGGAAAAGGAGAATGCTGACCAGCTCTGGGAATGGCCTGAATGAGGAGAGGTTGGTGTGTTGCTTAGTGTTCAGCTTGGTTCCAGAATGAACCCACCAGGGGCAGGAAGAATGGGGTTTTTGGCAACCAGAAGTGGAAATATGCTTGTTTCTTCATATGCTTTTGTGGAAATGGCAGGAGGTGCTCACCGGGGATTAGTAAGGCCCTTTTAGCAAGTCCCACTGAGGTCTGAGAAGGGTGGGCATGCTAGGAGCCCCCAGCTTGTCGATGCTCAGTGTCGAGACTTTGCTGCATGAGGAGAGAAAAAACGGAGTTTCTAGGACACTGGGTGAATTCTAGGAATTTACCTGCCCAGGTGCAGACGGTGTGAATAGCATCTTCATCTCAATACTGCAGAAGTGGCAAGTGATAAGACGATTTATTTATTTATTGACACCCGAAGCCCGTTTTTAATCAGATTACTGGATACATAAAGAAGCAGGAGAGACTGACCCAAACTCGGGGGAAAAGAAAGTCAGCAGTTAACAGAATACAACTGAGCCAAGTGTGATTCACACTTGTATGATCGATTGGTTTTTATTATCATTAAACAGACTTTATTTTTCAAAGCAGTTTTAGGGCCTGAGAAAAATTGGGTAGAAAATGCAGGGAACTCTCATATCCACCCTGTCCCCACGGATGCACTATCAGCATCCCACACCAGACTGGGACGCTTGTACAAATGTACACTAACACGTCATCATCACCCAGAGTCCATAGTTTATGTTAGGATCCACCCCTGGTGTTGCCCCTTTTCCAACAAATGTGCATCAGGTATCTAGCATTGTAGTATCATATGCATCAGGTATCTAGCATTGTAGTTTCATTGTAGTATCATATGCAGTTCCTCTGGGTTTTACCTGTCCATGCGTCTTTGTGAGACACCATCCTTAAAGCCCCTCAGTTCAAAGTTGGGTCCGTGGAATGGATCACTATGCAGCCATTAAAAAGAACGAGTGGCTTGATGAAGGAATGTGGAACCATCTTAAAACGATAATCACTTTCAAAATGCACTCTCAGCCTTACCAGTGTTGATGAAGCAAGGAGGGCCTGGAAGAGTGTGGGGTGTGCCAACAGCCACCTCGCCCCAAGGAGCCACCTGTCCTTCCGGCACCCCTCCTTACCATGTTCTGTCGCTCCTACCTCTCCACTGATCTGGGCTCCCCCTCCTCTCTCCCTTGAATTTCTGTGCCCTGCCAGGCTTCCTTGGCGTTCCAGATTGTAGAGACCCAGGGATGGGGAGAGGCTTGCCGTGGACCTTTGAAAGGGACAAGTTGGGCACATCTGACCCAATTGATTAATTTAGTCCCAGGAGCCAAGCGACCCAGCAGCTGCACGCTGGTGAGTCAGATCCAATGGGGTCTAAGTCTGAGCTCTTGCTTGGCTGCCTGTGTGACCTTGGTCAGGTTACTTAACCTTCCTGAATCTCAATTTCCTGGTCTGTAAGAGGAGGCTAAAAAAATGCTTCTCTTGAAGTTGCCTTGAGGAGTAGCTTTGATAGCTAGCATAAGTGAAAGTACTCTTTGAGGGGAGACCAGGGGAGAGTGTTTCCCTGTAGGGAGCAAAGTGAGGAGGCCCCCTATTGTCCTCAGGTGCCCCAGCCTTCCCCGGGGAAAATCCCCTCTGCAAGTCAGAGAGGTTAAAATTTGGCTCCTTCCTCTTTTATTCAGTGTACTTCTCTGGGCTGCCTAGGGCTTTCAGCTTAAGCAAATAAATTATCCTGCTCTGCTGGGCTCTGTGTTCTGTAGCCAGCCATATGTTTGAGCTTGATAGAGATTCTTATCTGGTGGTAATATTACCCAGCGAGGGATGACATTTCTTATCAGAGGCCCTGAGGAATCAGAGATAGGAGCCCTTTCTTTTTACCGGCAGCCGGGCCTCAGCGTGTGGGGCTGGCAAGCGGGGCGTGAGGGGGGTGCCCGGGGGCTCAGGGTGGGCACGTTGCTGTGTGCCAGGCATCAGCTGGCCCCTGTCTCTTCCGCATGACAACCAGCCACTCCCAGTAGCCTGCCTGGTCACTGGAAGTAGACCGTTGGGAGATTTTTGCATATGATCGAAGCAGGGCAGGGCAGGCCAAGTGAATGAGGAAGGAAGGAGAGGATGTGAAGACGCTGGAGCAGCTGGGGGTACAGACAGAGCACCAGCACCTGTGGGGCCTTACCCTTGACGGAGAGCCAGGTGGCCTCCTGCTCCAGAGCCTAGGCCTGGGGCCTCTGATCCACGGTTCTACAGAGGGGAGGCAGCTCAGGCCCAAGTACCCGCCACAGTCTTGGCTGTAGGAGGGGCAAGGTGCTGCATGACCTCCTTGTCCCCCTCTAGATGCCCCCCCATCCTCCACCTTGTCCTGGCACAGAGAGGCTGTGCTATGTGGGTGCAACAGGATGGATGCCACACGGGACTCCTGGGCCCTCTGGCTTCTGTTTGGGAGGTAGGGTGGGTGGGCAGGAAGGGAGGAAGGTCAGGGTACTCGTTGGCTGCTCCTGCTGGGTCCCAGATGGATATGGGCAAGGTCTACACCAAAGGCCTTGCATCTGAGTCCTGATTATGTCCCTCTCGCTGTGTGACATTAGACAAGTCCTTTACCTCTTGCGCCTAGGTTTCTACCCATCGCATGAGGTAACATCGCCTCCTTTGCGGTCTCTGGCCACTTGGGATCTCCGTGATTTCTGTGTCTCTCTTTTGCCCTGATATCTGGAGGAAGGGGCACTGCAGGGTTCCCGAGAGCCCCGAGGCTCACTGCAGATGAAGCTCCAGGGTGGGTAGAGGAGGTCAGAGGTGACCACATGATATGGGGACTGCAGGCTCCATTTCTGACACATGCGCAGAGCTCTTTCCCTCCTGATTTTTGGGAAGTCCTGCCCTGTGCAGCCCTGCTCTGCAGTCATAATCTTGCCATCATCGAAAGGGAAGGAGAAGTGGTTTCTCCCTCTCCCTGGACCTGTTCCAGCCAGCAGTCCTGCCCCTGCTTCACTTCCTTCCTGTTGGCCCCAAGTCCCGCTTCCTTCCGCCTCTCCCCCGCCTCTCCAGCCCCGCCCTCTGGTGGGGCGTGCGGAGGTTCCCGGTCTCTCTCCTCACCTCCCGATAGCAGGTCCGCTCTCTGACAGCACCGTTCTGCCCTTGTCCCTCTCCGATCAAAGACAGTCATTCCTCCTATCACCCATTGAATCTCCCCTCAGTGTCGCCCCACCCAGTGATTCCGTGCTCGTCACCTCTGTGATGATGCCTCTCACGCGGGGTCCACCCCTGTCTTTTGAACCAACCACTTTCTTTCTTTGACTTTTGTACCTGATCATGTCTCCTCCTGAGGGGACCACAGACAGGGCTGGGCTCCTCCCCTGCTCTACCAGCTCTTTGCTCTGTGACCGAGGGCTAGTCACTAAACCAGACTGAACTTTAGTGTCCTCAATTGTGACATGGGCTGTGAGCTCCAGCACCAGGGTTCTTTGGAGAAGAGTCCCTCTGGGGCTTGCCCAGGGACGGGTGTTCAGTGAGTGAGGGGTCCCCTCTCTCTAACTGGCTGCCCCTCAGCGTACTCAAACCTTGCCTCTGCTCAAATTCCATTCCATCATTCACTTTCTCTCTGGGCTCTTCTGCCTTGGAAGTCAACTTCCTCTGCTGGAAGGACTCCATCTTAGTGCCCCCTGTCTGGACAGCCGGAATAGACCTTGTCTCTTTCTGCCTGTGTCTGACTTCCCAGCATGACGTAGATTGCTCTAGGGCATTGGCTACAGTACGCCCTGATTCTCAGCTTGGCCACGATTCAGTGATTGAGCAGTTGACTCCGAGGGAATGGAGGAGAGTCATTTGTTCTTTGGTTGAGCCACATTTGACTGAACGCACATCTTGTAGTAGGTCTGTGCTTGGCACTGGAGTTGGAAGGAGGTGTAAAATGGAGACTGTCCTCCAGTAAGGTCTCCTTACCCAAGAGTCTGTGGCAGTCATGGACTACAGACCTGGAGGGATGTGGTCCCTCCCCATGGGCAGCTCAGAACCTGATGCCGGTTGGGGGGTGTGGGAAGAGTTCCATGCCCAAGGAGATGATGCCTCCCTTTAGGTGGATGCCCCCATCCCCCAGATCAGAGCATGGGGCCCCCTCTCGAGATGCCATGAGTGGCCTTGTCAAGATCGAGACTATCCAATCTGCAGATTCCCCCTGTCACGGCCTCCCTTCCTACGATGGAGGGGGCAGCTCCAAGGTCAGCAGCACTTTGCATCATGGACCTGGCACAGGCCTTGTTAGGTGAAGTCCTCCAAGAGGGGTGTTGTAGGAAGTTCCAACCCAGATGATCGTGATGTTGCCTTGAGTATTCATGACAGCCTGTCCCTGACCAGCGCAGTGGGAGGAAGCCAGCAAGCTGACCATCCTGGCTGACTGACTTGGGGTTTCTCTCCTCGTGAGACTCAAGCATCTGGGGTTTCAGTTAAGTTTATTATTCGTCCACTACCTACTTTCCTACCCAAATCATCCTCATCTCCCCATAGCTCATAGCTAGAGCTTCCAAATTCAACTCCCGGGTTAATCCTTGTCCCTTTGCAATCCCTTCTGCACTTGGCAACCAGCACGATCTTTATAAAATGTGAATCAAATTGTGTCTGCCCCACTGAACATACCAAGGACTTCCCATTTCTGTTCTTGGGATAAAACTCCAAATCCCCCATGGGGCTCTACATGAATTGGCCTGGATTTCTCTGCTAGCTCACTGTTCTTCAGCCACACTGACCTCTGCTGAGTGATACATCCTATTCCTGCCCACCTCAGGACCTTTGCACATGCTGTGTCTCTGCTTGGAATGCTCATTCCCTCTATTTTTACATGCTTTCTCACCTTCACCACTCCCGTTGTTTCCTCCCACTAGTCCTTGCTTTTCCTTCCTAGTGTGATCTATCATGATACATTTATTTGTGTTTATTTCACACCTGTCCTCCTTCATGAGACCATACTCCTAGAAGTGCAAAGATGGGGTCAATTTCATCTACTGCAGTAAGAACAATGAGAGCCAGTACTTTGATCATATTGACCATGTACCAGCCATGGTTCTAGGTGTGATGTTTACCCAGCCACTTAACCCTTATGAGACCCTACTGACATATAGATGTTGTCACTGCCTTCATTTTACAAATCAGCAAACTGAGGCACAGAAAGGTTAAGTAGTGTGGCCCAGCTGCCCCATCTGGTAGATCTTAAAACCAAACCATGGCTCCAGGGTCCTTGCTCTTAAGCGCTCTGGCAGAGCCTGCTGGCGCTTCCCCAGAGGGGATGCTCAGTGAGTGGATGGACATATGAATCAAAGGACCAGTGTCCCGTCTCTCAGGGAGGTCCTCACTGTAGTTTCTGTGCTGGGCTCAGGGATGATGGCACAGTCAAGGGCGGGGGGACCTGGAATGAGCCCAGCAGACCTGGACTGCAGTTAAGGTCCCCCTATAGTCACTAACTGGGGACTATGGAAAGCCCCTCACTTCCCTGAGCTAGGATGTTCTTAGCACGGACTTGAGCAGTGCTGTTGCCCTTGCACAGTGGTGCAGGAGCGCCGGGAGGTGAGCAAGGGCTCATAGGTGACTCACAAAGTCTTCACTGCTCTTGCCCTCCTAGTGGGCTTTTTGTCTCTGGGGAGAGTGCCTCACACCCCTTTCAGGTAAAAGTAGCTAGGAGGAAGCAGACCCCCCCCTCCCCAGCAGGGGATGGCCTGGCTGGATGATAAGGATTAGGGACGGAGTTCCCAGAGGACACAGAGGGTGGCCCCCATGCCTCCTCTCAGCCTTAGTATGCCCTCGCCATAACTGGAGTGTTTGCTGACTTCGGTTGCAGGGCCAGGGGTGGTGGGCTTCTGGTGACCTCACCCCCTGCCTATGCCACAAAGCTGAAGGCCCCTAAGAGTGTCTGGGTCTCCGGATAGGACGGACCTGCCACCTTCACCCTGTGACCCCAGATGCCCAGAATCATTGGTGTGACTTTCTGACCCTTTCCAGGAATTCCCTGCCTGTGGCCTTCAAATAAAATTTCTTCGTAATGTTGAATCTAAACATCGCTTTGCTCTCCGCCTCTCTCCCGGTCCCCCTCCTTCCGGCTGCCTCTCTCCGGCTTGCATCCTCCTCCCTCGCTCCCTGACCCCCGCCCCCCCCACCACCATTCTGTGCCTAACCCTTTCTCTCTGCATCTCTCACCACCCCTTTACCTCATTCTGGCCTTCAGACACACAACTTTCCAAGGAGCCCACATGCCGGCTTCTTGCAGACTGGCCTGTTGAGCAGCTGGTCCAGCCCCTCCAAGGCAGGAGGAGAAGGACGTTTGGTCCTGTGACGGCCATGGACAGCTGGCTCATCCTGGACGCTGGCTCCCTGTGCACCTCGTCCCTGGAAGGTGGTTTGGCCCCAGGCCTGGCCCTGACAGCAGGGCCGTGCTGATGAGACCAACAATTCAGCCTGGCTGTACTTTCGATGGGCAACCTCTGACACTGTCTTCTTCTTACTTCTGGAGATCACTGCAAACCACCCACCTCCCAGAGGGCACCCCCTCCTGCCCCAGAGACTGTGACATTTAGATCCATGGTGTCCTAGCTCCCTCACTTAGTAGGTCCTTGACCCGTAGGTTCTTCTGAAGTTTCAGAAGCCAGATCGGATTTTGATCCTGGTTGCATTATTGACTAGCGGTGGGTTCCTGGAGGAGACTCTGTGCCTTGGTTTCCTCATTTGCAAATTGGAATGCTGACAGTAGTGCCTTTCTGTGGTAGATGGAACAATCAGTCCCAGTGCTTTCCTCCCCCATCATCTAATTAACACGTGGACTCTGTGGCCGTGGCCGTGGCCGTGGCCTTCAGGTGAGCAGGGGCAGTCGTCCCCACAGTGACATCCATCTCGGCCATGTGACTTGTTCTCGTCTATGGGGTGTTAGCAGCGTAACGGGAAGACGCAAATCGTACGGGGTTGGGCTTCTTTGCTTGCGTGGCTTTGATGGTGACCACGTGCCTCTGACAGCCTGCAGTCCACAAAGGACAAGAGACATGGAGCAGATTCTGAATTCACACCTCGTATGGAGCTGAGCGCGGACATGCCCTCCCGGTACCAGCCAGCCCTCAGCTGCCGGCAGACATGTGAGCGAGAAAGCAGTGCTCGTTGTCGTTGGCCCAGAGTGCGGCTGTTTTGTCACACGGCCCCCTTGCAGCCACAGCGGATACCATTAGATCACTTCACGGGGTTATTGTAAGAATGTTGATTAACTGAGTGAGTTGGTTCACATATTTGGTTTCCTTTGCTGCTGTAACGAATTACTACCCACTTAGTGTCTTCAGGCAGCACGGTGTATTATCTCACAATTCCACAGGTGAGAAGTCCAGCTCGGGTCTCACTGGGCTAAAATCAGGGAACACAGGCCTGCCTCCTTCTGCGGCTCCGAGAGATAAGTGTTTTTGCTTCTCAGAGCCAGCAACCTAACCCCATCTGTGCCTTTCTCGCATAGTCACGTCTAACCCTGACGGCTTCTCTCTTCTGCCTCCCTCTCCCGTTTTTGGATGCTTCTGATTATATTGGGCCCACAGAAATCATGCAGGATAATCTTTCTATTTTAACATCGCTGCATTCACTTTCTTTTCCTCTGCCAGTTGAATTTGCCTTTGCCAGGCAACTCAAATAGTCACAGGCTTCAGGGATTAGGGTGTGGGTCGCTTCGGGAGATGGCGAGTCTGCAAACCACTGCACGCCTGGCACTTACAATGGGGCTTTTCGTGCTCCAAAGACTTTCTATCCACTGGTATGATTGTCAGCCTTAGCGTTCCCCTTCGTGACATGAGATGAGAGGCGGTCTCATCTGACGCCCACACGGGCTCCTCTGGCAGGCTTTGTTGGGCCGGGCATAGAGAAATATTCCATCCCTTGGTCCTAGGTGAGTGGAGACAGTGGGTTTAGGAGACAGGAAGGGGGTGAGGTCAGTTTCCTAACTGGCTTTGGAGCAGCCCAGAGGTTCTCCAGGGCGATGATAATGCTTCTGATTCATTATCGTAGCAAGTCTCCTGCTGTCCTCACTGTCCGTCAGCACAGCCCCCTGCTCGGAACTGGCTGAGTGACCAGAAGGGCTGGGGGAAGTCAGGCAAGGGCCAGCCCCTATCTCCACGTGC
Source organism: Mustela nivalis (assembly GCF_964662115.1). NCBI lineage: Eukaryota > Metazoa > Chordata > Mammalia > Carnivora > Mustelidae > Mustela > Mustela nivalis. The sequence goes on along the minus strand of NC_139021.1, from coordinate 12,827,819 downwards.
CCAGCTGGTTCCGTCCTTGCGCTCGACAGGTCCTTCTGATCTTCCCACATACAATGGATTACAGGGAAAAAGAAACTTCCTGGCTTGCCTGATACCAGCTTGGAGGAAGTAGCTGGCTTCAGTGGGACAAGGAAACAAACCCCAATGACAGTGATAACCTCTCGCCAGGCTTCTGCGTGAACACAGAAGCTGCTGGGTGGCTGCAGGACACGTTCAGAGGTGTTGGTTGAGTGTGAGTTCTTACAAAAGGGGAGCTCGAATTCAGTATGTCAGCACAGAGTGGAAACGGGGTGGGACTAACCAGTAGGAGAGACGCAGGTGATGGGCTCAGCCCCACAGTCTTTATGGTGGCAAAGTGGTGTTCCCTGGGCGTCCCTCCATCTAAAGTAGATGCTAGGCAATGACTGGTGTGGGATCCAAAGCCACAGAGAGTCAAGGACAGAAGTGGACGGTTCTTTGGACATCACTAAGCTTGCTTTGGGGACATGAGGCCCAGAGAGGTGACATACAATCCACGGTCACACGGCTGTTTAGGAGCAAGCCAAGTCCTAGAACGAACCTCAGGTCCTTCCCTCCTTTTCCACGGGGCCTTCCATGCTGCCATCTTTGTTCCTGTCCCCTGTTGCCGGAAGCACCTCCAGTCTGTCTCAGCCCCGCAGTTACCCTCTCCTTCAAGCTAGTTCCATGGCGACGTCCATGGCCGGCAGACTTTTGCCACATCTGTGAGGCATCCTGCCATTCCACGTGACAGACTCTGACGGCAGGGCTTCTTTATTTCGCTATCTATGTGCTTCATGATGGTACAGCATGACTGCGGGCCAGGAACGTGGGCTCCAGCCTTGCCAGGTGAACAGGTTCAAGTAGGGGGAATGCAGTGTCAGGGTTTCTTTTGTCTGTCAGCTCAGTGGGCCATGGTGTCCACCTCTAAGTGAGTGTGCACACGCATGCTATGACTTCCCTTCCCTGGAGAAGCCTGAGTAGTACCCGCAGTGAGAACGAGACAGATGTGGTCCACGTCCAGGAACCGCCCCTGCCTGGGGAGGCTTATTTGCGCACATCACCGGGCTTTGGTCTCTTTGTGGGTGAGCTGGCAACAATGTGAGCACATGCCAAGCGAGCGAGTAGAGATACAGACAAACAGGACGATAAACCCAAAGAGCTTCCTAGGCCGTCTGGCGTTGTGCTCAACAAATAATGTTGCTCACTGTAAAATGTATACTTGTCTGCGAGCCCCATGGGTACATGACCCAGTTGTCTGTACAGCAAACCATCCCCGACCTTAGTGGCTTAAAACCAGGACAGTTTATCCTTCTCGGTCTTGTAGAGTGGCTGAACCCTGCCAGGAGTTTCTTCGGCCACACTCAGGAGTCCGTGTGGCTGCGTTCCCGGGGGAGCTCTGAGGCGTCCCTCACAGAGCTGGGGCCTCTGCCGGGATGACAGAGCACCTGGGGGCTCGCCCTTTCTCTGCCATCTCGCCATCGTCGTCCAGCCGGACTTGCTTGACACTGCGGCGGCTGGATCCCCCCAGTGCCTCCTGTGAAGGCCGCCTGGTCCCCGGGGCAAGGCGCAGAATGCACGCGACCTCGCTCTCTTTCAGTTCTCCTGCTCAGGGGGTCCCCGGTCAGCCCAGATTCCGGGGCAGGAGAAATCACGCGCAGCGCGGGATGGGGTAACAACTCACGTGGACAGAAGTGGGAGGGGTTCTCGGCCACCCGCACTGGACACCCCAGCCCCAGCACGCAAGTTGCTTTCAAGAGTTGATGACTCTCAACTTCGAAGGCTCCCTTCCTGGGTTATCTGTGATCATCTAGTGAGTCTCAGCAGGGACTTGGGGACGGCCGTCTTGTTTCAGAGCCTGCCTCTGCCGCAGACTGACTGGGTGACTAGTTTCTTATTGTTTCCATGACTCAGGCTCCTCTTCAGGAAGATGGGGACAATACCGGTACTAAAGTAGAGCTTGTGTGAGGATATGCCTGTGTGCACTGACGCGGGTGTGCGTGTACACATATACGTGTGTGTGTGTGAGTGCACATGCATTTGTGCATATGTCTACACACACCTAAGTGCACCTGTCATTATTTGTGCGAATACGTGTACACGTACCTATGAGTGCACAATCTGTGTGTGTATGAAATTGAGTACATCACTTTTTTAAAGAATTTTATTTATTTATATATTTGAGAGCGCGCGAGCAAGAGAGCACAGAGGGAGGAGCGGAGGGAGGGGCAAGCAGACTCCAGGCTGAGCGTGGAGCCTGACGCAGGGCTCCATCCCATGACTCTGACATCACGACTGAGCCGAGATGAACAGTCAGACACTTAACCAGCTGCACCACTCAAGTGCCCAGAGTGCCTCGCTTCTGAGGTTATTTCCTTGTGCGTACATCTTTGCAGCCTGCCTTGCCCTGGGCCTGGGTCGTGTTTCCAAGAAAATTTTAAAGTTGGATGTGAGAGCTAGTGCCCAGCTGGAATTTGGACTGAGCCCTTTCCAGGCCCATGCCTGGTACCCTCACTCTAGGAGCCGTTCCCTAGCGTGTCCTTGAGAAGCAGAGTGTCAGCAGGTCCTGGTGAGATATGGACCCTCCTCGGCCCCATCCCAGTTGCTTTGGGATGATCTGCCCGGGACCCACACTGTGCTGCTTCTGCTGGTGGCTTGTCCCCTGGCTACCACCTTCATTCTCTGGTTCAGTCACTTTCCTGTTTCATTCCAGAAAAACCCAGTACTTTCTACTCACACACAGTTGGGATCTCGGGATAGTGAGGAGGTGAAGCAAAGCACAGGGCTGTTTTCATATTTGGAGTTTCAGTCCAACTAAACTTTCCCACACCACCAAGGAAGACGTGGTCTCCTTGCTTCACCTTTTCCAGGCTGAGCCAAGGTCAGGGTTAGCTCTGGGTGGCCAGACCACCCTGGGCCTCCAACCCTCCCTTTCGTAATGAGCTGATTTTCCCCAAGGTACAGCTTCTGGGCAATGTGACCCTGTTTTGTTGTTCCCTGAGTCTTCCCACTAGGGAGAAAAAACCAAAAACAAAAAACAAAAAAACAACTGTCATTTATTGAATATATATGCTTTATACATATGTTGCTGCAATTATTACCCTGCAGGAAAGATACTATTATCCTGAAAGTAGGAAATAATAAACAATTTCCAGAAGGAGCCAGCATTTAAACCTTTGTGCACCTCACTAGAAAGCCTTTTCTCCTCCATATGGCAGAGGTGAGATGTATGTAGGATTTCTTTTCAAGGCCATCGGTCCTAAATACTTCCCTTTAACAAATGTCAACAAAATCCCACAGAGAAAGTGTCTCCAATGTAAAATGTACAGACTACCCTCGGGGTTACAAACACTGTGTTCCAGAAAGTCAGGAGCTGCCTTGGCGTTGGCCGAGTTGGAAGGCACAGAAGGGGGGAGGCTGGCCAGGGTGTGGTGACGGGGAGTCACACTGCTCACTGTCTTTCTCTGTGGAGTCTTTCCGTTGTAAACATGTTTTCTTCCCCATCCTCTGGCATCCATCAAGATTGAAATTCCAGGTTGTCAACCCTTGAAGGAAGGGGTTCAGATCTTGGCATTAAGTTATTCCCATCGTGTGTACAGAGCTTTGATGCTAAGGAACGCTTCCCGAAACTTAACTGCTCCACACAGCAGCCCGGAGAGGACGTCGGCCTTGTGGACGAGAAAGACAAAGGCCAAGGGCCTCACGTTGAGCCCGAACACGAGGCTGCTCCCAGCTCCCAGGAGTCCTCTGTCCAGTAGACTGTTAGCCGAGCATATGTGCAGTCGCTGAGGCTGCTTCATGTTCTGGGACAGGATCTCTGCCTTTCCCAGGATCTGATGGTCCCTCTGCCAATACCGTGGGACATCAACCCCTGAGTGCACTGACGTGTTCGCCTGACCAGTTCTCCGCAACCAAACCGGGGCCCCATCAGCCTCACAGACCTCCCTCTGCAGTGCACACCCCAGAGCGTGGCGCGTGGCGGACTCTCCCCACGGAGGCGCCTGTTGAATGAACACATAGTACTTCTGCTTTACCAAAGCCAAGCGGCTTTGGAGACTTGAACTCCTGCCGGCCACCAGCTGCCCTTCATTTCTACTCACAAAGCACCGAGTATGTATTCCAGAAACATCACCCAATCCAAACACACAAGGGCAGGAAGCTGCAAGACTTGTGTTACCCTTCAGAGGTGATTGTCGGAAAGGAGCGCTGTGTATGCGTATGCATCCTAGGCACAGCAGGGTAGGGCACCCGTTCGTGTGCACAGAGCTGCCTTACCAGATGCGCGACGGCTGGCCTTCCACATCGGCATGCCCACTTCTGCCCCCTCACCGTCTGATTGCTGGGACACGCAGCGGCACCATTGTTCACACAGAAAGGGCAAAGGCCCTCCCAATTTTTCTTAAGGGTCTGGGGGAGCTAATGAATTCCACACTTGTACTATTACAAACAGGGCTTCCGTGAATATTAACATGGTTAAATCTTCACGAATGTGTTTTCCTATTTTACGAGGATGTATCCCCTAAGATAGACTAGGCCGTTTCGCTTGCTGCAGGCCGTTCGGGAAGTCTGGGCAGGTTTCTCTCTCCACCACCGCATCGGACACCGTCACGTCTCTGAGCCCCCCGCAGGAGGGAGCCAGGGCGGACGTGCCTTCTCTAGCCTCTTCTCTTTGACACTTGGCACAGCACCAGACACATGGCTGCTGTTCCCAACCTACGTGTCCCTTCACCAGAGGACCTCCCTCACCGTGGGCTGTGTAATACCCTTGTTCCTCCTTGTAGCCGTTGCTTTCTGTAACAAATGTCTCAAATTAATTAAATCATGATTTGTGGTGTTTGGAGCGGAGCCTGAGTGGGTCTGGTTCCCTGTTGTGTCCTGGCAGCCGGCACAGTAGTTCGTAACGGTCAGAAGCAAGAGCTCACGACAGAAGGACCTGGGTTTCTGACAGCGCTGTCCCTCTGCCGACCTAGGGCTTTGTTTTCTCCTCTGTGTGCTCACGTTACCTGCCTCACACAGTCAAGGTGAGGTTTAAACGCGACGTGGGGCATGGAGTGTGCGCCGTGTGGTTAACACACGCAGGGGCTCAGCTCTCGTTGCCGGGGCCGTGGTCCGGGGGTGGTGAGTGCCCACTGTGTGCCAGGCTCTGCTCTAGGTGCTTTATGTCGGGAGAGGGATGGCAAACTGCCGCTCACCCGCCAAATCTGACCCACCGTCTTTTCTGGTACAGCCCAGGAGCGACGCATTTCTAAATGGCTCACAGATAAAATCCAAAAGTATCGTATTTTCTGACGCATGAAAATCGTATGAAATTGGATTTCATTGTCCATAAATAAAGTTTTATTGGAACACAGCATGCCCTTTGTTTTGGGTATTGTCTGTTGTGACTTGGCTGCTCTGATTGTAAAGATGGGGAGCTACTATAGAGATGGCATGGCCCGCAGTGCCCCAGAATATTCACTCTTTGGCCCTCAGTTTGCTGAGCTGCGTATGAACCCATCTAACCCTGCACAGGGCAGGCTGTTACTGCCGCCATCCACACTATCCGGGGAAGTGAGGTTAACAGAGTGCCTGAGGTCATCACGGCTTGTAGGTGGTAGAGCATGGGTTTGGTTCCCAGAGCTGGGGCTCCTGATGGCTCCACCGTAGGGCAAGTTCTTGGTCTTTGGAGGGGAGAGACATGAGGCAGGAAGAGGCAGACGTATGCCTCCATGAGTGGTAGAGTCAGGACGAGAACCAACCCCACTGGACCCCACAGTTCTTGACCTTATTCTCGTAATGAGTTTATACCCTCCCCACCCACCACCGTCTCCTGGTGTCACCCGCTAAACACACAGCCAGATGTACAGAAGCATTCAAGATGTCCCTAAAAGTGTAGTCCCTTGAGAGCAGGGAGGTAATACGACAAGACTAGATATGGTTATGTGCTTTCTACTAAATATGGACTTAGTACATGCTGGTGGAATGAGTGAGTGCATTTTGGTGAATGTGTCCTGGACTCTTCAGAATTTAGACTCTGGAGATAGGACAGGGACCCCTGGGGAAAGCGGTAAGAGCCCATTCTCATGGGAAGGAGACCACGGGAAGGTGGTCCTTCATGGACCACGGTGATGCTCCCCAGGCGGCATGGGGTTCCTGGGCTGCAGTGCCAAACACGTCTGTCAAAAGCCCACGGAAGGAAAGCTGGTATCTTTCCCATGTGTCGTAACCGGCTCCATGTGGGTTGATTCCGAATGTTTGGTTTCTTTCAACAGCTTTGCTGAGCTATAATTCCCGTATCACCCAAGTTACCAGTCTTAGAACATTTTGACTACCTCAGAAAAAAAATCTGTCCCCATCAGCTATCACCTCCTTCTCCCCCTTCCCCTGGCCCCTGGGGTCCTGAGCAACCTAGAATTTCTGTCACAGGGGATTTGCCTTTCCTACATTTCACACAAACGCAGTCGTACAATAGGTGGTCTTCCGCAGGACGCTATCAAGGTTCATCCGCTGTAGGGTGTGTCTGTACTTCATTCCCTTCTGTGCCTTAGTGATGTTCCATTGTGTGGAGGGACTGCGTTTCATTTACTCTTTCTTTGGTGGATAGACAGGTTTTTTCCAGTTTGGGGTTATTATGAATAATGAATGCTTCTCTGAAGATTCCTGTGCAAGATTTTGAGTGGATGTGTGTTTGCATTTCCTTGAGTATATATACCTAGGGGGGAAAGGCTGGATCACGTGGCAACTCTCTCTGCAGCCTTTTTGAGGACCGGCTAGACTGTTTTCTAGAGCACCTACACTGGTTTTCATGCCCATAGGAACTGCGTGTTCTTGGCCCTCATTCATGCCCGTCTTTACAAATCACAGGATTCCATTTATATGAACTTTTGGAACACACAAAATTAATGAATGGTGCTAGAAATCAGTACAGTGGTTTCCTCTGGGAGGTGCAGCAACGATTGGAAAAGGCACAGGGAACTTTCTGGGTGAAGGAAATGTTCTGTGTCTTTGTGGGTTAGTGTTTTTGGTATGTGCATTTGTCAAAACTCATCAAACTGTTCATTAAAGATTGGGACATTTCACTGTGTTAATTAAGCTTGAATTTTAAAATTTGAAAAAGAGCATATAAGTAAAAAAAAGCATAGGCAGAGGGGGAAAAAGAAAAGAATATTAGCTATCTCCAGGCATGACTTATCCTGGACAGAGGGCCAATACCTGGCAGGCAAGGCCAAGTGTGAGAGGCTTTTAATTGATGTGATTAACTGTGTCTCAGTAGGGAGCCTCGTTAACACCAAAAGGAAGGAAAAGAGGTTATTTTTCACTTACCTAACTAGGGAAAGGGGGGAAGGGAGGCCTGGGGGGCCCTTAGAGGGCTGGTCCCTGCAGTGGGGGATGGGCCATTCTGAATAGTAGAGCTGCATTTCCCTTGGCTTTGAGATACTTTTTGGGGTGGGGGAGGGCATTATTTTCTTGGTTGTTGCAAAACCTATTCTCCATTTTCATCTGCGGGGAGAAGAAAACCAACCTGAATTTTGGGAGTGGGGGTGAAGTGGGGTGTGTTTTTCAAAGTGGCATCTTCCACGAGAACACAGATCTGTTTAGCTAGAATACTCTAACCCTTCCTTAAATGCACTAGTGGCTGATGAACAGACAATAACAGGCAACAGAAAAGAAGTGGAAGGTTTTATCTCTCCCTTAAGCTCTGCAGAGAAATTTATGGATGGCCGTAAGCGCACAGATCAGGGTTGGACAAACATTAATTACCCATGTTAAAAATCAGCAGTATGAAATTTCTTATAAAATTGCAAAAATTGCATCATTTTATTTGTAGGCTAGGAAAAAATATATATGTACACACACACACACACACACACACACACACACACACATATGTATTTGGCTAGAATAAAAGCCTGGAAGTATAAATGCTGTTATTTTTAGGAGAATGTGATTATAATGTGATTTTTTTTCTATTGCGTATCTGCGATTTATTTTTTCCAATGACTGTTTACTGCTTGTGAATTCAGTTGTTTGTTGAGTGATTTTGCTTCTCTCACTCATGGAAGAGGTCAGTTTGCATAGGCTCACCTCCCTGGCAGAGACTCCTCACTCCATCCCCGCCATGCTTCCTGGTTCTCAGCTCTGTGTAAGTACCAAACACAGACTTCAAGGTTAGCGAGGTTAGAGTTCTATCTTGCAGGATCACGGGCAGGTCTTTCTGTGTCTTGGTTTCCTCATCAGAAGAATGGAACTGAAGGTCGTCTCCCGGATCAAGTGGTGTGAAACGTCCATGGGAACCGCGGCCCTACACACACACACACACACACACACACACACACACACACACACAGAGTACTTGGCCCTTCCCAGCAGTTGGATACTCTTGCTCCCCCTTTCAGCAGGACGCCTTCCTGGTACCTTGGAAACTAGCCCTCGAGGGGTCCAAGTGACTCCTGAGGGCGGAGCACCAGCCCTCAAACCATTGCAGAAGCTTATATACACCTTCAGCCCATCATGTGTGTGTGCGCGTGTATATGTGCGTGTATGTATATGCATGCGTGTGTGCGCACATGTGTTTACGTATGTGTGTGAGAGTGTGCAGGCTCATCAGGAGCACTTCTCTGTGTGTAGTGTGACATTAAACAGAACCTCCGTCCCTGTGGACGAATTGGGGCAACTCGCTGCAGGGACTAGGATCTGTCACAAACCAAAGGTCAAACCAGCTGCAGCAACGGGGGTCACCACGCTATTTACGTTCCTTCCTGCAGCACGATTCCTGGCGGCGGTGGCCTCGGTCCGCAAACAGCCTTGTCCGCAGTGTGCCCAGTACGCTGGAAACCTTCTCTTCCCGCAGCTCAGGATAGAGAACGCAGTCCCGGGGTGGAGTGTGAGTATCATTTCCCCAGGGCTGGGGGAAGGGCTCGGCAGAGGGTGAGTCAGGGTTTTGCAAATGTATGTTTACGCTGGTGGAACACGCAGGGCACACATGGGCAACAGCGATTTGCACTCATGCAAAGCAGGAGCCACGTGCTGTCCGCATCCCTCGCCTCCCCTTCCTCGGTCACCTCTGCAGCCCTCCTCCCGGCTCCAGAATGCCTGCCCCAGCCCCTTTTCTCGGCTTCTTTTTCTGGCAGTGGTTTTCAAACTTCAGTTTGCAAATGACCACCTGGGAAACTCGGTAAAATGCAGATCCCTGGGCTTCCCCCACCAGATTTTCTCATTCAGTAGCTCTGGGGTGGGGCTTGGGAAATGGCATTTTCACGGGACATCATAGATGGGTTCGTTTTACCAGAAAGACACTATGTGTGAGTTTCAAAATAGGAAGACAGAGATGCAAAATGGAAATTGTGTTACATATTTATATAACTTTTTATTGCCTGGTCAAATGCAACTCCACTTTTGCAGTTACATGGGAATTATGTTTTATACAGGAGCCAGGTAGGTTAACATACTTGATAGCTGTCTCGGGGCCTACAGAAGCCTTGAAGGCGTTTCAGCTGCATGAGCCAGGCTCTGAGGAGCGAAGCCTAGGGGATGTTGTGTTCCTAGAATTTTCTTTCTTTCTTTCTTTCTTCCTTTCTTTCTTTCTTTCTTTCTTTCTTTCTTTCTTTCTTTCTTTCTTTCTTTCTTTCTTTTTAAAGATTTTATTTATTTATTTGACAGACAGAGATCACAAGTAGGCAGAGAGGCAGGCAGAGAAAGAGGAGGAAGCAGGCGCCCTGCTGAGCAGAGAGCCCGATGCGGGGCTCCATCCCAGGACCCTGGGATCATGACCTGAGCCCAAGGCAGAGGCTTAACCCACTGAGCCATCATTTTCGATCAGGAAGAAATGTTCTTCCTGGGTGGCTCAGTGGGTTAAGCCTCTGCATCGGCTCAGGTCATGATCTCAGGGTCCTGGGATGGAGCCCCGCATCGGGCTCTCTGCTCAGCAGGGCACCTGCTTCCTCCTCTCTCTCTGCCTGCCTCTCTGCCTATTTGTGATCTCTCTCTCTCTCTGTCAAATAAATAAATAAGATCTTAAAAAAAATGTTCTTCTTCGGTGCCCTCCCGAGAGCCTGACCTTCCGACCAAGGCAAACCTGAAGCAGAGGCTCCAGTCGGGGAGATGGGCAATAGGCAGCACGACTGGTCCACATGCAGTCTGGGCCTTTGCGAGAGTTCCCAGCGCTGGGAAAGAAGCAAGACGAGGTGGGCGGAAGGCGAGCAGCTGGGTGCATGGCAGGCCTGTGGCGAGGCTCTGACTCCACGTGGCCTTTCTCCCTGCACCCCTCCGTCTCGGCAGCACCTCCACCCCCCACCCCCCAGCCACACCGTGTGCAGGGCACGGCGGGGCACTGGGGTGGAAGAGAGAGGGACGCTCACAAGCATTTCCCCACAAAGACCAGAAAGAGCACGTCAGCTCTGCTCACTCCTCGTGCGCCGGATCTAGTCCCCGCCGGTGAGGAAGTGCAACCCTGCCCTGCAGGAGACAGTCTGGAAAAGCGAGTGGCGTGGGTACGTCCCTTTTCAGGGCACGCGTACTTTCTCACTCACTCATTCAACCAGCAAGAATTGACGACACATTTACCAAACGCCGAACATCACAAAATATTGCCGCTGCTTTTGGTGCTTTCATCAGTCCTGAAGTGGCAGGGCTCCTTAGACCATTTCTCCGTCGGCAGTAGAAGGCTCAGAGGCGCCCAGACGGGGAGGGGTGGGCCTGACTCCACAGCACAAGCCCGGCAGGGAACGCCACAATGACAGGAGAGGAAGGTGGCCGTGCAGGGAGGCCCGAAGGCACAGCGGTTAAGCAGGCGGGTTCTAGAGGCGAACTGCCTAGGGGTGCATTCTGGCTCCATATTCCTGAGCCATGAGATCAGAGCAAGTGACTTACCTTCCTACGCCTCAGGGTCCTTTTCCGTTCACGGCCAGGATGCTAACAGCACCCCCAACCTCATCACAGTGCTGTGACAGGTAAGGCAGAAAGAGCACGGAAAGCCCTTGCCAAGCTCCTAGCACAGCCTCCGGGCCAACATGCCAGGGATAACAGTGAGTTACCATGGCCATCCACGTACAAGGGCCATCCACGTACAAGCTCACATGGGCCACAGGCCCCTTAATCCAGGGCCTGCCGTGCGGGCAGGTGGGACGGGGACGCCCTGGTACCACAGGCCTCCCTACTCACCAGCTTCACGCAGGCCCTCCTGAGGGCTGCCCCACACGGATCTCACAGACGCTCCCATCAGCCGCACTGCTTTCTGAGCTCTGTGTTCCTCTGCCTGGCTTTGGGGGTCCTCAAAATTCAGGCCTTGACTCACCCAACCAGGATTTCCAGATGTTTTCTTTCTGTTTAGGCCCAGGAAGCTCCTCCCTGGCCTGTGAGTGTGCCGCCCACCTCCCCCGCTCCTGGCCTGGATCCCAGGCCTCCTCCCCTTCCTCCTCCGCCTCCCCACCGACCCCCAGCCCCCCATGCTGCGGTCATCCTGAGCACTTCCTTCGCAGCCTGCGGGGACCTGCCCCCTGACCCCAGACCACCCAGGACACACACGCGATCAATCTTGGATTGTCTTGCTTTGTTATCTTAGCCTTCATTCCTCCCTGGTATCTAGCATTCCTCGTGTTGGCGTCTTGACTCCCTAACTCGCCGCTACGGTCGAGAAATGGCCTTGGTGTTGCAATCCCTCACCCGGAGTCTAGGTGATAACAGGCATTTGAGACATTCGTGGTCCAAGCACTGGCTGGCTCCTTGGCGTGGGGCTCGGGAGTGGAAGGGGGAAACCAGCGCAGAGTCGTGGCTGAGGACGGCTCCCTCGCTTCCACCATCCGGTCCACACACCACGCCCCTCCCAGGCCGGACTTGCTGTCCGCAGTGAGCGGAGGCCAGCTGTGTGAAGGGGTCCACAATGTGTGCAGAGACCCTCTGGGAGCACTCGGGAGCACGCAGATCTCACAGGAGGACGGCAGAGCATCGGTGACCCCGGGGAAAGTCTACCTTCCCTGAAGCTCCGGGTGCGACTATAGCCTCCCGCTCCCTGCACGTTTCCAGATGTTAGAGTGATGGGTTTCTGTAGGCAGCCTGGCATGTGCCTCCACCACACGTGGCCACATACATGGGTCTTTTGGAAAAAACCGTTTGTCAGGAGTTATCAAACACCATGTTGACCTCGTATCCCTGTTTAGGGAATGTATTTCAAAGACACGCTCCAGGAAGGAAGACACTCGTTTGCAGGTGGGAGGTTTTTTGAAGCCCGGCACATTTGGGAGCAAAGTTGGAGACCAGGAGACACCCAAGGATATATGGTACTTGGGCGCCAAGGCATTTGCCAGACATCTGAGGAATGGGGAAGAGGTGTTCACTTTAAGGAGAGTGGCCACCATCCCTGATGTGACAGTCACATACAGCAATGTGCCCTTCCTTATGGGAAGTTACAGAAAGAGAATAGCTCTTTGTTGGAAAAGTGAAGATTGGCTTATTTGGTAGCATAGCAGGCAAGTGATGTTAGTTTCTTCCTTGTGTCTCTTCTCTTTTTGGTAACCTAGCTCATCTAGTTAAAAATGGATTCACCGCCACAAAAGAAAAGAAAAAGACATATCTATGTGGATTTGTAAGGCCCCAGGTGTCCAGGAGTGGGAGCATAAAGATAGCCTGAGATGTCCCCTCTCTCAGGTTTGTGCGCAAAACAGCATGGGTGCTCTGCGGGGGGTCAGGGGGAGTGAGACACGGGTGCCCTGCAGGGAGGGGCTGCCCCTGCTTCCAGGTCTAAAGGGCCCGAGTGCCGCACCCATTGAGGCTGCGATGTGCTGCTGTGCTCTCAGCACAGTGCCTGGTATGAACCCGAGCCCCTGGGGGACATGCTCCCTTCCTCCCAAGTATGCCAAACAGCGTCATTCATCATTGTGCTTTTTGTCCTGCCTGTGTCGTGTGTCACTGAAACCACACCCTAAAGGTACAAGCTGGGTAATGTCCCCGTTTTACAGACAAGAAAGCGCAGTCCTCAGTTGTCATTCAGTTGCTGCATTCCAAACGGGCTGCGCACACGTCTCCTCTACAGGGCTTCCCTTTGTATCTGCTTTTGCAGTGGGGAAACTGAAGCTGTAAGTGACCTGCCAGAGGGCCCACAGCCCGTAAGAGTCAGTCCTGGAAACATGCATAGCTGGGTTTTCTGACTCCCAGTCCGCTTGCATTTTATCTTTGGGATTTTATGAAAGCCTCCTCTGTTCAAGGCACATTCTCTCTGGCCTCTGCAAGATCCCTGTCATTCTTCTTGTGTTCTTCCCGTTCTGCTCCCTTTGCTCCTTACCGGCGTCTACTCCGGTGCCTTTGCTGGGTGCTGCACAGGTGGACTGCTGCAGGGCCATGATTGGGTACTTTTTAGTTTAGACAAATGGGGTTCTCTTAGAGATCTTCTCTTCATTCTGTACACATAGCTTATCCGAGGGCTGCATCTGGTCTTCCCTTGCCATTGGTCCTGCCCTGTTCACTCCTCTTGCCCCTGGAGATGGACACTAGGGAAGCGCAGCCAAGTTCTGTGGTGACACCTTGCACCTGTGCCCGTGGGGACTGTGGGAGAGTTTCTCTGTACAGACTCCAGGCGGGGATGGATGGTTGAGTCATTGGCTGTGCTCATGTTTAGTTTCACGAGTACTGCCAGGTTGTCTTCCAGAATGACTACACCAGGTTACACTTACACCGGTTAAGTGTGTAGAGCTTTCTGTTTCTCATACCCTCCCCAGCACCTGCTGTAACCAGATGTCTCAGAAAGCATGCCTCTGAATGGCCTGAGGGCATCAAATTAGCATCTCTGTGATGCTTTTCTGTGCTGCAGACCTCACCTATCACAGCAGCCTTTCCGGTGGGAAGAACATCCAAAAGGAAAAGGAGTTTCTTCCTACTGTAACTCTCTTCTCTTCAGGCACAGAATTTCCCCAGAAATCCCCAGTAGACCCCCCTTCTGTCTCACTGGCCAGATGGGGCCGAGAGTCCACCCTAGGCTAGACCGTAATGGAGACAACAGGATTCGCCACGGCCGCCGTGTGCCTCTTCCAGATACCTGCGCAGAACTGGGGAAAGTTGAAACGGGGAAGAAAGCTGGTCATTCAGCCGCCAGTGGACTCTTCTTCCACCCTAGTTCTTTAATTGTACCAATTTTTTGAGTCATGCTGCCTCATCTTTACAAGGAATCATTCTCGAAACTCTGTGCAATTAGCCAATTTCAGAGACTTTCTAAAGCAATGAGTCAGCGAGCCTATGGGCATTGCCTTGAGGACTTGATGGGTCCGGCCCATTTTGGAACCTGCCGTTCTTCTTGCCAGGTGGACGTCAGACCTATTGCTATCCTGGCTGCCCCAACCCTAACCCTGTATATGTAACAGGAGACTCAACTCTCGTTTATTTTATTATTATTATTATTATTTTTAAATTTCAGTGTCCCGCCCTTGCTTTCCTTCTTTCCTTTTCTTCTTCCTTCTCTTCCTCCATCAGTTTCCAGCTCCCCAGCCCGTAGGTCTCCCTTCCGCGAGGCAGTCAACTTCAAGAGTCTCGTCTGTGATTGTAGATGGTCTGTGCCTAAACGGCAAAATCCCTGTGTGTGTACCATTTCTTTCTCTACAGTATGAGGTTGCTGTGTCTTAGAGCACACGGGCACTGTGATTTAGGCCACGACCAGGGGAAGAAGACGGTCTGTTGCCCATCCCATTTCTCCTCGTTCCCAGGCACCATTCCCGCCTGTCACTTTCTAGCTGCTGCTGTTGTCCACTCTGCACTTGGGGCGTATTTCTGGGTGCACGTGATGACATGGAGACATCTGTGATGATGTGACTCTGGATCCCAGTGTGGTCCAGCCCCGTTGGTGAAGAATCCCTCAGTTTCTGGTAGGCCCTATGCCTCAGTTTCCCTCTCTGCAGGGCACGAAGACTGGATGACAATTTGAGATGGTCTCCAGAAACGTGCCCGCCACAGGTGGCCCTCTGAGGACCCTACTTCTGCCCTAAGGGCAGCTTTTAGATCACGCTCTATTGATTCGTTCACCTGGTGCAGAACCACACACCTGAAAGATGGCCAAAGCTTTTGTTCCTCAAACTCGAACTGCACATCTGTCTTTAGGGAACCCTTGTTAGATGCAGAATCTCGTTCAGTCACTCATGTGGGGCTGAGATCCTGCACTAGGGGTGGGCTCCCAAGTGCTGCCAATGCTGCTGGCCCACACACTGACCCGTTTGGAATAGCAAGGAAACACCGAGTCCTATCCCGTGCGGTACCAGATACTGTCTAGAGCACTATACTGCTACACTACATAGATTCCAGCTTCGTCACTGGTTAGCAGTTCATGAACATTATCCTTTCATCTTCCTGATTATCCAGAGGGTGTGGGAATATATATATATATATATATATATATATATATATGCGCACATATGTACATGTTTTATATAATATATATTTTAATATATATTTATGTGTTTATATATAATGTGTGTGTATATATACATAAAAATGTGTGTGTGTGTATATATATATATATATATATATATATATAAATAAACTTTTTTTTTTAGGCGAGAGAACTGCTCAGACATGTTAAGTAACTCCGCAGAGGTCACACAGCTAAGGGACACAGAGGAACGTATCAAGTAGTGAAGGCCATTTTTCATCACTGCTGTCCTCCACGAGCTTATGTCTGGAATGGGAGGCATCTTTGCACCAATGAACGGGTTGGATGGTGAGTATCATTTTCTCTTCTCTCCCTGTCTTTATCTCTGTAATTATAACTCTGGTTTCTTACTTTCAGGAGCCCAGAAAACACTTGACACAGGTAGCATTGACCCAGAGAGAAGTGAATCCTTGTGTCCAGTGACTAGAAGACACGCGAACCTGGAACAAGGAGCCCAGGAGATTGCTGTGCTTCCCCCACATAGGAGAACACCCACCCCTCCTGCCCCTCGCCTGTAACACATGATACATTTAGCAGTGATTTGGTCACTGCTGAGCTATCTTCATTTAATGTGATTTTGACAGAAGAGTTGGTCTGGAAATTGTATTTTCAATTAAACCTCCTTGTTGAGCCGCTTTGGTTTTGAAAGGATCCCATTAGGGTGGATAATTATACAGCAGTTGCTATAGGGAAATATTTGCCTCAATTTCCGCTCTTAGGTGGTTCAAATCAAATGTTATTTCTTTTCCTTCTCAGAGCCGTGTGTGACCATTTTCCTCATACTATAGGCTTCTCATGAGTTATTTTTGGAAATCCAAAGCAAAACAGCCGTTTTGGCGGAGGCCGTTTCTAGCCTAGCAGAGTAAGCCATATGTACCAATAAACACAGCCAAAGAGTCCGTGTCTTTCAAAAACACCAAAACCATCTCCCTCTGTGGGGGTTAAATTCTTGGGGACCACAGACTGTCCTTTGTATCATCCTGTATTCCTTTGTGAACTCTAGTTAACTGAAGTCAAAGACAATTGAAAATCCTTTAAAATTTGGCACCCATGGGGGGCTCAGTTGAGCATCTGACTCTTGGCTTCGGCTCAGGTCATGATCTCGGGGTCGTGGGAAGGAGCCCCACGCGAGGCTCCGTACTCAGCGCTGAGTCTGCTTGGGGTTC